>NC_090750.1:92247444-92272444 GCF_036898095.1 Palaemon carinicauda
TATATATATATATATATAATGTGTATATATATATATATATACATATATATATATATATATATATATTAAATTTACAATGATATATTAGCGATTAAATCACAATAAACTGAGATGAATTTTTGCAGGCACAGAAATCTATATTTGACCTGTTTCAAAAGAATCATTAAATGTGTTATAGTGATTCTTATCGGCCAATTGATACATTATATATTCCATAGTCAGATTATATTAAGGGACACAGTTTCTGAGAACATACCTTCATACATATATAAATACATACATACATACATACATACATCATTTTATAGAAACCAAACGATGAAATCATACTTAATCTTAATTCAAATGGCATATATATATAATATATATATATGTATATATATATTTGGGCTCAAGCAATGACGTCCTAATGGAAGGTTCCTTTAGTAGCTTCCGAAGGGTATATATGACTACAGTGATATTCCCAGAGAATCAAACCAAAGGTTTCACAGAATTCTAACTTCTGGCGCGAGTACCTTTAAGATTACTCTCAAGGGTATCGTATATCATCAGGGGACGTATTCTTGACACGCCACATGGCAATCTGCACCTCGAATAGCCTTTACGCCTCTAGGCTCTAAGGGGAAAACGTGGCAGAATAGAAGGGTAACCGCAACAAAGATTACCCTGGTTCCCCTACTATAATTGTATCAAAACCGCGCCAACTCCCTCTGGCGGTCATTCCTTTATCTGTAGCGACTCGCTACGGTGGTGTTCCCAGTCGATCTGACATTTCCGATCGATTTCTGGAAATCTTTATGCTTCTACGGCTTCTTTCTCCATCTAGAAAGTTAAGTACTGATTCTTTACAATATGTAATTTAGTTCCAGCTTTGCAATGAAATTGTGTATTTCTTGTGTGTGGATCTTCGCCGATCGCCGGTGCCGCCATGGCACTGTCGTTCTTGGTACATGTGCTATTTAGTTAGCAGAACGATATTCCGGTGTAAATAGCTTATTCATTGTTATGAAAGCTATTTAGGCATTATATATTGTAAAGATATCTATAAGCATATTTTTCCCTTTCCGTGGCGATCGTATATGTCAGAGTTTTGGTGATTTAGGTAACCGAAATCTCGTCATGTCTGGGTAACATAACCAAGACAACATATACTTTCGTCATTTCCCCGGTTACTCTTGTGTTTTGGTTATCATTCCTGGAGGTCGATATCTCCTGGAATTGTATTAACCATCATCAATCTCACTAGAGATTTATGGGTAATCTCTCTTCCCTCTGAGAGTAGCCTTAGGCTACAACTCTCTGCGTCGGCCTTGAATTTCGAATTCAGGCATGACTAGCCTAGAGTTTTCTGTCTCATCCCTTAACGGCCGTCGGCAAGTTTTGGGATTCAATCAGAACCTCAGAGTATTTGGTCTTTGTCGGCAGTTGGTCGGCGGGGTGATTGCATTCCCTTGCCGTCGGAACCACCGGCATAGGAGGCTAGCCCTCCCTAGACTACACCTGAAGTGGTCGAATGTTACCGCCACCTTCTCCCTGTGGTCTAGTAGACTAGTCCTCTGCTCGCCGACCCTAGGCTATAGAGTCGTATGCTCTTGTGGCCTAGGATGGCGCCGGCATTGGAACTCTGTTTCTCCCTTGTTGAGAGGAACGGCATGAGCTGCCGTCCCCTTAACTGTATTAGCACCTCCTAAGCTGGAGAATAAATGATTCTCATGCCGCTTGTGGTCGTGCCGGTACTGAAACAGAGTTTCTTCAAGGTGTGTAGATCCGGCACCATTGCCGGACCTCCTATACCTCATATAGGACCCTTTCCCCTCCCCTCTCTGTTCTTTAATGATGGCCGAGCCATTGTCTTTCCTGTGCTGGAGTCCTGCAACCTTACCATTGCAGGTGGGTTGCCGGGGCCACCCAGAAACCCCCCCCCCCCTCCTCAGTCATCAGCTGTCGGAGACGGCCAACGGCCATGACGGCTGTCGGCGACTGCCGGCTTCCAGCGGCTTTGGCGGCTGTAGATGGGAGGCCCCTTTGGTCACCAAGGTTCTCCAGTTCTCCCTTGAACTGCTAGCCACAGTTTCTGTTGTCGGCGTATTGTTCTGACCGGCAGTAGACCGGCACAGATAGATACTGACTCAGTAGGTAGTATGCCGACTGTACTCGTGCTGCCGGAGGCTGGCCTACAGTAGTAAGCCGGCAATAGTACTATGGCTAAATGGAAGTGAACCTTCTTTTCGGAGAAAGGCAGTAAAAACGGATTTTGAGCGAAGCGAAAAATCTATATTTGGGTGAGATAGCCATGGCGTCCTGATGGAAGGTTCCTTTTTGGTAGCTTCCTTGGGTATAAGACTACTAAGATATTCCCAGAGAATTTAACCACAGGTTATCACAGAATTCTAACTTCTGGAGCGAGTATCTCAAAGGTTTCCCTTTAAGACATCGTAATACAACAGGGGACGCGCATGTCTGAACGCGCCACATAGCTATCTTCACCCCGAACAGAGTTAATGCTTCGGTGTGTAAGGACTGAGAATAGCTGGGAGCCGTTCCACAGCTAATCTCACTCGTGGCTACTACTGATACTCGAGATGTAAACAAACGGACGCCATTGCTCTAATGACGTCACGCCCGTCTTCATCCTGAAGGCAGTTGCTGCCCATCACCATGATACAGTAGCACAGGGTGGGAACAAAACTGGACGAAGTAGTAGGGAGGGTCCATCAGGACGCCATGGCTATCTCACCCAAAAATAGATTTTTCGCTTCGCTCAAAATCCGTTTTTTGGGCTCAAGCCATGGCGTCCTGATGGAAGAGTACCAGAGAATCAATGTATCGTGGTAGATTTTCCCCCAGTATTAAGTGCCTAGGCATTGACAAAACAGCAAAGTAATCTTAGATAAAGAACCATAGGGACGAAGTATCCTGCCCCCCTTGGCAGTGAAGTTCCCATGGGCTATGCCGACGTCAAAGTGGTATTGAAGGGCTATTCATCCTGAGAGAAGAACTTGAAGAACTTAGAGATGAAGCGGAATGTTTGGTATTTGTATAGGAACATTCTGAAATTAGACCAGTGGTGGTTGGGCACTGTGTATAGAGTTCATCTCTTGGTTATCAGAAGTAAGTATTCGTGTAGGAACCTTACTTAGTCAGGGTGAATATAATTTAGGATTAAACATCTTAAATTCTTCATAACCATAAGAAAGGAGGAATAAATAAAACTATGACAGGTATGTATTTCATAGTAAGTAGGAGCTGATAGAGACGCATAAGTAATAAAATAGAAATTTTATTTCACAATGCAGAAATTAAATAATTTACAGCAAAAAGTAAAGTTCATTTACAGTAATAATAATGTACATAGAAATAAAGGCTTGCTCTTGAATCTGAAAAGGAATTTCAGGATATTAGTAGGTACTCGTTCTCGAGGAACGCAAGTCTTTAAATAAAACACATCATGCTCAAGGCATGCGGCACTTGTGTGACACTATGACATTTCACCTGGGATAAGAACAGTTATAAAAGCACTAAGTGTTTTTTGACATCACTATGAATCGCTCGAGGGTCAACATAGGCACCCGAAGAGTTAGAGTCCCAAGTAACTCACTGTTCTACGCAGAGTTAGGTGCAGGTTTCATAACACTACCTGCGGCTACCACAAAATGTTTGACTTCGTGCACTTGTTTCGCATAGTGTTTAAAGAAAACTCGCGAGGACTTCCAGCCCGTGAAGTTTTTAAGGCTTTCAAAGTCCATGCTCTGAAAGAAATTCAGAGAAGATGCCACTTTTCTAGGATCATGACCAGCGGGTGTACTGTTCGGATCCGCTCTGCGAATGAAGTAGGTGATTTTCGCTCTTAATTGTTTCAGTGACAGGTCGCTGCCCGATGTTTCTCCTTTGAAGAGTTGGCCTCCACCAAAGTTCGAAGTTCTGCGAAGATAGACCTTGAGGCTCTCTACTGGACATAGAGAGACATCCTCCTTCAGGGGGCATATTCTCCAAGGGCCCCATCTTTTGGTGGGTAATTCATTTTTAGCGAGAAACGTCGGATCAGGGGAGAGGGTCACTTCTCCTGAATCGGTAAACAGGATGTGTCCTTCTTCTCTTGATAATGCCACTATTTCGCTGACTCGAGCTCCCGAAGCGAGAGCAAATAAAAATATAACTTTCTGAGTCAGATCCTTGAGGGGGCATGAATCGTTGTCCAAGTTGGAGGCGAAATGGAGTACCTTGTCTAGTGACCAGGAGATCGGTTTCGGTGGGGGGTGCTGGACGTAGGCGAGCACATGCTTTTGGTAGTTTGTTGAAGATGTTGTTGGACAGATCAATTTGGAAAGCATATAGAATTGGTCTAGCCAAGGCCGATTTGCAGGTTGAAATCGTATTGGCTGCTAATCCTTGTCCATGAAGGTGAATAAAGAAGGACATACAGAAATCAATCGTGATTTCTTTAGGATTTTTTGTCTTGACAAAGGAGACCCATTTCCTCCAGGATGATTCATATTGCCGTCTCGTGGATTCGGTCTTGTATTCCTCTAGGAAGTCTAGACTTTTCTTCGAGATCCCAAACCTCTTCTTTGCGGCAAGGGAGAGAAAATCATGAGATGAAGGTCCTTGATTTTCGATGATGAAGCGAAGACAGTCGACTTCTGTACTTGTTGAGAGAGAACTGGGCCCGGGAGAGGGATCAGCTTGGGCTGCAGCTCCAGGACCAGGGGGGTACCAGTTGCTCCGGGGCCACTTGGGAGCCACTAGGGCCGCTGTCCCTTTGAAGGTTCTCAGTTTGGAGAGGACTTTCAACAGAAGGTTGGTGGGAGGGAACAGGTAGATCTTGGACCATTTGTTCCAGTCCAGTGACATGGCGTCCACCGCTTCTGCTTTGGGGTCCTCGTACGGGGCTACGTACAGAGGAAGTTGATTGTTGTCGCTCGTTGCAAAGAGATCTATCTGAAGTTCTGGGACTTGGTGAGAGATGAAGGAGAACGATCTTGCGTCTAGAGACCATTCCGACTCTATCGGGTTTGTCCGAGATAGAGCATCCGCTGTCACATTGCGGAATCCTTGTAGGTGAACTGCAGACAGGTGCCACTTCTTCTTCTCTGCCAGACGGAAGATTGGGAGAAGCACCTGATTTATCTGGGGCGATCTTGAGCCTTGGCGATTGAGACAACGAACTACCACCGAGTTGTCTAGGGTTAGACGGATGTGGATCGAGGGCGGCGGGGATAACTTCTTCAGTGTTAGAAGGACCGCCATGGCCTCCAAGATGTTTATGTGGAACGTCTTGAATAGTGGAGACCAGGTACCTTGAACCTGTTTCTGGTGGGAGTGACCTCCCCAACCTTCCAGTGAGGCATCCGTGTGGATGTTGAGTGATGGAGGAGGGTGTTGGAGAGGAATGGACCTTTTCAGGGCCTTTTCTTCCGACCACGGCTTTAGGAGGCGTCGCAGTCTGTTTGGAAGCCGTCTCTTGAGGTCTCTTCGAGCGATGGATGCCGAGCGTCTCCAGACTCCCGCGGCATCCTTTAGCTGTGCACGAAGCACTGGGTTTGTCACTGAGGCGAATTGTAGAGAGCCTGGAACTCGTTCCTGCTGTCGTCTTGAAATGCGTTTGGATTTCAGTAGTCGCTTGACAGACCCTGCTATTTCCTTCCTTTTCTTCTGGGGGATGGAAAGGCGGTGTGACTGAAGATTCCAGTGGATTCCCAACCACTGAAACTTCTGAGCTGGAGAGAGGCGAGATTTTTTCTCGTTGATCTTGAATCCCAGGTGTTCTAGGTACTGGGTAACTTCGTTGCAAGACTTTGCACACTCTTCGGGCGATGGAGCCCAGACTAGCCAGTCGTCGAGGTAGGCCATCACCTGGACGTTTCTTAGGCGGAGTTGTTGTACTATGGCATCCGCCAGTTTTGTGAAGATCCGAGGGGCCACGTTGAGGCCGAAGGGCATGGCCCGGAAGGCGTAGCTTTTCCTTTGGAGTCGAAATCCTAGGTAGGAGGAAGCGTGATGGTTCATTGGAACGTGCCAGTAGGCATCCGCCAGGTCTATAGAGACCGTATAGGAACCTTGAGGCAGAAGGGTCCTTATTTGTTGAAGCGTCAGCATCTTGAATTTGTTGTTCGCTATGAACTTGTTGAGGGGGGATAAGTCCAGAATGACTCTGAGTTTGTCTGAGTCCTTCTTGGGAACACAAAACAGTCTCCCTTGGAACCTGGTGGACTTTACCTTCCTTATCACCTTCTTGTTCAAGAGGTCTAGAACATATTCTTCCAGAAGGGGGGTTGATTGTTGGAAGAATTGCTGGAAGATTGGGGGTGGTTGAGTCCAACTCCAGCCTAGACCCTTCTTGACGATGCTGTGTGCCCAGGGATCGAAGGTCCAACGATCCTGGAATTGGCGGAGTCTTCCTCCCACCGGAAGCACTTCATTGCTTCTGGTGTCCCGAGGACTTGCTGCCTCGGCCGCTAGCTCCCTTTCCTCCTCTACCTCTGGAGGGACGGCGAGATGCGTCTTTGCTTGCACCCCTGAATGAGCCTCTACCTTTGGCATGAAAGGTAGTTGATTGTTGCTCAAAGGCAGGGGTGAAGACCGGTGACTGTGACAACACCGGTTGGGGGACCAATTGAAAGGTCTGTTGTGGTTGGGCAACCACTTGGGAGGTAGCGGGTCCCGGAAACTGACGTCTTTGCTGACGTTGCTGGGGTTTTGACTTTTGGGGTTTCCTCTTAGGCTGAGGTCCGTCGTCCTGAGAGGGTTTCCTTTTCCTGGACATGCCCCACTTGTGGAGAAGGTTCCTATTCTCCGTGGCGGCTCTGTCAGTGATTTCCTTCACAAGGTCAGAAGGAAAAAGGTGCTTTCCCCAGATGTTGGAGGAAATCAGCCTCCGGGGTTCGTGTTTCACAGTGGCACCGGCGAACACGAATTCACGACAGGCTCTTCGAGCCTTTATGAAGTGGTACAAGTCCTTCATTACAGTCAGTAAGTGGGATTTGGAGAGTACCATGTAGTGGTCTGGTACTCTAGTGTCACAGGCCATAACTTCAAGTTGGACTTGATGAGAAAGAGATGCCGCAAGCCTCTCCTTCGTGTCTTGTTCCCGACGAAGGAGGTGATCGTTGAGCTTAGGGAGGTCTTCATTAAACTGACGTCCGGCGACGTCAGGATCGAGTCTTCCCACGACGAAAGTATGTTGAACATCTTTCCAGTGTCGAGCGTCAGGGGGGGTCACGATGGAGAAGGGTCTGCACTCCTCCAGTGCAGGGCAGGGTTTCCCTTCTTCCGCCGCTTTAAGGCATGCAGCTAAGGCCTTTTCCAAGAATGGAAGAACCGCAGTTTCAGGTGCAACGTAAGTAGGGTGCTTCTTGCTCAATGCCGGAAGCTTAGAGCAGGTAAAGCCTCTACTCTTGAATGCGGAGGCTAGCATAGCCTGGGCCTTTGCGAGATCGAACACTATCTCTTCCTTAGGTTCGGTCTCTTCCTTCGAGGCAGGTTCGGAACGAAGCCGGACGTAACAGTCCGGGTAGGCCTCAAAGCTTGGGAAGAACTCCACATCTTCCAAAGGGACCGTGCCGATCTTATCACTGACAAAGATCCTGCCGGTCGCAATAACCATATGCTCTGCATACCTCCACGGGTTGGCATGAGAGCAAGCGGGGAGATCCTTGACCGAAATCTTCTTCGGCTCTCTGGATCCTATCATCGACCTGATGGACTCCTGGTTCTCCTTCAGCCTGTCGTCCATGACGGCTCTAATCAGTCGGATCAATTCTTGAGTGGAAGAAGAAGGATCCGGAGTCGAGGAGGTAGACGGAATAGACATTTCCGTCGGTGTAGGAGTAGGAGGGGGGATGGACGAGGGAGCGACCTCTTGCTCCGACTCGGTGTATTCCACCTTGTCTTCGTCATCTTCGGCTCCTTGAGCCATAAGCGTTTTCTCCGTGTCTTCCGAGACATCCGAAATCTGTTCGTCATCTTCGGAATCTAAACGACACTCGTGCATGGACTGAGCCATGACTACATCAGGTTCCACCGTAATTTGGACAGTGGGGATCACGTCTTTGGGTACCACTGAGTCAGGGGAGGCCTTAGGGAACAATAGTGACCTCAGTTCTTCGGTGGCCAGGTACGGTCCGGTAGCATTTTTCTGGAAGCCACGCACCCACTTGCGCAGCTTTTCACGAGAAATGTCTCTAATCTCCGCTGAGGGAGGATTATGGAAGGCCTCAACTAGGTGAGCCTGACAGACCGTACAATCCAGTGGATTCCAAAACTTCAAATCCCCTTTCTTGTCTGCACAAGGGGCGTGAGTCCTGCAAGCCGTATGCCCGTAAAACTGCGGGCGTTTCACAGCGCAGAAGGCGAAATCACACTTCATCTGCTCCTCCTGTGGAAGAAAGAGAAAATGAGTATGGGGGAGTCATAAGAATTGCTCTTAAACTAAGTTAATATTAATTATTAATTTTAACTTAATGAAGGTGTGATGCATAGAGAATGAAAATAGTAAAGGAGAACATGCTCCATGCATCTCGCCCGGCTGGTTACCATAAGCTTGGTCCCTGGATAATCCGAGTGACCGAGGGCACCGGATATAATTCCTTAGAACTCCAAGTATTTTGGAATTCCATGGAAAAAACCAAGGACAAGATTGGGACCGAATTCATTCGGTTCCCAGTTAAGGGCCAGAAGGCCTCATTTAAAAGGTAACTGCTTCCGGCAACCAGCCGTGCTAAGATGCACATAGCATGCTGGGATTAGAAGAATGCAAAGAGACAGCATGATCACTAATAGAGCAGTACTAGGTACTGATCTTAATAGCAGAAGCAGCTTATCTGTTTGCGATATAGGGCTATCATTGTCTTATGATAGCTACAGGAAGGGGGTGCAAGTATTCTTGACGCCTCCGGGGCATCCGGCAAGCCGCCGGCATGCCGGAGCTCGCTCCAGCATAGATTCTGGCATTAGGACAGACAATGTTCAAAGTCAGTCAAATACCAGGATGGCGGCCGCCGGCACAACGGCAGCACGCCGGCAGGGAGCGGCGGCTCCGGCAGTCGGAGGATGCCAGATTGGTGACTGGGATAAGGATGGTTAAGGCTGTACCGGGTTGCCGGCAGTATATGCCGGCACTCCGGCGGCCGACCGGCAAGCGGACGACAAGCTAGGAGGAGGAGAGCCGCCGGTAGTAGCCGGCGGCAGCCGGCAGTCCCTCGGTACACGGGGGGCTGGCGGCAAGGTTAGGGAGAGTCACCAAGTAGGAGGCAGGTATTGCCGACAGTAGAGGCGGCAAGAGACCGGCACCCGGATAGGGAGAGAGACAGGGGGGAGGGGGGAAGGGATGTAGGAAGTACCATCAGGATTCCAGACATCCCTCCCCCTCCCTGAGAGGGTGTACCCATGATAGAGGCAGGCTCTAACATCCATGAGCAGGGGTCACTAGGGACCGGGAGCAAGGTAGCCCAAGGGAGGGCTAGGGAACACCCAAGGGGGGGGGGGAGACTCCCATATGCAGAACTATACTAGTAACTAACCTTATAGGACACTATGAAGGTATATGTACCAGAGCGGACTGCACAAGGAAGCTCGGGTAGCCCTACTATTCCACCCTAAGGAGGAGTTGTAGGACAGGGGACAGATGGGTATAAACTAACCTAAGCATAGGCTAGGCTATACAAGAGATAGGTGGGGAGGGAGAAGAGAGAAGTCTTCCCAGGAAGGGTTTCTGTACCAGAGCGGCCACTAAGGAAAGGGAGGACACTCCCTAACCTAAGATCAGGCAGATCAGCTAAAACAGTGCAAGAGTACAGTTTCAGCATGGAACAGAGAAACCTTCCTAACCTAACCTAGAACAGGGCTAAGAGTCCTGAACTAGGAAAGGAAGAAGACATATCGCTATCGCAGGAAAGTCATAGACTATCCTAGCCATAGAGGTAGGCTAGCCTAACCTCACTCTCGGACGCAACCCTAAAGGGGGTTCATTCCTTTAGGGAGGACAGAGAGGCGATATATACTCTAATAGACAATTAATCCCTTTACTCAGAAAAGGAATCAAGGCTAAATAGAGGGAATGCCAAGGCAGGGGATGAAGGAAGCATATAGGGGTCCTAACATTAGGTTAGGCTAGAAAGAGTCACTGACTAGCCTATCCCCTATATGGTCCCTGAAGGCGAAAACATTTGCATCACTGTCAAAAGTATTGTAAAATAATGCCACTATCTTCATAACTTAGTCTAGGATCACTAATAAATCATGCATGAACACTTGTATGTAGGCTCCTGGCCTGGGGGCTATAGTAGCCGACTGGTATGAGGTCAATCGATGACCGATAAAAAGCGTCTAAACACGATATAAAAGTTCCTAGCTATGAAGACTAAATAAACTAATGTAATCGATTAGTATATAATGCCGGAAACGTTGTTGTGGCTAACTAAATAAGACATGCATAACAACAACGACGCCATAAAATGGCGGGTCCGGTAGAGGCACAGCTCTGCCACAAAACAGCAATTATCTCGAAAAGTAATATTTACTTTACGGCCAGAGCTTAATTAAACAATACTGGAACCTTGTACTCAACTTTCCAGAAGAAGGCGAGGCTGAAGGTAACGACATAGCGAAGATGCAAAACGATAAAGTTAACACAGGGAAAATCCGTCTAAGTAGGGCAGCTACTAAACAAAGGATGAAGACGGGCGTGACGTCATTAGAGCAATGGCGTCCGTTTGTTTACGTCTCGAGTATCAGTAGTAGCCACGAGTGAGATTAGCTGTGGAACGGCTCCCAGCTATTCTCAGTCCTTACACACCGAAGCATTAACTCTGTTCGGGGTGAAGATAGCTATGTTGTATTACGATGTCTTAAAGGGAAACCTTTGAGATACTCGCTCCATAAGTTAGAATTCTGTGATATCCTGTGGTTAAATTCTCTGGGAATATCTTAGTAGTCTTATACCCAAGGAAGCTACCAAAAAGGAACCTTCCATCAGGACGCCATGGCTTGAGCCCAAAAATTAGACTTTTACATCTTTTATTACTGTATACATATACAGTAATAGAGAGCCTTCACTCCATGCTCTCTCTCTCTCTCTCTCTCTCTCTCTCTCTCTCTCTCTCTCTCTCTCTCTCTCTCTCTCTCTCTCTCTCTCTCCTTTCTAGCTTGCTAGATGCTCCAACAATAGCTAGCTAATCCGGCAATATGCCGGCTGAACTACAGTATATGTCTATACAGGTAATCAGTATAATTGCAGTATAGTATATACAGCAGATGAATAACTATCGTATATATTATACTAGTAGTTATTTCCAATATATCTTGGGTATCCCTGCCCAGATATTTGCTGAACCCAATTCTATATTGATGGATTAATATTTCATCAATATTCTGATTTGAAATCAGTTTCCATTTACCCTGCAATATTGAATTTCGTAAAGGGCTGGTGGTGTGACGCCTCTAACCCCTAAAGGGGAGAGCCCTTATCCATGAGTTTCCCTGATCAAGAAACTCCCTAATTTAATATTGTACGGGAGGTCACAGCAAATAGATTGGTTGGGATGCATAAGTATATGTCTTTTATTTTCTGCCGGCTGAACTACGGTATAGGTCTATACAGGTAGTCAGTATATTTGCGGTATAGTAAATACGGCAGATGGATAACTAACGTATAGATTATACTAGTAGTTATTTCCAACATATATTGGGTGTCCCTATCTAGATATTTGCTGAACCCAATTCTATATTGATGGAATAATATTTCATCAATATTCTGATTTGAAATCAGTTTCTATTTACCCTGCAATATTAAATTTCGTAAAGGGCCGGTGGTGTGACGCCTCCAACCCCTAAAGAGGAGAGCCCTTATCCCTGAGTTTCCCTGTTCAGGAAACTTCCTGATTTAATATTGTAAGGGAGGTTGCAGCGAATAGATGGGTTGGGATACACAAATATATGTCTTTTAATTTCTAATCAACATATCTTGGATGCGAGCTTCTGCTGTTACCGCTCCTATTTCCAAAGAATGACATTCCTTCGATACTCTGTGTATCAATCCTCCTTACCTCACAGCGTTAAGCATAGAAGGGGACAGTGCATGTACACTTCCTTACACCTAGGTGTTCGAGCCCCCTTTTCTTCAGGGAATTCCCCGGTTGGAGGAATTTCCTTAAGACTGAGGAGAAGTAACAGCATTGGCTCACAAGGGATACACGGGTATGTGTCTCCCACTATCTCTTTTAGCTTTCTGTCCTAAGCTATTTTGTCAAAAGACAACTTTGCAAATTGCCTATCGTTGCGATAATCAATTGAATACTCCTTTCTGTTCTCCCTTCCTTACAGGAGGGACACCAGATGATGCATTGCAGTCTTCCGCAGTTATAAAGATGAGCATTTTCACGGAAATAATATATGCAGGTTCCCCCAGCAATATTATTTCCAAAATCCCCAATCTGCATGACGGCAGTCTAGAGCTGTCGAACTGTGGTTGGTTTCGTTTCGAAAGTTATCTCTTAAATGCGGTTCAACTGCGAACCCGTAAAATGCAAGAACTCTACGGGAATTGGACCGAAAACTTCACTTTCTCATTACTAAAAATGCCGATTTACTGTTCCTTTTAAAGGTTTTTAAGGTCTAAACCCCCAACCCTGCCTCTCAAGTTGAGGTTGCAGACACTAACGGCATTGGTGAGTCTGAGCGGAACTCGAACCCCCGACTGACAAACACCGGGCAGAGACTCCATATTCAAGCCACACCTTGTAGTGAAATCAACGATAGCAGTCATTGTTTCACTGTCACATCTGACTCCGCCGCCAAGAGCCGGCAGTGTGTGCCCTTGGTCACCACCAAGTCAATAGATGAGTTGGTATACCTTCAATCGACAGCCCGCCGATTCCCAGCGGTCTGCTGACAGCCCGAGGAGTTTCCTCTGGTTCAGAGATCCGCTGACTATGCGTATAGTTTTCACCACTACCCAGTCACATTGAATACTGGCTAGGATGGTGTGACGTCTGTCAGCGACCCGCTGACAGCCGAAAAATCACTGATATGTCGAAGACCTGCTAGCCATATCGGTACTGAAGTACTGTGCCAATTAACTTACCCCCAAGCACTAGCCTTGATGGTAACAGGCCAGTTGTATAGGGGTATACAATACCCTGTACACCTGCAGTTTAGGACCATATCCCGGACAGAAATCCTTGGTACATAACCATACAATAGAATGTTTTTCCAGTACGTTGTGCTTTTAAGCACAACCCCTTGCTGAGACCTACCTGATTTGGGGGATCCACTTCCCACCCCCCCCCCCCCCTTCTTCCTTACGCTGATGCTTCATCAGCCTCTTGATTCTCATTATTAATTCCCCGGATGTAGGGTGCTACTCTAGCCTTATGGACTAGAATCTTCCATCGGCCTCTTCTTGAAAGGGGATGCCCTAGAATCAATAATCAGGAAGACCGCAGCAGTTGGCTGGAAGGATTTACACGTCTGTGTCTCTCCTCTTTCCAGCGTACTTATCCTAAGATTTATGCAATAGAAAGGAATCTTCTATTACAGTGAAACACTGAAAAGCTGATATAGGCGAACAATCAGGTATGGCCTGAAAGGAGAACGGAAGGGTTTCTTAGTTCTCCATAGGATGTTAAACTGCATCCCACAGTTACAATGACCGTTGTTCCACAAACAGTCAGATTTATACACCTTCGGATCAAGCGAAGGAAACAAACGCTTCTGGTAGGAGGGAAGTTCCTCCTGGATCGCCGCACCTTTGATCACTGGAGTCCTAGGCCTGACCAAGATGGGACTAGAATGGAAATGGACATAGCTCCACCATCCTTTCCTCAACTCTTCTTATATTCAAATTCCCCCTTGAAGAGTATACCTTAAAGCTCTAGAGCATACTAGCGGTGAGGAATGTAGAGTCCATCGATTTCCAATGAAGGCAGTTTAGTGTTCACATGAAAGACTCAAGAAATCTCTGAGTCATTCTGGACTTGGCGCCACGCAACAAGTTCCAATAGAACAGCAATTTCAGAATGATAATCCTTCTGAACATAAGGACCCTATTCAGTAAGGGGTGTTGACAATCTAGCCAGCCCTGGAAGATGTCTATCAGCAACTTCCAGTCAGTCACCCCCTCCCCTCCTACCTAGGATCCAAGTTATGGAAGATAACGTATATCCTGGACGAGATTCTCGTCGGACTAGTTTCAGTCCTAGGATCCTTACGGAATTAGCAGACAGTCAAGCGAAACCAAGCCTAGAAAGAGTTCAGACAAAGATGGCCCTGGACGACAGGCTGGGGTGGGCAGCACCCGAAATTACTGTCTATGAGCATCCATGGAGATGATCCGGCCCTGGAACATTGAGGATGCAAATAATAGAATCTCGATTCTCTCCAGCTCAGGGGCTTCAATGTTTTGAAAAATCATTGAAACCTGTAGTCACCCTAACACCCCCTTTTCCCCTGGGGATGTAAAAGGAGATCGCAAGGTCTATCAAGAGACTATGGTAATCGGTCAGGATTCCATAACGCTAACAGGGAGGAGTTTCGAACTCTCTCCAGTTCACGATGATGACAGACCCAGTGCTACTCGCACAACTGTAAGATGCGCTAAGAGGCTGGAGAAGATATGCATCAAACGCTCGAAGAGATCTAATAGGACCAATGATGGTCATTCCCACTCCGCTTACCCTACAATGACCAGAGGCCATGGACCCGTAGGACATCTTAGCCCTGTAATGGGTGGATAAACTCTCTCCACACAGATCGGACCTCCTCAGGTTGACCTGGCGCATCGAAGCGATAATGAGGCGTCAAAACTGTCGAGGATAAGAGATGTCTCATTTCATTAGGGAATGCTAGCCATCCCTTCCTTAAGGGAATGGCGCCTATTAGCAGCTCGTTTATATATGATCCGCAAGGTGACAGCGGATGCTCTTCTTGGGTTCCACCCAATAGAGTTGGAATGGTATACGGACGCAGACCCATTCCCTCCCAGAAAGGGACAAGTCCCCGAGCTGCAGATCGTTCTCTTCATCATGAGCGTTACCAAGATACTATCTCGTTATTTAGTCCCATACGAGGACCCTCTAATGGAGGTAACAGACATCATGTCTCTACATTAGAAGTGATGGACTTAGAATTCCTATTCAGCCCATCAAAATTTCCTCCAGAAGGCCCTCTACATGCTGAGACCCTTCCAAGGGAGAGGGGCTCTATTGGCTCCCAGAAAGCCCAAGAACATCCCGTTCCCTGTAATGAAGGAACTGAGGCTGAGGCTAGTCCTAGTTATGCACCTAGGATTATCCAGGAGGTTCAGAAGTTTTCTGCCTTCTATTTATCACAGTACACCTGATCCCTTCATTTTACGAATTCCTTGCCCTTAACGGTTAGGAAAAAGACTGGGATCTTAAGGGCAAAATAGAATTCCTAGAAGAATACAAGTCTAGTCAACGAGAAGACAATACGAGTCTTCTTGGGAAAGTAAATTGTTTTGTAAAGCAAAAGGGCCCGAAAACAATCTCATGATCTTCTGCCTGTTCTTCTCTGTCCACCCCTATATTCAGGGTCTGGCGGCCGACAGCACGTTGGCCTTTTGAGGAAGGAGGCAGTGTATCCTTGAATACTATGAGAACGCTAGTTCTTCGGCCTTCTCTCCATATAAACCCTTGAGTAAGCACCAAGGGTATGGCCGACTTTGCGAGAGAGGTCACTTAATGGGATCTTTGGATCCATGTGTAGCGCAACTGCAGGGGCTTGCACCTGCCCAATCAGAATAAGACCATTGACACCTCAACCAACCATACGAACGAGGCATGTAACGTCACGACGTTGAAGTCGTTACAGACATTTCATTCTGCAAATGAAATAATTACAATAACATTTTTATCCTACTTTTACAGAAAAAAATGTCAACAGACCTAAATTAAAATGAGATTACACTTGTATTACGATTTACAAAAACCAATAATAAGTATAATACAACAAAACCAATCAAAACAGAAATAACAAATTTGAATTGACCAGTAATTTACAAATGGAATGGATCAATTTATACAGTTACTTACTCCAAGTTATTTAGTTGGAGGGCGCAGTCTTATTCTAAATTATTAATGGCGATCTCGAAAAGAGAACCGCCCAGCTCCAGTCCTCAAGATCAAGTGTAAAACAACAATTCTTTACCCAGATTTTCACTTGTTAAAGAATTCGTCCAGTACCTAGTTTGGCAACTAAACGACCCCAAATTTTATAATTGGCTGGTTTAATAATGGAAATAGAGGACGCGATTCGTGTCTGTTTACACCATGGACCATTATCTCTGTGCAAGTCAGCCCCGACTAGACCTCTTCTATATGCCCTTTAAATGGATCTAACGATTGGAATCTTTAATAAATTCCGGATAACATGTGCAGGCTTAGGCCCGCAACGCCACTAAAGCCCATCTAATGGTCTTTGGACAAGGTCCTACATTATGCCTCACCTGTGAACAATGAGGATTGTTCCCTCAACCATCTAACCTAGTTTGGCAACTAAACGACCCCAAATTTTATAATTGGCTGGTTTAATAATGGAAATAGAGGACACGATTCGTGTCTGTTTACACTCCGGAGCTTTATCTCGGGTTAATTTTTTGCTCTGTTAAAAATTATACACGTTTTTCCATGAATGTTTAAAATTCACTTATGAACCTTTTTGTAACAAATATTACATACTAGAATTATAGATAAAATTTGATCTCATTTGATAAATAAATAAGAAATAGGAACTTGATTTTTTTTTTTTTTACATTTTTAACTTTTTTTTTTACTTTTTTTTTACTTTTTTTTTTTTTTACATAATAAGAACATGAAACAAAACGACAAAATATATAGAAGTACTCATTTAGACGAAATTGCACCTTTTGCGAAATTTTTTTACAATATATGCAACTGAAAATCATACGTATGTTACTGTAAATGTTTACAAATCAGTGCGTTCATTGTTCCTCAGAATGACAACCAAATCTATGACCGACTTAGTGACAAACTTAGATTTTTCATCAGACTTATACCGCACCGATACTGAACCTGTTATATTATCAGACGACTTGTTTTCAGAAACAACTTCACCCCAATGCCACTGGTTACGCACGGGATTAGTATCTCTGATTATTACGATATCATTTATCTCTACTCCCCGGTTGGAACCTGACCACTTTTCTCTGGGAAGAAGAGCTGGAAAAATTTGATCATACCACATTTTCCACCAATAATCTAAAAAGAGTTCATTCAGTGCGAGTCTTTTGTATACTCTATTTGCTCAGGTGTTTTAGCCAACTCGAAATCTAAAAGTTCACTGATATCACCGTTTGATCTACCCAAAATAAGGTCATTTGGACATAGTAATCTTACAGCGTCTAATTTGGCAACATTATTTCGATGAACACCTAAAGGCCTATCATTTATCATATCAGCAACACTGTACATTAGTCTCTGCAAATGTAACTTCGTAAACTCAGGTTTTTTCGAAGCAGTGACAGCTTCTAAAGTGTTCTTCACAGTTCTGATCATCCTCTCAGCTTGTCCGACTGACGAATGAGCTCCAGATGGTACGAAGTGCCAGGTTGTTGTTTCGGGATTTGTCTGAATCTTTGCCATCTTGGTATGGTTCCAAAGGCTCTCCATGACATTTGCAGCACCACGGATTTGCAAACCAAGATCTGCAGTCACAGACGTGGGTTTTCCGCGGATTCTAGTGAAAGCATCGAAACCAGCAAGGAAGCAGTTGGTATCGTAACCTTCAAGGACCTCTATGTGGGCCGCACCAGATGCACGACACACGATAACCAGAATCCAAGCTTTACCAGAATTTACCCGGTAATTTCTCGTCTCGCGACGATCTGCGATGGTATTGAACGGACCAGCTATGTCAATGACCACATGTTCGAATACTGGAGATCGCACGAGTTGTTCCACCTTACGAGGAGCGATCTCTACTTGGGCAATCTTCTTCCGTAAAAAGCGACAATATGGGCACTGCGACACAACCCTGCTGATGAACCGTTTACCGTTGAGGATCCAGAACTTCTCACGTACTAGGGCAAGAGTAGTATCCGCACCAGAGTGCTGCAGTTGGTGACATTTACGCACCAAGATCTCTGCAAAGGGTTCAGAGCATGATATAATCGCAGGCGGGTTTGATATAGCAGCACCAGTACGACCTAGTGCTCTCCACACACCGTCGGCGTCCAGTATCGGGTTCAGTGACTTTAGCTTACGTTCCACATCTGACGGTAGCGACTGCTGAGCCTGTTGAATAAGAAACAAGTTTGATATTACTAACTCACGCTTGGTAGGCACAAATATATCATATTCAGCAAACCATCTCGAACGTTCTGCTTTCGTCATACTACTGATGGCAACTGGAGTAGTCTTCACTGCTCTCTTCAGTCGATCTCTGAAATATTGTGAAGCGTTTTCCATAAATCTTATGATTCTAGAGATGCGACGTTTAATCTTCATCAGGCTGTCATTTTTGTCGACCGTTATGATAAATGTTTTTAGGATATCAAGAATAACTGAATAATCTTCATTTGTTCCACCATCAATCTGGACACATAGTGACTTGCATCTTCCAATGGTCATCCGTGGATCTTTTATTCTTATGTCCAGATCTTCTTTCTTTGCATGAACTTCATTTGCATGTTTGATTGGCCATTCGTTGATGTCCTTCTTCATGAAGTTTGGACCTTTTTGCCATCTGGAATCCTTTCCCATTTAAGATGGGTTAAGACCACGTGACGCATCATCGGCAACGTTGTTTCCAGAGTCCACATGGTACCAATCGCGAATATCAGTCAGAGTTTGTATTTCACTAATACGGCTGGCTGTCCACATGTTGTACTTGTAGGGCTCATGACGCAGTTGTCCCAGAACTATGGTGCTGTCGGTTAGCAGCATTAACCTTTCAAAAATGAAGCTTGATTTTTTGACGATAGTCTGTTGCATTCTGGCACCCAGCAGACATCCAAGTAACTCACCACGGGGGATCGTTAACATCGTAATTTGTGGCCAAGGTTTTGCCTTTGACATGGCAAGAACAGATGCTCTCTCGCCATTTTCCAACTTCCAGTTGTAGTATGCGACACATACATAGGCAGTCTGAGAACTATCACAAAAAATTACTAGAGTGGGTTTGTCAACTGCAGTTTCCGGTGTAAGACAGCGAACAAACCTGACTTCTTTTAGACCGTAGATCGAACGAATCCCTTCTTTACACCGACTGCGGGTTGTAGGTAGGTCATCATTACCATCTAGGATCGGATCGTCCCATTCCTGTTTGAGGCGGAATATTTGACCAAGTTCATGCTTCAGGCAGATGGTAACTGGAGTAGCAAGTCCCGTTGGATCATAGATTGTTGCTATGATATGTAGATAATTTCTTCGACTGAAAGTGTCAGGGAAGGCATCATCAAAGTTTTCTAAACTGATATCTTCTTCTGATCTAATGCCTCTCCTTTTCTTTGAGAAGTTGATTCTACCTGAAATGGAAATTTCATCGTTGGCAGAATGATATATTATACCCAGGATTCTTTCCTGCTCTGGTGTTCGTCGCACATTGTCAGGTACATCCGGGCACTTCTTTATGTAGGCATCAATATCACTTTCACTTCCACCGATCATGAAATGCTTTATGATGAAGGATGCTTCACTGAGGACAATGTTGAGTTCCTTGGCAAGTTGTAATGCTGTGGAAACATCATCAACACTAGTAGTACCATCATCAACATACAAGTTCGATTTTACGAATTCATATACCTGTGGGTACTTGTCCTTGAATTTCTCAGCTATGATTAGCATTGCTACACTGCATATACCACCTGCCGGAGTAGTTCCCCAGGAGTTTCGAAGTAATCGCAGCGTCTTGACTTCTTTTTCCTTGTCCAGTTGATTCCACAAAAGGCAGTGCAGATGAGATTCTTCAGTCTCAAGGCGAACAGTGAAGTATGCTTTACTTATGTCCATTGCAACTGGTATTTTTCTTTCTTGGAACCTCAACAGCAGGGTTGGAATTGGTGGAATCAAATTTGGTGGTGGTTCCCACAAGGAGTTGATAGCCTTGCCCTTAAATGGAACACTTGCATCAAATATGATTCTGAGTGGGGTTGAGGAACTATGCTCATTAAAGTGTGCGAAATGACAGATGTAGTAGACTTTACCACCATCAGATTTCCACTGCGCATCCACCTCAGCTGTAACCTCTGTCATATAGCCGTCGTTGATCAACTTTTCAAATTCGTCTACATACCAGTTCTTTAAAGCTTCGTTTCTGGACATGGTACGTGTTAACGAATTTAGGCGTTTGAGGGCAATAGGTCGATTGTCCGACAAGGTACGGAAGCTTTCCCTCCATGGTAACCTGCAAACAAATATCTTCTGTTCAGGGTCGTAGGTGAGACAACTCTTGTATGTCTGTACTCTTCGCTCCTCTTCTGAGTTTATGCCAACCGCGTCGCACCGATGACAAACCGGACCATCCTCTACTTCACACATACGATCAAACACAGTCTCAGCACTGGTCTTTATTGAAAGAACCGAATGTCCACTACCTTCTGCAACCTGCTGCACGGAGCCATTGCTCCGGGCTTTATCTGTGGAAACTTCCCCTTTCGGCCGTTCAGCATAACTTACTGCAACTGATGACGTTGACTGCAGAAGAACAGCAGAAATCTTTCTGTTGAGGAGCTCCGACAGCATCACACTTGGTTCGTGAGAATTGGCAGCAAAAAATGTCTCGTGAGAACCATGTAGAATGAACCCGAAGTTAGTTTCAGCTAAAACAAGGTTTTCTCTTGTCTTCACCGTTCGCGGAAATATGCTGGCATAATTGTCTCCGATGAGCAACTCGATGTCACCGTGAACAGGCACTAAAAGTTCTGATGGATCGACATCATCTTTGAACATGTCAGCAGCTGCATGATAACTGCCTCCATCAAGTTCACCGATGTAATCGACACCAATGCAATCAACTGCAGTCACGAAGTTACCTTCTGCATCGTAGAGTGGGATGCTGTACAGATCAGCCGGTCCCCAATCTTGTGGCTGACTCTCCCCAGCAGTCGTCATCATCAAGTTCTTGATTCTGGATACTGGTTTGATACAAGCTTCCCTTGCCACTGAGTTCAGAATCTGTGAGACAGTGGCTCCCAAATTATAAAGAACTGAAACCCTGAAAAGATTGCCTTTCCTTTTCATGAAGGCTGTATGTCTAGGTCTCATTGTGTTCTGGCCTAGATGATGACGGAGTTTCTCACAATCAACAGGACCATAAACCATGCTTGACGCTGCTAGGCAAGCAGCATGCAATAGAGTATGATGATTGTCTGGCGTCTTGCAATTAACCTCCTGACAAACGTGCTTATTTCTGCACTGATTTGAAGGGTGAGAACCAAAGCACTTTTCACACCGGTTATGTTCCTTCAAGGTTTCTTTCTTTTTTATGGACGAAAGACCTAGGAACACTCTGCATTCAGACGTTTGGTGATCAGCCATAGAATGAAAAATACACGATTGAACGGAAGATGGGGAATTTTTTGGCTTCCCTGTTTTCGATTCCTTCCAATCGTTACCCTTTTTTGGGCGTTCTATTCTTGCTAGGCTTGACACCTTTCGAACCGCTGTTACCAATGTTTGTGATCTTACTGCTAACCTGATAATTCTTAACGACCATCGTCGGCTCTTCTCTGAAAATGTAACTAGAATGAGCTTCTGCTCGCAATTTAGCCGTTTCTTCGATTGAGGCTGCCGTGTCGGCCATTTCTAAGAGTAGATCGAAGGAAGCTTCAGCATCAAGGTCGTCTGCCAGAATTTTTCTGTCGATTCTCCTGCGCAGTTCTACTGGAATTTTTTCCATTACGATAGAAAATGCTGACTCACCTAATGCAGATGTTCGGTTTACCGATCTCAGGTCCTCTTTAGCGACAGTAAGTTCCGTTACCAATCGACGAAGACCATCTGCATCAGACTCGCTTCTGACAGGCCTAATGTCATGGACGTCCTTGAGGACTGCGTCACGGATGGTGTTTCCCCTTCCGTAAATGCAATCTAATGCTGACCATGCTTCATCCAAGCTCGATTTCGACTGAACAATGAGGCCTTCTCTCGAATTTTCTTGCAATGCTTCTCTCAGTCTCAAAAGTGCCATCTCTCCAGACATCTGGCTCTGAACTAATATCTCGAAATTTTTCTTGAATCTTTTATACGATCGAACTTCACCATCCCACGTCGGACAAGAAAGTTTCTTCAATTGGACAAATGACGAATTAGGTTTGCTGACCTCATTAGCATGCTTAGGAATGTCCTCTTTTACCGATAGCTTTTCCATTTGTTCATTTATCTGTGTCATCAGCTTGTGGAAGGTAACACTTGCATCACGCAATGTTTTCAAAGTTTCGTCACAAGTCAGATTGCCTGCGGACGCTCTTTTCAAATCACTATATGATTCACGAAGAGAGTTCAATGATAACCTTAGATCATCAACAGTGGCGTTCTCTGCATCTGCTAAGATGGTCTCGGCGTCCAAACTTTCAATAGTCCAGGTCTCAAAGGCAATGCCAAATTTCTTCTGAGTCAAAGATTTCACTTTCCTGGAAGGCATGTTTACGAGATTGAACAGTAAACAGAAGTACAACACTCAAAGGATGAATTCAACGACCCAATTATGAGAACTGGAACACAAGTAATATTGCTTCAAAACACAAACTTTGGATCGATAACTGGTAATAGCCACTTTTCTAGACGACCAGTCATTGACGGAAACAACTACTTAGCCATTCAAACATTCAGCTTTCGCGAACTCAACTCGTTGACACTTTTATTTGCTGTTGTTGAAAATTAAGCAATTTATGAACGAGTTGACCTTGAGAACAATTTACATACCACAAGGCACAAATTGGAGCGAACTTACTTTGAAGTTTCCTCGATTCTGCAGAGCACTTGGAAATGAAATGTAGCGCAACTGCAGGGGCTTGCACCTGCCCAATCAGAATAAGACCATTGACACCTCAACCAACCATATGAACGAGACATGTAACGTCACGACGTTGAAGTCGTTACAGACATTTCATTCTGCAAATGAAATAATTACAATAACATTTTTATCCTACTTTTACAGAAAAAAATGTCAACAGACCTAAATTAAAATGAGATTACACTTGTATTACGATTTACAAAAACCAATAATAAGTATAATACAACAAAACCAATCAAAACAGAAATAACAAATTTGAATTGACCAGTAATTTACAAATGGAATGGATCAATTTATACAGTTACTTACTCCAAGTTATTTAGTTGGAGGGCGCAGTCTTATTCTAAATTATTAATGGCGATCTCGAAAAGAGAACCGCCCAGCTCCAGTCCTCAAGATCAAGTGTAAAACCACAATTCTTTACCCAGATTTTCACTTGTTAAAGAATTCGTCCAGTACCTAGTTTGGCAACTAAACGACCCCAAATTTTATAATTGGCTGGTTTAATAATGGAAATAGAGGACGCGATTCGTGTCTGTTTACACCATGGACCATTATCTCTGTGCAAGTCAGCCCCGACTAGACCTCTTCTATATGCCCTTTAAATGGATCTAACGATTGGAATCTTTAATAAATTCCGGATAACATGTGCAGGCTTAGGCCCGCAACGCCACTAAAGCCCATCTAATGGTCTTTGGACAAGGTCCTACATTATGCCTCACCTGTGAACAATGAGGATTGTTCCCTCAACCATCTAACCTAAAAGGTTATTTTTCGGTTCGCTATAGCCTCTGGGACTAGAATTAGTGTAATAGTGGCCCTATCCTGAGGGCCACATTAAGTGAGAGAACTGCATCTCTTTCTGATCTAACCTTTCTCATTAAAGACATCCTACCTACTAAGAGGTGGGGCTCCTGGAGAATCTGCCCTCTGAAGGAAGATGTCTCTCTAGGTCTGCTAGAGCGTCTAAGGTCTATCTTCATAGAACTTCAGACTTCAGGAGGAACAGCTCTTTACAGGAGAAAACTTTGGATCAAATTATCCACTACCACTGAGGGCAAAGCTCACCTACCTTTTTCGCGGAGCGGATCCTGACAGTACTCCTGCAGATAAAAGATCCGAGGAAAGTTGCTTCATCACTGAACCTTCCAGTGTGTGGACTTCAGCCTCTTCGTTCACCTACTGATCGGAGGTTGTCCAATGCGTCTCACAGACACTATACTAAGCAAATCTATGGATTGAAGCAATATGTGGTGGCGGCAGGTGCTATTTGGACCCTGTCGTCTAGCTCTGCGATGAACAGTAAATTGATTGGGACTATCAATTAAAAGGAGAAGGGGTCAGCAATTTTCATGTGACCTCCCTTTGAATAAGTGTTGCCAAGGTAATACTAAATCTGTTCAGAATCTCAGGTGTGAAATTATAAGGATACCACTAGTGCCGTGTGCACATAGTACACAGTGTTGTTAGACTATTTCATGGACAGCAATTATAAAGAAAAGTCTTGTTAAAAGAGCTTTTCTTCAGTTTGAGAGTGGCACTCATCATTTCACCCTTTCAAAAAGGGGAACATTATTTTCTGTGTATGTCTCTCGTATAATTTCCTTATCATGCTACATTCATTTAGCATGTAGTCATTTATTAGGAATAAATGTCTATTAAAATGCAGTTGCGTCCTAATTTGCCCAACAATTGCATGTTTTAAAATACCAGAGTTCCTTAACTTACTCATGTAAGTATTTCTCATATCATTGTATGCTTACAATCAATGGATGGGGACACTGATACTGGTTCCGCAATATATACAATCCTTGAGACCGGTTGTATTCTCAGTGTATACTTATGGTTGTTTATACAATATATGCTACCTTGAGGCCCCTTTCCTACGTCTAAAAATGACTCTTCCTTGCAGGGGGCAGGAAGCACTAACATTGTTATGCTTAGTGATGATGACGGATAACGGTAACGTCATTTGTCTCAATTGGCCCTTTTGGCCGTGGAAATATTGCCCCAA
>NC_090750.1:92277444-92279944 GCF_036898095.1 Palaemon carinicauda
AGCGGTGGCTTAGGTGGTGATCATATGTAAATATGGTCAGTCTATAGGGCATTGTCATGCTTGATAGGTTGATGCCACTGTCCCTTAACTCTGCCATTCATGATCGTTCCTTTAAACCTTTAAATGTAACATCAATAGTAGTTTGAGCTCACAAGCACTGAGCTATTCGTTTCTACTATTCATGCACGATGACTTTCCTTGGTATACACTTAGTTATTTTATCTTTATTTCCATATAGTATTTCTAGGTATCTATCTCCTACTTCCTCCAATGTTTATAAAAAATTTAGCCATTTTCAGTCGAATATGTCTTCCTCTATATTCTCCCTAAACACTACTTCTTTACATTTTATAATCACACTGCCTTTATAATGGGAATTTACTTTTCAAATTTATACATTGAATACCATTGAATCCATGTCTCTTCAGATTATATAAACGTATTATGCTGCATGTATGCTTTGCCTTATCTCGTTCCTAATATCATTTCCACTCTTAATGAATTATTATATTTTTCAACCTCTTATGAAATATTGATTCACCTTACTTTTTCAAGTAATCCTCAAAACATCACTTTTTGAATGTTTCTATATGCTATTTTGGTTTTAAAGTATGATCTTCAATAGGTTCTTTAGTATTTATGTTTATCAATTAATAAAGCTATCAGTCTCTTTCAGTCACCGTTATTCTCTCAAATGAATATTACTGTTCATCGTGAAAAATGCATTTACAATAACCAAGTCTCTTTCTGAACACATTACCACGAGAGTCTTATTTTCATTTAATTCGAGAACTTCTTAAATTTACTACCAAAAACTCGATCTCTTCACCCGTCACGCACTTTCGTTTTCAAATCTCCAACTAACACCATCTTTTCAAATTCTCCAAAACAAAGATTCTGGAGTTCTAGAAGTAAGGTAAAATAATTACATTCTGTTAGTAGTAAACAGGAGTTTTACAAGTAATATAATAGTTTCCATTATATACACACAACCTTTTTACCCTTAAGATCTTACGGTGAATGGCTTAGAATGAAGGGAGTAATTCTAACTATAATGGCCATTAGTAGTGACCTGGTTCTTTATGGCTCTGGCGTCAATGTAGAGGAGTCTTTTACTCAATTCGTATCTGCATGATTGTTTAGTCCCTATGATATTGTGGAAGCTTTTAATCTTGATACAGAATATGTATACTGTAAACAGTCTTCGTGATTTTAATTATCAGCCCAAAGTACCCAATTCCAAAAGAAAAGAGGGCATGATGGACTAATTTGCATTATTATTATTTTTTTTTTCAATTCAACTTAATACTTAATGGACTAGATTATAATAACCAACCAAATGTACTAAATTCTATAAGATAAGAGCTCAATATGGATTAATCTGTAAATTTTGTTTCAGCTCAACTTTATACTTAATGGAATGCACCATTTATTTATACACGCTATATGTTTCTTGAAATAAAGATCAATTTCACTTGAAATATCAGAAAGGAAAAAAATAAATGTAAGTTTCACCTTCTGTATAATATATAGTGTATAGGTAATTTCCAGCTTCTATATATTATATATTATATTTAGGTATGTCCTAGCTTCAATATGTAATATAATATTTGCGTAAGTTCCAGATTCTATATATTACATGATATTTAGGTAAGTCTTAGCTTCTATATATTTTATATTAAGGCCAGTAAATTTTGTATCTAGAAATCATTCTGCAGCATCTCAAGAAAACTGATCAGATTATTAGCATGAAAGATACGGACAGTTCACGTCAAAACGTATTTAAATCCAGGTTGTTATATACAATGATTACGAATTATGTATAGAAAGACATTAAATTTAAAATAAGAACAGCATCTGTACAAGACAGTTGTAAATTACGACTTGAACATTCTCGCACCAAATGGATCTAGAAATCAGTCTATCAAATCTAAAAATATTATAAATTTATTAGCTTGAAAGAATTTTCATGGGAAGTCTTATTCAAATCTAGGTGAATTATGTATAGAAAGACGTCTTATTTAAAAGAGCAGTAGCATCTGTAAAAGACAAATGGATCTAGAAATCAGTCTGTCACATCTAAAAAAATTATAAAATCATTAGGCTGAAAGAATGGTCATGTGAAATCTTATCTAAATAAAGGTGAATTAAATATAAAAAGTCATCCTATTTAAAAAGAGAAATATCATTAGTAAAAGACAGAAGTATATTAACATTTTACCACTACATGGATCTCGAAATCAGTCTATCACATCTAAAAAAAATTATGAAATCATTGGCCTCAAAGAATTGTCATGTGAAATCTTATCTAAATCCAGGTGAATTATGTAAAGAAAGACATCACATTTAAAAGAGAAATAGCATTTGTAAAAGGCAATATTATATTAACATTCTCGCAACAAATGGATCTAGAAAGCTGCCTACCGAATCTAAAAATACTGATCAAATCATTGGCCTCAAAGAATTGTCATGTGAAATCTTATCCAAATCCAGGTGAGTT
>NC_090750.1:92284944-92297333 GCF_036898095.1 Palaemon carinicauda
GTAAGTATACATTGTTTTGATAAAATCAGTTATCTAAAACCCTTCATAAGTATTTATTGTTTTGATAGAATCAATCATCTGAAACCCTTCATAAGTATACATTGATTCGAAAAAATTAAACCCATGTTATTTTGTGTTAGTATTGTAATACTTTCCTGACCCAAAAAGCAATGTATTTCCAGTACAGTTTCGTATCTTCGTCCAGAATTAAGCTATTATATGATAATACTAACATAACACCTTTGTATATCTCACTGTATAAGATGCTGACATACTCAGTTTGGTAGGTTTCTACAAAGCAAACCTTTTATAAAATCATATCTATTTGAACCAGTTACTATTAATTCTAATCCCTCTTTAAATGGTCATCTCTTTGACTCTATTACTAAATCACAATAATCTAATTCATATGTATACATTGTTTTGATAAAATTGATTCCATGTTATTCAGTGCTAGTATTGTAATCCTTATCTGACCCAGAAAGAGATGTATTTCCAGTACAGTGTCATATCTTTCTTCAAAATGAGGTTATTGTATAACGATACTAACACTACCTTTGTATATCTCACTGTATAAGACACTGACACACTCACTCTTGTAAGCTTCTACAAAACAAACCTTAATGACAATCAACTCTTGAATCTCAATATGAACAATCCCTTCAGCTACAGGGTCACACAGAACAGCGGCGACCAAGAATACCACTGTTCTGTGACCCTGGAGCTAAAAACTATAGCTTTAATAGGTTACAGGGTAACACGGAATAGTGACGACCAGGAATACCACTGTTTTGTGACCCTGGAAGCAAAAACTATAGCTTCAATAAATCACAGGGTCATACAGAACAGTGACGACCAAGAATACCACTTCTGTAACCCTGTAAGTAGAAAATATAACTTTTATAAGTCACAGGGTCATACAGAACAGTGGCACCCAGAAACGCCACTGTTTTGTGACCCTGAATCTAAAAACTATAGCTTTGATAAGTCACAGGGTCATACAGAACAGTTGCGACTAAAAACACCGCTGTTCTGTATGACACTGAATCTAAAAACTACAGCTTTAATAATTTACAGGGTCACAGAGAACAGTAGCAACCAAGAACGCCCCTGTTCTGTGACCCTGAATCTAAAACCTATAGCTTCAATAAGTCACAGGGTCATACAGAACAATGGCCACCAAGACCGCCACTGTTCGGTGACCCTGGAAGTAAAAACTATAGCTTCAATAAGTCACAGGGTCATACAGAACAGTGACAAACAAGAATGCCACTGGTCTGTGACCCTGGAGCTAAAAACTACAGCTTTAATAGGTCACAGGGTCATACAGAGCAGTGGCCACCAAGAACGCCACTGTTCTGTGACCCTGGAAGTAAAAACTATAGCTTTAATAAGTCACAGGGTCATCCAGAACAGTGACAAACAAGAATGTCACTGTTCTGTGACCCTGGAAGTAAAAACTATAGCTTCAATAAGTCACAGGGTCATACAGAACAGTGACAAACAAGAATGCCACTGTTCTGTGACCCTGGAGCTAAAAACTACAGCTTTAATAAGTCACAGGGTCATACAGAGCAGTGGCCACCAAGAACGCCACTGTTCTGTGACCCTGGAAGTAAAAACTATAGCTTTAATAAGTCACAGGGTCATACAGAACAGTGACAAACAAGAATGCCACTGGTCTGTGACCCTGGAAGTAAAAACTATAGCTTCAATAAGTCACAGGGTCATACAGAACAGTGACAAACAAGAATGCCACTGTTCTGTTACCCTGGAGCTAAAAACTACAGCTTTAATAAGTCACAGGGTCATACAGAGCAGTGGCCACCAAGAACGCCACTGTTCTGTGACCCTGGAAGTAAAAACTACAGCTTTAATAAGTCACAGGGTCATACAGAGCAGTGGCCACCAAGAACGCCACTATTCTGTGACCCTTGAAGTAAAAACTATAGCTTCAATAAGTCACAGGGTCATACAGAACAGTTGTGACTAAGTGCGCCACTGTTCTGTGTGACACTAAATCTAAAATCTATAGCTTTAATAAGTCACAGGGTCATACAGAGCAGTGGCCATCAAGAACGCTACTGTTCTGTGACCCTGGAAGCAAAAACTATAGCTTTAATAAGTCACAGGGTCATAAAGAACAGTTGCGACTAAGTACGCCACTGTTCTGTGTGACACTGAATCTAAAAACTATAGCTTTAATAATTTACAGAGTCACAGAGAACAGTAGAGACCAAGAACGTCCCTGTTCTGTGACCCTGAATCTAAAAACTATAGCTTCAATAAGTCACAGGGTCACACAGAACAGTGGCATCTAGAAACGCCCCTGTTCTGTGCCCTGAATCTAAAAACTATAGCTTCAATAAGTCACGGGTCACACTGAACAGTGGCACCTAAAAACACCCCTGTTCTGTGACCCTTGAAGTAAAAACTATAGCTTCAATAAGTCACAGGGTCACACAGAACAGTGGCACCCAGAAACACCACTGTTCTTTGACCCTGAATCTAAAAACTTTTTAATAGGTTATTTCCTTGCACGAGGCAGTTGCTAGAATTATAAATTACCCGAAAATATAACATTTTAATCGCTGATTTATAACCCCGATTCCTTGACTCAAGACCCAGATGTGTGTGGAAGAGTTTCGATTGAAAAATTCAAGATTTGAGATTTGCTCTGACATCAATAACTAAACAGGTTTTATATAAAGCTGCGAAAACAATACGTGAGCAAGGAAGTTTCATTTAAAATTCATATTTTTCTTTCATATATTCCATGTACTTCTTGTTTTTTCATTGTTTGATTTTGAAGGAAAATATATAATTTTGAAAAGAGAATGTACGTCCAGGTCGTATCCCCAGATATGAATTGACATGTCATAGTCCTTTGTCCTAGAGTGGACGAGAGAGAGAGAGAGAGAGAGAGAGAGAGAGAGAGAGAGAGAGAGAGACTTTGACTAAACACAGAGAGAGGGAGAGGATGAGAGATATAGGAAAGTATAAAACAACGAGAGAGAGAGAGAGAGAGAGAGAGAGAGAGAGAGAGAGAGAGAGAGAGAGAGAGAGAGAGAGAGAGAGGCGTTGACCAAACATAGAGAGAGGGGGAGGATGAGAGATATAGGTAAGTATAAAACAACGAGAGAGAGAGAGAGAGAGAGAGAGAGAGAGAGGCGTTGACCAAACACAGAGAGAGGGAGAGGGTGAGAGATATAGGAAAGTATAAAACAACTAGAGAGAGAGAGAGAGAGAGAGAGAGAGAGAGAGAGAGAGAGAGAGAGAGAGAGAGAGAGAGAGAGAGGAGCATTTTAGATAAGGAAGCTTAATTGTTGGATTTAACATAGTCTAGTAAAAGCTGAATTTATCCAATGTACTTTAAGTGTTAAGTAGTATAATGACTGTTTTACATTTCCCTTATCAATCTATATAAAAGAAGTTGGAAATTATTTATATTGAATCTGCTTATATGAAAAGAGTTATATAGTTCACAAGTCGCTATGAAAGGTGGAATTTTCCAATCTCCATTACAGTTATAACCTAGTATTTCAATATACTTACATAGCATATATCACAAGAAAAATATATTGTTCACTCTACACTGTTAAAATTACCGTAATTTTATTCGGAAATTCTCCGTAAAAGTATACTAATCTCAGCCGTATTTCAGTAAAATACAGGCGACCGTAATTTTACCCTACTTTGTTATTATATTTTACGGGTTGGTGACCGTAATATCACTCCCTTACGTTAATATATCCGTTTTTAAAACGGTAAATTAACTGGCAACATTTATTCTAGGATTTGTACCGTTTTTTACGATATATTTTAAGTGTAACCTAGTATGTCAATATAATAACATAGAATATATCTCAAGGAATATAAATCGTTCACTCTAGTTTCAGTCATGTCTGTAATAATATTCAATTTCTGTGAGCCAAATTATATTCCCTTTAGAAACCTCTGACATACGACTCCTTACCGAACTGTATTTGATTTTCCTATCATTTACTAACGTGATACTCAAACATTAAAGCCCTGTCCAAACGATCGAGCATGCCCGACGGGCAAACAGTGATACCAGACCACAATAGTTATTAAGAAGGAGGGTTAATGACGTCAGAAGTGGAAAAACCACAGACAAGGATCAGCTTTTGACGTCATCAACCCTCATTTTCACTAACGATTGTGGCTTGGTATCACTGTTTGCCTAATGGGCATGCTCGATCGTGTGGACAGGGCTTCAGTCAACAGTATTGTACCAACCGTGTTTCACACAATTGTACATAATTCCTGTTGTATATATTATGCTTGTATCTTTGCTCTTCCCTCGCACTAAAACGAACAAGAAAATTCCTGTCTGGTTTTTCCTCTGTGATATTGTCTGTCTTGTGAACTTGTCATGTTCTGTTGCCTTGAGGTTTTGTATATAAGGAGAGTGTTCCACAACAATATAACTCAGTCGTTTCCAATCTGCCTTTGATTTTACAACTCCTCTCTCGGCCCGTCACATTGGTGACCCCGGAAGTCGACTCGCTTCCACCGCCTTCCACCCCCACCCCCTCGCCCCTTCATCGTTGGTACTATGGCAGACTCTACGGCAGTTGGTGCTGCGGCCGCTCCATTCAAACTTTCATCGTTTGCCAGCGGAGAGGCGTTTGCTTGGTTTCAGCGCGCAGAAGTCCAGTTTCGTATCAGGGGCGGGACTCGCTCAACCACCAAAGCGGATTATGTTCTCGCGGCGATACCCGAGGACACCTTCCCAGAAATATCCGACTGGCTTTGTAAACAAGGAGACACCCCAATAGCGTATGACGACCTCAAATCATACCTTCTGCAGCAGTACTCGCCGTCACCAGCCGCCCGTATAGCAAAGCTTTTTCAGCTCTCGCAACAACCGTTGGGGGACCAAAGGGCTTCGCTTGCCCTCAGGGAAATGACTAGTATCGCTCGCCTTCAACCTGCCGCAGACAGCTCTCCTCGTGAGGTGAACCTACTCCGTGCCCTTTGGATACGCCGTTTACCTGAACCTGTGCGCGCTGCCATACCTGATGTCGATAGTTTACCCATAAAGGACTTGATGACCAAAGCCGACGCCCTTATGGACAGCCACTTCAAGACTTCTATCAACGCCTCCACCCCTGACGACGAGGATGACTATTCAACATCAACCGAAGCTAACATGAATGCCGTAGGACATACATGCCTACCCCGTGACGTGCCGAAGCGGCGACGAAGCCGCCCACCACCCACCAATCGCTCGCGGCCCAACGAACGACTTCTACAGCCACTTACTACCTCCCATCCACCACAGTTTTGCTACTACCACTTCAGATTCGGGGCAACCGCAAAGAAATGTGCCAAAGATTGTCAGTGGCCAAAAAACGTGTAAGTAGGCCATCGCTTGTGGCGGTGGCCTCCCATGTTTCTAATCTTTTCTTTTTACAGGATGCAGGAACGGGCGTGCGACTTTTGGTAGACACGGGTGCTTGTCGTTCTCTTTTGCCAAGGAAACTCTTCAAGGCACAACGTAGTCTGTCTACATCTGCCGACGTCCGCTTGGTAGCTGCCAACGGATCTGCGATACCCACCTACGGTTACGAGAGCCTCACATTATCGTTCGGAAACGGTAAATTCAATTGGAAGTTTCTCGTTGCTGACGTCACAATGCCAATCCTCGGTGCGGATTTCCTCTCTCATTTCCACCTTCTGGTCGATGTCGCCCACCGACGATTGGTCAACGCAGACTCGTACTTGTCGACACCTCTTCAACCCTCGCTCTCCACATCAGCGCACCCACGGATGCCTACGCCCACCTCCTCACGTCGTACCCGGAAGTTTTCCGTCCAGAACTTTGCCAAACGCCCACGGTTCCTGCCAAGTACGGTATTTATCACCATATCAAGACGACGGAACCCCCAGTCTTCGCAAAATTCAGACGTCTGGCACCGGAACGATAGGCCGCCGCCAAACAGACGTTCGCCGAAATGGAGAAAATGGGCCTTTGCCAAAAGGCCTCCAGCCCATGGTCGTCACCCTTACACATCGTTCTGAAGAAAGACGGCTCCCGCCGTCCATGCGGGGATTACAGGCGCCTGAACATGCAAACAGAACCGGATCACTACCCCCTCCCAAACATTGCCGATGTAACCTCCTACCTGCACAATGCGAAGGTTTTCTCTACGCTCGACCTCCTGAAGGGGTATTATCAGGTGCCTATGAACCCAGAAGACATCCCCAAGACCGCCATCACCACTCCGTTTGGCACATACACCTTCAATTACTCCTGTTTTGGCCTTCGTAATGCTGGGGCAACGTTTCAACGTCTCATGGATGGCATCTTAGGGGACCTCCCTTTCTGTGTATGTTATGTGGACGACATACTTGTGTTCTCCTCCTCAAAAGAGGAACACCTCCGTCACCTGCGCATCGTGCTCGACCGCCTGCAACAAAACGGCCTTGTAGTCCGGTACGACAAGTGTACCTTTGGCGCCAACGAAGTGTCGTTCTTAGGGCACCGTATCACTCCTGAAGGAGTCCATCCCCTCCCTGAGAAGGTAGCAGCCGTTCAGAATTTCCCCACGCCCTCGACCGTCAAAGCTCTGCAGGAATTCTTGGGCATGATCAACTATTATCACCGCTTTCTGCCAGCCATTGCCGCCACTCTTGCTCCCCTCTACGCCTCCCTCAAGGGCAAGCCAAAGGACTTGAAGTGGGGTCCCCTTCAAGAAGCGGCCTTCTGCAATGCAAAGAAGGCCCTATCAACTGCTGCGGCTCTCACTTTTCCTATCCCACACGCCCCTCTCCTTCTCTCCACCGATGCCAGCGACGTCGCTATTGGTGCAGTACTCGAGCAGGTGGTCAAAGGCTCACCCCGCCCATTGGCCTTCTTCAGCAGAAAACTGTCCAAGGCAGAATCGGGTTATTCTACCTTTGATCGGGAATTGCTAGCGGTGCACTTGGCTGTCCGTCACTTTCGCCATTTCTTAGAAGGTACGCCCTTCGTCATTCGCACAGACCACATGCCTCTGGTGCACGCCTTCACTCGACAGTCTGACGCCTGGTCCGCCCGTCAACGCCGACATCTCTCCGCCGTAGCTGAATACAATTGCACCCTCCAATACGTCCCTGGGAAAATGAATCCCGTTGCCGATGCCCTGTCAAGAAACACGTTGGCTGCCATTCAACTGGGATTGGATTACAACGCCCTGGCTGAAGCCCAACGACAGGATCCAGAGTATCCAGCTTGTAGGACATCCTGTACGTCCCTCCGTTGGGAGGATTTTCCCCTCGAAAACTCCAACACCACCCTCCTCTGTGACATCAGTACTGGTAGACCGCGGCCTTTGGATTCTAGCTCCCATGCGCCGACAGGTGTTTGATCTCATCCACGGCCTTTCACATCCCTCGTGCCATTCTACTGCACAGCTGCTGAAGGCAAAGTTCATTTGGCACGGCATTTCTAAGGATGCTAAGGATTGGGTCCGTGCCTGTACTTCTTGCCAAACTTCCAAAGTACATCGACTCACGGATTCAGGAGTGGGCACCTTTCCTCAACCTCAGCATCGTTTCGCACACATTCACGTCGACGTTGTAGGCCCCCTACCCACATCACAAGGACATCGTTACCTGTTTACCGTCATCGACCGCTCCACTCGTTGGCCTGAAGCCATTCCCATGGAAACTGCAACGTCCGCCTCATGTACATCTGCCTTACTCTCTGGATGGATTTCAAGATTCGGTATCCCTGAGCATATTACTTCTGACAGGGGAACCACTTTCACCTCTCAATTATGGACGTCATTAGCGAATCTCCTGGGCATCACCCTACATCAGACAACGGCCTACAACCCCGCTGCCAATGGAATGGTTGAACGTTTTCATCGCACCCTCAAAGCAGCTTTGATGTCCCGCTGCAAGGATTGCAACTGGTTTACTCAGCTTCCCTGGGTCCTCCTTGGGCTAAGGACCACTCCTAAAGACGCCCTCGACGTCTCGGCAGCCGAAATGGGTGTATGGCGACCCGTTGGTCGTCCCTGCCGAGATTTTCCTTCTACAACCTCCTCCGACGATCTCCAGCGCATACGTCACGTCGTGGGAAAATTTACTCCGTGCCGCCAGACTTACAAGCCCCCAGCGAAGCATCACATACCAACGGACTTGCACTCTGCAACGCACGTCTTCCTGCGCAACGACACCAGCAAGCCACCGTTAACGCCCCCTTACACGGGACCTTTCCTTGTGATCCGACGCAGTCCGAAAGCATTCCTCCTAAACATTCGGGGCAAAGAAGACTGGGTCTCCTTTGATCGTCTAAAACCTGCTTATCTTCTGCCAGATGACCCGCCTACAGTTCGCCTCTCTAGATCAGGGCGCCCTATTTAACATGTACAGTATGTCATTTTTAGTGGGGGGAGCCATGTACCAACCGTGTTTCACATAATTGTACATAATTCCTTTTGTATATATTATGCTTGTATCTTCGCTCCTCCCTCGCACTAAAACGAACATGAAAATTCCTGTCTGGTTTTTCCTCTGTGATATTGTCTGTCTTGTGAACTTGTCATGTCCTGTTGCCTTGAAGTTTTGTATATAAGGAGAGTGTTCCACAACAATATAACTCAGTCGTTTCTAATCTGCCTTTGATTTCACTACTCATCTCTCGGCCCGTCACAGTATCTATGTTTTATGGTTTGCCATAAGAGAACTTTCCTATTTTATTATTTTATGAATTAACTTATAGATGCCTCTGGGCAATAGCTGATTAACTGCTAATTACAGATTCACACAGACTTCATAATGATTTGAAGATATCATGTTAATATATAAATAAATTTAATAAATTCATTTAATAAACCAAGTGTATAAGATGAATAATGGATAATCATACCATGAACGACCAGAAGATTAGATGTTCAAGAAATGAACTGTCATGAAAAATATATTAGTTTCGCATTTCAAAAAAGTTGTATTGAATTATCTTTATTCACCAGAACCAAATTATCAATGAAGAATCTATTTGTGAGATTAAACTAATTCGTAGTTTTTATTCATAGAATGGTGTATTTCTCTTCAGTTTATATTGCATTATCTTTAACCATAAAGACCACATTATCAATAAAGAATCTATTTGTGAGATTAAACTAATTCATAGTTTAAAAAAAAAAAAAAAACTTACACTTTTTATTCATAGATATATGCACTTCCCTTCATTTCTATTCATATTGTATTCATATAAAATATATACTAGTCGCACATTTAAAAGTTAATATTGAATTATATTTATCCATAAGGACCAGCTTATCGATGAAGAGTGCATTTGTGACATTAAGCTAATTCATAGTTGAAAAAATCTCTCACTTTTATTCATAGAATAATGTACTTCCTTTCGATTCTATTTATATTTTATTAATGGAAAATATATTCTTGTCGCACATTTATAAGTTTATATTGAATTATCTTTATCCATAAGGACCAGCTTATCGATTAAGAATCTATTTGTCGGATTAAACTAATTCATAGTTGAAAAAATCTAACACTTTTATCCATAGATTGATGCACATCCCTTCATTTCACTCTATCCTTTAAAGTCGAGTCAGTAGAAGTCAATCCCATATAGATATGTTAGAACGAAATTCTATTTGCGTTATAGCATGAACTGCAGTGAAGCAGAGAGGGACGAATATTTGAAAACGTTTAGTTTGCATATGGATCTGATAGTTTTATATTCTCTCATGAAAAAAGTTTTGTTTACATATGGCTGGTAGCTATATTTTCATCAGGAATGAAGAACTTTTCACTGCAGTCACATGGAAGGGAAACAACTGGAAATTTGGATGAGAGATCATAAAATATCTTCATACATACGATTATTTTTTGCGTGTAGAATATCAAATTTCAAAATTAATTTTTTGCGGGGTCTTTTGATATAGTTTTCAATGTGTAATAGCACTAGTTCGAAAGATAATGATATGAATGTAAAACAAGATATATATCTATATATGATAAATTTTGCACATTTAGACGTGTTTTTTAACATTCATATAAAGTTTTAAACCATACATTTTAATACCTTAATGTCTTTAGATCAAATATTTATCATGAAATGGAAAAGAATGCGATATTTTAAAGAAAAGTTCAAAATCTAAATATGCTATTCATAGACCAAGATAAATAAAATGTGGCGACGAGAGCAAGACAGAAAAACCTATACAGAATATATAAAAATCTAAAATACTAAAATGTTAGCCCTTTAAAGAAATCCCTTTGTTGAAAAAGAGACAAGGTCTGGAGAAGTGAACCTTGGACATAAGGGTACTTTCACACAAGTGTATACATATTAAAACACTAAGAATACTAGTGTACTTTCAAGTAGTGAGATAAGAAAATTAATCTTTATTAGGTCGTAGAATGCCGATTAAAGGTTTAAAGTCCGCTCATGAATAGCATTGGCATGGGACAGTAACAATGCCCCTATCAAGCAAGAAAAAGCCCTAGAGAGTAACCATATATACATAAAATCAGCAACAAAGCCCCTTCTCCATTCAAACTAGGACCAAGGAGGATCATGCAATGGCTGCTGATGACTCAGCAGATAGACTTATGGGCTCTCCCAAAAACCCCCATCCTTAGTTCATAAGGATGGTAAGGTTATAGAGACCATAGAAACTCACGAGTTTGAGCGGGACTCGAACCCCAGTCTGACGTTCATCAGTCAGAGACTATTGCTTCGAGAAATTGTCCTCATTAGTGACATTCAGTTGAAAAAAAAAAAAAATGATTTATAGATTTCCAAAATGAAAAGATTTCAAGTTGAAATCGATAAGGTAAATATTATAAGAGTTCATGATAAACAGAGACTGGTTTATTTTCCCTGTTGGGGCCTCTGGGTTTATAAGATCCTGCTTTTCAAACTAGGGTTGTAGCTTAGCAAGTAATAATAATAATAATAATAATAATAATAATAATAATAATAATAATAATAATAATAATAATAATGATAATAACTATATAACTATACAACTATATTGAAAAAAAGTTATTCTGGGAAAATAAAAAAAAGGATTTGCATTAGAATATCAACTCCGCTCTCTTTTATAGGAATACATTATTGATGCTGCATTCATTTGGGGAAAATGAAAATGAACTAAAATTGTAGAAATGAATAACTTATGTAACGTATATATTATATGAATTGAGAATTTAGGAATTGTCATTGTATGAGAATATGGTGAAGGGTTACCATGGTAGAATTTACTATATAACTCAAGGATATAAAAGAATGAATGATGAAAGAATCATGAAAAGGGGACAGTGCGAGTAATAAATAAAAACGAAAAATTTTCTATGAATGGAAGAAATACAATTCGTCATTGATATGATATTTCTGCTTAGGTGTGTAAGGAATCCATTATTGCGTAGGTTTACTACAGTGTAACTTTATATATATATATATATATATATATGTATTTATATCTATATATATACATATGTATTATTATTATATTATATACACACACACACACACACACACATATATATATATATATATAGTCTGCACGCACACACACCACACACACATATATATATATATATATATATACATTTATACCTATATATACATATATTATATATATATACATATATAAATACATATATATAGAATGTATATATATATATATATATACATTATACTTATATATACATACATATATATATATATATATATATAGAATGTACATATATATATATATATACATACATATATATATATATATATATAATATACACACACACACGCACACACACACACACATACACACACACATATATATATATATATATAATATACACACACACACGCACACACACACACATACACACACACATATATATATATATATATAATACTGTATATATATATATATATATACACTAGTATGTCTGTGTGATTCTATGTGTTTTGGCGTGATAGTAAAACATAATAGGTGTAAAAGATAGATAAATTGATAGATAGATAGAGGAATATCTCTCTCTCTCTCTCTCTCTCTCTCTCTCTCTCTCTCTCTCTAGGTATACGTACAGTGTAATAGGAACTGTTAAATAAGTCGTGTATCCAAGAGAAATAATTTTCCTGAGATTAATTCATTCACTCTAGAAATGTCATCTAATTTTACTATTTCAAACATCATCTGCGAATGTCGAAATCGTATAAATTATTCTTACCGACGTAAAATATTACTCATCAATGTATTACTCAATAAGAGAATGTCAAACTATCCTCATATAATTTTACTTCGATTATGAAACTGATCAGAACATCGACCTCCGTCTAAAACATATCTGCATATATGCTGAGCGATCACTTAATCAGCGAGTGTTTGATTTGAGTTTTT
>NC_090750.1:92297833-92300333 GCF_036898095.1 Palaemon carinicauda
GCTCGATCGTTTGGACAGGGCTTTTAATGTTTGAGTATCACGTTAGTAAATGATAGGAAAATCAAATACAGTTCGGTAAGGAGTCGTATAGCAGAGATTTATTAAGGGAATATACTTTGGATCACAGAAATTGAATATTATTACAGACAGGACTGAAACTACAGTGAACGATTTATATTCCTTGAGATATATTCTATGTTATTATATTGGCATACAAGGTTACACATTAAAATATACCGTAAAAAAACGGTATAAATACTGGAATAAATGTTGCCAGTCATTTACCGTTTTTAAAAACAGATATATTGACATAAAGGAGTGATATTATAGTCACCAACCGTAAAATATAATAACAAAAGGTAGGGTAAAAATTACGGTCGCCTGTATTATACGGAAATACGGCTGAGAACAGTATATTTATTACGGAGAAATTTCCGATTAAAATTACGGTGAATTTTAAAAAGACTAAAAATCGTGGAATAAATGTTGCCAGTCATTTACCGTTTTAAAAAAACAGATATATTGACGTAAGGGAGAGATATTACGGTCCATCAACCCGTAAAATATAATAGCAAAGTAGGGTAAAATTACGGTCGCTTGTATTTTACTGAGAATACGGTTGAGAACAGTATATTTATTATGGAGAATTTCCGATTAAAGTTACGGTAATTTTAACAGTGTTGAGTGAACGATATATTTTCTTGTGATATATTCTATGTAAGTATATTGACATACTAGGTCAGGACTCTAATGGAGATTGGAAAATTGCACCTTTCATAACGACTTGTGAATTATATAACTGTTTACATTATAAGCTGATTCAATATAGATCACTTCCACTTCTTTTATATAGATTGATAAGGGAAATATAAAACAGTTAGTATACTACTTAACACTTACAGTACATCGAATATGTTCAGCTTTTACTAGACTATGATAAATCCAACGATTAAGTTTTCATATCTAAAAAAGAGCTGCATCTCTCTCTCTCTCTCTCTCTCTCTCTCTCTCTCTCTCTCTCCCTCTCTCTCTCTCTCTCTCTCTCTCTCTCTCTCTCTTTCGTTGCTTTGTACTTCCTTATATCTCTCACCCTCTCCCTCTCTCGGTGTTTAGTCAACCGTCTCTCTCTCTCTCTGTCTCTCTCTCTCTCCTCTCCTCTCTCTCTCTCTCCTCTCTCTCTCTCTCTCTCTCTCTCTCTCTCGTTGTTTTATACTTTCCTTTATCTTTCATCCTCCCCCCTCTCTCTATGTTTGGTCAACGCCTCTCTCTCCTCTCTCTCTCTCTCTCTCTCTCTCTCTCTCTCTCTCTCTCTCTCTCTCTCTCTCTCTCTCTCTCTCTCTCTCGTTGTTTTTATACTTTCTTATATCTCTCATCCTCTCTCTCTCTCTGTTTAGTCAAAGTCTCTCTCTCTCTCTCTCTCTCTCTCTCTCTCTCTCATCTCTCTCTCGGACAAAGGACTAAGACATGTCAATTCATATCTGGGGATATGACCTGGACGTACATTCACTTTTCAAAATTATATATTTTCCTTCAAAATCAAACAATGAAAAAACTAGAAGTACATGGAATATATGAAAGAAAAATATGAATTTTAAATGAAACTTCCTTGCCCACGTATTGTTTTCGCAGCTTTATATAAAGCCTGTTTAGTTATTGATGTCAAAGCAGATCTCAAATCTTGAATTTTTCAATCGAAACTCTTCCACACACATCTGGGTCTTGAGTCAGGGAATCGGGGATATAAATCTACGATTAAAATGTTATATTTTCGGGTAATTTATAATTCTAAGCAACTGCATCGTGCAAGGAAATAACTTATTGAAATGTTTTTAGATTCAGGGTCACAGAACAGTGGTGTTTCTGGGTGCCACTGTTCTGTGTGACCCTGTGACTTATTGAAGCTATAGTTTTTAGATTCAGGGTCACAGAACAATTTTGTTTCTGGGTGCCACTGTTCTGTCTGACCCTGTGACTTATTGAAGCTATAGTTTTTAGATTCAGGGGTCACAGAACAGGGTGTTTCTGGGTGCCACTGTTCTATGTGACCCGTGACTTATTGAAGCTATAGTTTTTAGATTCAGGGTCACAGAACAGGGGGCGTTTCTGGATGCCCACTGTTCTGTGTGACCCTGTGACTTATTGAAGCTATAGTTTTTAGATTCAGGGTCACAGAACAGGGACGTTCTTGGTCGCTACTGTTCGCTGTGACGCTGTAAATTATTAAAGCTATAGTTTTTAGATTCAGTGTCACACAGAACAGTAGCGTACTTAGTCGCAACTGTTCTGTATGACCCTGTGACTTATTAAAGCTATAGTTTTTACTTCCAGGGTCACAGAACAGTGGCGTTCTTGGTGGCCACTGCTCTGTATGACCCTGTGACTTATTAAAGCTATAGATTTTAGATTCAGTGTCACACAGAACAGTGGCGCACTTAGTCGCAACTGTTCTGTATGACCCTGTGACTTATTGAAGCTATAGTTTTTTACTTCAAGGGTCACA
>NC_090750.1:92305333-92332833 GCF_036898095.1 Palaemon carinicauda
TTATTAGCCTGAAAGAATTATCATGGTTAAAGGAATTATTTAGTGGAAGGAGTGTATTTCAGAGTTAGGCGAAGCAGTAAAACTATATAAATAAAAATTATCCTTACAGTTTCTCTCATTTAACGGTCACCAACCCGTAGAAAAATAACAAAGTTAGGTAAAATTACTATCTCCTGTATTTTTATGTAATACAGTTGAGAACAGTATAGTTTTATGGAGGAGTTCCTATTGAAATTACGGTTTTTTTTTTTTCTATCAGTGCATAACTCACCTGGATTTAGATAAGATTTCACATGACAATTCTTTGAGGCAAATGATTTGATCAGTATTTTTAGATTCGGTAGACAGCTTTCTAGATCCATTTGTTGCGAAAATGTTAATAATATTATCTTTTACAGATGCTATTTCTCTTTTAAATGTGATGTCTATCTTTACATAACTCACCTGGATTTAGATAAGATTTCACATGACAATTCTTTGAGGCCAATGATTTTATAATTTTTTAGATGTGACAGACTGATTTCGAGATTCTTTTAGTGGTATAATGTTAATATACTTCTGTCTTTTACTAATGATATTTCTCTTTTTAAATGTGATGACTTTGTATATTTAATTCACCTCTATTTAGATCAGATTTCACATGGTAATTCTTTCAGGCTAATGATTTTATAATTTTTTAGATGTAACAAACTGATTTCTAGATCCATTTAGTGGTAGAATGTTAATATACTTCTGTCTTTTACGAATGATATTTCTCTTTTTAAATGTGATGTCTTTCTATACATAATTCACCTGGATTTAGGTCAGATTTCACATGACAATTCTTTCAGACTAGTATTTTCATAATATTTTTAGATGTGATAGACTGATTTCTGAATCCATTTTGGTGCGAGAATGCTCATATACTATTGTCTTTTACAGATGCTTCTCCTCTTTTTAAATGTGATGTCTTTCCATACACATTTCACCTAGATTTAAATATGACTTCCCATGACAATTCTTTGAGGCTAATGATTTTATCATTTTTCTAGATATGATAGACTGATTTCTAGATCCATTTGGTGCGAGAATGTTCAAGTCGTAATTTACAACTGTCTTGTATAGATCCTATTCTTATTTTAAATTCAATGTCTTTCTATACATAATTCGTAATTATTCTATATAACAACCTGGATTTAAATACGTTTTGACGTGAACTGTCCGTGCCTTTCACGCTAACAATCTGATCAGCTACAGACGGATTTCTAGATACAAAATTACTGGCCTTAATATAAAATATATAGAAGCTAGGACTTACCTAAATATCATATAATATATAGAAGCTGGAACTTACGCAAATATTATATAACATATTGAAGCTAGGACTTACCTAAATATAATATATAATATATATAGAAGCTGGAAATTATCTATATACTATATATTGTATAGAAGCTGGAACTTACATTTATTTTTTTTCCTAACTGATATTTCAAGTGAAATTGATCTTTACTTCAAGAATCGTATAGTGTGTATAAATAAATGGTGTAGTCTATTAAGTATAAAGTTGAGCTGAAACAAAATTTACATATTAATCCATATTGAGCTCTTATCTGTTAGAATTTAGTACTTTTGGCTGGTTATTATAATCTAGTCCATTAATTATAATGCTGAACTAAAAATAAAATAATGTAAATTAGTCCATCATGCCCTCCTTTCTTTTAGAATTGGGTACTTTGGGCTGATAATTACAATCAAGAAGACTGTTTACAGTATACATATTCTGTATCAAGATTTAAAGCTTCCACAATATCATAGGGACTAAACAATCATGCAGATACGAATTGACCTCTACATTGACGCCAGAGCCATAAAGAACCAGGTCACTACTAATGGCCATTATAGTTAAAATTACTCCCTCTCTCCTAAACCAGCCCTCTTAAGGTCTTAAATCCAGAAAGGTTGTGGGCAAATATTGGAAACTATTCTGTTACTAGTAAAACTCCTGTTCAGATACAAATTAAGTCAAAGACTCCTCTACATTGACGCCAGAGCCATAAAGAACCAAGTCACTACTGATGGCCATTATAGTTAGAATTACTCCCTTCATTCTAAACCATCCACCGTAAGATCTTAAGGGCAAAAAGGTTTTGTGTATATAATAGAAACTATTATGTTACTAGAAAAACTCCTGTTTACTACTAACAGAATGTAATTATTTTACATAACTTCTAGAACACCAGAATCTTTGTTTTGGAGAATTTGTAAAGATGGTGTTAGTTGGATATTTGAAAACGAAAGTGCGTGACAGGTGAAGAGATCGAGTTGTTGGTAATAAGGAGTTCTTGAATTATGTAAAAATGGTAATGTGTTTGGAAAGAGACTTGGTTACTGGAAACGCATTGTTTACGAAGAACAGTAATATTTATTTGAGAGATTACCGGTGATTGAAAAAGAGTGATAGCTTTATTAAGTGATATACATAAATAATAAAGAACATATTGAAGATTTATACTGTAAAACCGAAATTGAGTTATAGAAACATGAAAAAAGTGATGTTTTGAGGATGAATTGAAAAAGGAAGGTGAACCAATATTTCATAAAAGGTTGAAAAATATCATAATTCACAGTGAGTGGAAATGGTATCAGGAACGAGATAAGGCAAAGCATATATGCAGCATAATACGTTTATACAATCTGAAGAGACATGGATTCAATGGTATTTAATGTGTAAATTTGAATAGTAAATTCCCATCATAAAGGCAGTGTGATTATAAAATGTAAAGAAGTAGTGTTTAGGGAGAATATAGAGGAAGATATATTCGACTGAAAATGGCAAATTTTTTTTTCAACATTGGAGGAAGTAAGAGATAGATACCTAGAAATACTATATAAAAATAAAGATAACATAATTAATTGTATACCAAGAAAAGTCATCGTGCATAAATATTAGAAACTAATAGCTCAGTGCATGTAAGTGACCTCAAATCACTATTGATGTAATAGTTAAAGGTTTAAAGGAACGTTCATGAAAGGCAGAGCCAAGGGACAGTGCCATTGCCATATCAGGTAGGACAATGCCCTATAGACTGACCATATTTACATATGATCACCACCTAAGCCACCGCTCCATCCAAGCTACGACCAAGGAGGGCCAGGCAATGGCTACTTATGACTCAGCAGATTGACTTATAGGCTCCCCGAAGCCCACATCCTTAGCTCGCAAGGATGTTAAGGTTAGAGCGATCAGAGGAGCTAACGAGTTTGACCAGGATTCAAACCCCAGACAGGCGTTCACCAGTCAGGGACATTACCACATAGGCCATCACAACCACATGCAAATACTGGTCAATGATTTGGACGTGTTCTGGTTACTTGTGACACAGCTACCAAAGTGAGTCTGTGATAATAGCCTTTTTCTTATGGCACAATATATTATCTCATTTCTCTTCCGTAATAGTTTATATATGAAAGAATCATTTCAACGTTGTTACTGTCCTTAAGATATTCTATTTTCATTGTTCATTACTTCTCTTTTACTTTATTTGTTTCCTCATTTCCTTCCCTCACAGGGCTATATATCCCTGTTGGAGCCATTGGGCTTATAAATCAAATAAAATATTTAGGGTAAATTATTGGTATTCTCATAATTTATAATAGAGGATTAACATTACGTTCTATTGACAAAATAATACTTGAGAATAAAGGTTTAATAGATAAAAGATAGCCCGAGAATATTAAGAGTTTATGAAATATTTAACAATGATTTCGAAAAGTCATTTATATCTTTTCATAGATACTCGGAAATTAGTCGAGGATGTAAAAGACTTTATTCAACCGAATGCATTTGTAAAATAACAAGCCTCTCTTATATCATATTAATAACAGATAAAAGGAATTCATATTAATCATGTAAAGGAAGGGGAAAGTTTATGCGAAATGAATTATTAATTATACAAACGTGATTATTAATTGCATTCCTGTTATTCTTATAGGTTTAATCGGAAGCTTTTTAAGTATTTTGAAGAAGGATGAACAACATTTTTTGAGTCAGTTACTTTAACAGTTACTTTAGAATGATATATTGTTAATTTATTCTCATCATTTAATTATTTCCTTATTTCCTTTCCTCACTGGGCTATTTTTCCCTGTTGGAGCCCTTGGGCTTGTAGCATCTTGCTTTTCCAATTAGGGTTGTATCTTGGCTAGTAATAATATTAATAATATATATAAATATATATATATATATATATATATATATATATATATATATATATATATATATATATATATATATATATATATATATATATATATATATAGGAATATATATATATATATATATATATATATATATATATATATGTATATATATATATATATATGAATATACATATATATATATATATATATATATATATATATATATATATATATATATATATATATATATATATATATATATATATATAGTGTTTGTAATGTGCATTGCTTGATTTTGTCTGTAACTTCATCAATTTCTGCACATTCTCATCTATCTTACCTATTGAATTTCTGTAACTTCAACTTCTATTTTCAAATACAATAATTCTCTAGACTAGCAATGTAATTCTAACCATTTCACTAAATGATTTTGAAATGATAATATAAATGAGAGGAACCGAATTAATTCCAAACTCCTCCAACCTTTGAAAGTGTAATCGGATCTTGTGTCAGAGGTCAAGGCTGTTTCTGTACTTGAATAATTTCCTTGACAGAGAGAGAGAGAGAGAGAGAGAGAGAGAGAGAGAGAGAGAGAGAGAGAGAGAGAGAGATGATATTCTTATGACTGAGAAAAGTATCGTGATTTTACTGAGAGAGAGAGAGAGAGAGAGAGAGAGAGAGAGAGAGAGAGAGAGAGAGAGAGAGAGAGAGAGAGAATGATATTCTTATGACTGAGAAAAGTATCGTGATTTTACTGAGAGAGAGAGAGAGAGAGAGAGAGAGAGAGAGAGAGAGAGAGAGAGAGAGAGAGAGAGAGAGAGAGAGAGATGATATTTTTATATGGCTGAGAAAAGTATTTGGATTTTAGAGAGAGAGAGAGAGAGAGAGAGAGAGAGAGAGAGAGAGAGAGAGAGAGAGAGAGAGAGAGAGAGATATCACATATATTTTTACAAATAATCTGTGCCTAATATAACATATAGTAGATTTGAGAATAAAGCCCTCGGAAGGATATTGGGAGTTAAATGGCAGGACAGGATTAGAAATGAAACTATAAGAGAGATTACTCGAGTACCATATGTGGATGAGATCATAATGAGCGATAGATGGAGATGGTTTGGGCATGCTCTTTACACTCCCAAAACGTATAGCTAGGCTCCACAAGGCACTAGAAGAATTGGAAGACCCAGGCCTACATGGCTAAGGAGTATGAAGCGTGAAATAGGACATGATGGATGGAGATCAATAGACGTAGGAGATGATGATGATGAATATATCGGTTAATAACTAGAACACTTTTCAGAAAACAGTCGAGGGATAGTGATGGGAGAAAAAAATATTTTAATTTATAAGAAACATTAATTTTGACAAAAACCAAGATAATGAAATCAACAATATTAGAATAAATCAATTTTATGTTTACTGAAAAAAAGAAAATACATAATCACTATAATATATAATAACCGTGAACAGAGACATACAGTATATGAGACATATCAGAGTAACATAACATTATTTGGGGAATTAAATTACATCATTTATTATAATTAAGCGAGCGAGAAGCGTTGGATTTAGTCAAAATGTCATTATCAATTGGATGGTATTGCTGTATAAAGGCCAGGATTTATATATACAGTATATATAAGTATATATAATTTATATATATATATATATATATATATATATATATATATATATATATATATATATATATATATATATATATGTATATATATTAATGTAATGATTAGAATAGTTAATATTACATGTTTAAAACAAATGACGTAATATGTCATGTTGGTTGGAAGAACTAACCCTGGGATTTGCTGTAGTCATTCAAAATTGTAAACAGGACGTATAATGCAAACCTCGGCAGATTGACATTCTTTCTTAACGTCAACACATTGTCTCCTCGTGTGAAAGTTTGTGACGTCACCGGATGCAGGTGTCTTCCGATTCCGTCACGTGGCTAAATTAAAGCAAGCATACGATATCTGTGATATCGATAATTTATTCAGTTCATATCTAAACTTCACCAGAATTGGTCATCTGGACCAACACAGCTTCCTCCAGTGATGGAGATGTTTAACTCTGTTGTTTTATAGAATAAAACTTAAAAACTATTAAGATGTATTCAGTTAATCCATTTAAATACATCTGAAAACAACTCATACTCAAATGTGTGCTTAAGACAGTAGCACACCAATAAATGGTGGCAGCGGTGGGATATTTATCGCCGTGAACATCCTTGTTTGGCGTAGGTTACGGCACAGCAAGCAGCTACAAAGGAATGAGTTGCATAGCCCTGACAATACCCCCTATTTAATCCAGTTCAAAGCTGTTTGAGTGGCCACCTCATTCGCTAAGGGAGTAATTTGTCGGGAGGATGTTTGTATGAAAAGCTGATTAGTACGCTAGTGATATGTAATTGAAGAAATTCTCTACATTTGCATTGTTAAAAATACATTTAAAACAACATTTCAAAAATAAATAAAATAAAAAAGGATATAAATCATTTTTTCTCTCGGCATCTAATAAAAATATATAAGCCAGAATGTTAAAAAAGAAAAGAGAAAAAAAAATATAATAAAATATATAACAGAATCTATGGGCATCTAATAAAATATATCAGCCCTATATATAAATATATATATATATATGTACGAAACCGTGGTACGTGTACGTACCAGGAATTCGTGTTTGTGCACTAAAAATTGAGTATCTTGTTTCTGACAAAGGTAACAATTATTCTTTATCAAGTTACCGAATCATATGTAAGTCAGAATTTATTTTGTTTTTTGGTACCATGTAATCATTTGCTAGCAATGTACCATATATATGATCTTGGTTTTATCATGCATTTTTCTTTTTGCTTTGGTAATATCTTTTTTGTATGCATTATTGTTATTATTTTTTAATGTGCCTATTTGGACATTCGTCCTCAGTTGATTATGGCTAAAGTTAAACAAAGAATAATACGTATGTCCAGTCACACCTAATAACCATGTTTCGGCTTGTTGTTAAATTTTTGTAAAAAAATTGAGATAGCTGGCCGAGCTAATGTAATGATTAGAATAGTTAATATTACATGTTTAAAACAAATGACGTAATATGTCATGTTGGTTGGAAGAACTAACCCTGGGATTTGCTGTAGTCATTCAAAATTGTAAACAGGACGTATAATGCAAACCTCGGCAGATTGACATTCTTTCTTAACGTCAACACATTGTCTCCTCGTGTGAAAGTTTGTGACGTCACCGGATGCAGGTGTCTTCCGATTCCGTCACGTGGCTAAATTAAAGCAAGCATACGATATCTGTGATATCGATAATTTATTCAGTTCATATCTAAACTTCACCAGAATTGGTCATCTGGACCAACACAGCTTCCTCCAGTGATGGAGATGTTTAACTCTGTTGTTTTATAGAATAAAACTTAAAAACTATTAAGATGTATTCAGTTAATCCATTTAAATACATCTGAAAACAACTCATACTCACACCAATAAATGGTGGCAGCGATTAAACTCTAAGACAGCGGTTAAACTCTAAGAATTAGAGAAATATCTTCAAGACTTCAAAATAAATAGCTGTAAAACCAGAGAAATATCTTCAAGACTTCAACATAAAAGCTGTAAAACCAGAGAAAGATCTTCAAGACTTCAAAATAAAAGCTGTAAAACCTGATAAAGATCTTCAAGAACTCAACATTATCTACAAGAATCTACAATTTTGACTAAGTCCAACGGAAAAGCTAACATCAACATATGTTAGTATACAACCTGAATCTTCAATCAACATCCTAGGAAACCCAAGGACTGGCGTTCAACAATTGCAAGACATATCCAGGAAGAACTACATTCAACAAGAAACTAGAACGAGACATCGCTAACAAAACATCAAGAGAGAGAGAGAGAGAGAGAGGACGTGTCGACTTCATATATAAGCTAAGTACAGATATTTTGTATTCATTTCAGTTTGGGCAGTGAAGTGTAGATATCACAAGTCGTTAGTCAATTATTACTGGGGTGAGTGAATTCCTAAACTTTGTTATAAGAAACTCCGAATTCTCATTTAGAATTTTTCTTTCTTTGTGCTAATTCCTTTTTCTTTCAGAAACTCTTGGGGGGAAATGTTTTGGGATTAGTAACATTGTTGGGGGAATTTTATTATACATATGCGTTTACGCAGTGGGCGTCTGTACTCATATAGATATTTTGATAGGATTGAAAGGGGTCAAAGAGATAGAAAAAAAAAATACAGCAGTCATGGCTCCTCCTGTCAGCCCTACCCCTGGACCTAGTGGTGTAGGCCAGGCTAATCCTCCTCCAATTGTGACGCTTGTAAATGCCAGGTCAGCAATCCTTCCTTTTCAAGGTCGTGTCAACGGGTTCTTGCCACAAAATGTGGAGTCATGGATTTCATCCTAGTTGCCCATTTAAATGCCAAACAAATCGTAGATCCTTTTGTACAATTACAAGAAGCTAAAAGTTTTATAGATTTTTCTAAGGGGGATGCGAGTGCGTATTTAAGAGGTGTTTCATTTCAAGAAGCAGTTACTTGGGATGATTTCAAAATTAGGTTACGCGCGATTTATGGGGGTGAGGAAGCCTTGGATGTAGTGTTAACGTTACGAAATACACTTAATCAAGCCACTATGAATCGGCTTAATGTTGTTGAGAGAGCAGCTCTCATAGCTGATAGGCTTAACGAATATCAGGACATTTTAGGTAATTCCACTTGGGTTACTAACGATAACATCTCCGTGAAAGATTTTTTACGATTAATGTATTTAACTTGCATGACACTTATGTTGCCTGAAGCTTTAGTGCGGTGCTTTGATAAGAAGTTAATGCCTGCAAGTACGGAATTGGATGTCTATAAACAGATAAAGAAACACATGTCCAAGTGTCCAGATCTCGATCCCGTGTTAACTCAAGTTTTTGCTAAGAATGAAACAAAACCACAAACAGTGAACGTAATTAACAGTCCAGTAGCGGGAGTGACGTGTTACAACTGCAAACGTCAAGGTCACATAAGCGCAGACTGTAGAACGAAATTTTGCTCAGTTCACAACACAGCATCACATTCTTATAGTCAATGTTACGCGCGTAAGACACAACAATATCCTAGAAATACACAGTCAATTCCACAGTCAGTTCCATATGGAAATAAAAAGAAAAATCCTCATTTTAACAATAAGAAGAAACAACAAAATGTCAATGCAGTTCAGAGTCCGAAACAGACAACCACTTCTTCAAATATCGCTGAGCCTGGGCCGTCAAACCAGACCTCACAAAGTCAGTCTAATTTTCAGAATGTGCAGAGCAAAGCAAATACCACATAGTTAACTCTAGAGGGGAAGAGAGTGATGTTGGGTCAAGGTCATTTATGTCAACATCAATAGTATCGAATAATCAATTTAATGTTTTATCAGATAATTGTGAGACAATAGATTTTCCTAGGAAACACACGGCCGAATTAAGTAAAACAGTGCATGCTCCCGTAGATTTGCAACGAATTCATACAATAATAAGCCAAAATGAGTTACGGCCAACCTTATATGCTGTAAATTTAGAACACAAATCCTTTACGTTATTTTTTGACTCTGGTAGTCCACGTAATATTATGGATTTGAAGACGCATCATTTGTTGTTTTCGAACTTTCCGATTGAAAAATCAGGAATTAGGCTTTCAGGTATAGGAAATAATGAATTAAACGTCATAGGCATAACTCATATTCAGTTCAGAGTCGGTAATCGCACGTTTGCCGATACATTTGTTGTTGTAAAAAACATTAATATGTATCCAGCTGTAATTATAGGATACCCATCTATGGGAAATCAAAACATTATCTTAGCTCCTGCCAAGCACGGCGTGTATATCAAAGGGAAATTCTATAAGTCTTCTAATACCTTAAAGTCAGTTTTGGATAAAAAGGAGACGACAAATGTAACCGTAACGTACGTTGAAGAACCAATAACTTGTCTCACTAATAAAGAAATAATATACGCGACCCAGCAGAATTCTCGTTCACCCGTAATATCATCTTGCACGCAATATATCGAACCAAACATACCTTCGAATTTAATAGTGCAAATAAAGAAAACACTACCGGGATCTGAAATATTAATCCTTTCCGATACTTTGAAAACTAACGGATTGTCTGTCACACAAGCTATTTATACAGTAGGCTCACATCAGCAATGTAATATCGAAGTCTGTAATCATTTAAATAACACTTTAGTAATTCACAAAAATCAACATATCTTGGATGTAGAAGTTTATAAACATCGTATTCTTACCGTTGCTGAAATCAATCACTCTCAATCAGTTGCGGATGAGTCCCTTTTGCGATCTATTAAAAATAAAATCAGTAAGGACATTCAAGACGAAGAAATTCAGCAGAAAATTTTTGAACTTTTAACTAAATATACAGATGTCTTTTCCACTACGGATGGATCCTTAGGAAAAACAGATGTGATCGAGCATCAAATAAGGTTAAAAGACAAGCAGAAAATTATATATGTACCCTCGTACAGACTCCCTATGAAATTCCAGAATGAAATAAATGATGAAGTAGGTAAAATGTTAGAGGAAGGAGTCATTAGAAAATCAAATAGCCCTTATAATTTTCCTTTAATAGTTGTACCGAAAAAAGATCGAACATGGCGTATCTGCGTCGACTTTCGTCGTCTAAACGAGGAAACGATCCCTGATCGATTCCCAGTGCCATGTACTGACGATATTTTGTCTTTGTTAGGTCAGAATAAATATTTTACCAGTTTGGACTTACTTAAAGGCTTTCACCAGATATCATTAGAAGAAGATAGTATCCCATACACAGCCTTCAGCACAGCCAGGGGACATTATGAATTTTTGCGGATGCCTTTTGGTTTACGTTGTGCTCCTATAACATTTACAAGAATGATTAACATAGTGTTTGGAGACTTGTTAGGGGATATATTGCATGCCTATATGGATGATCTTGTAATCTTTTCCAATACCTTAGAAGAACATCTACGTAAGTTAGAACTAGTACAACAGAGATTAAGACAACATAACTTAAGGGTAAAGATTAGTAAGTGTGAGTTTTTCAAAACAGAATTAATATATTTGGGTTTCATGGTGTCAAGCCAAGGTCTTAAAGTAGTCCATGATAAGGTGTCGGCTATACGTAATTTTCCCATACCTACTAATGTCAAGGGAATACAGCAATTTCTGGGTTGTAGTGGATATTACAGGCGTTTTATACGCAACTATTCAATAATAGCCGCTCCTTTAACTGATCTTACGAAGAAGGGCGTAGATTTCATATGGTCTGAGCAACATCAACAGGCGTTTAATACTTTGAAAGATGAACTGTGTAGTTCTCCTATCTTAAAATTTCCTGACTTCGGTAAGGAATTCTTCATTGCAACAGACGCCTCAGACTTAGGAGTAGGAGGGGTATTGCTTCAGCAATATGATAAACAGTTTTTCCCGATAGCTTTCTATTCTCGAAAATTGAGAACTTCCGAAAGTAAGTATGCAGTAATAGATAAGGAAGGACTAGCTATTGTTAATTCGCTAGTGCATTTTAAGTTCATAATTTACGGTTATCCCGTTAAGGTTCTTACTGACCATAAACCACTAACAGAGTTCTTTAAAGGCTTCAATCAGAGCCCTAAACGAACTCGGTGGCATTTGATCATTCAAGATTTTGGCGCAAGAATCGGGTATTTACCTGGGAAAGCAAATATCATTGCGGATGCATTATCACGCAACCCCGTGTCATCTTGTACGGAGCCTTTAGCTGAATTAATAGATATATCAACATCCATGCCTATTGTAAAAACAATATCTGAACAAGAAGATTTAGGCTGGAGTGCTGAATTGTTACAGACTGAGCAAAGAAAAGATCAGAAAATAGAAACAATTATAAATGCTTTGAAAGGCAATCATAAAGAAAAGGAATATGTAAAGTATAAGCAGCAGAATTATGTAATCAAAGATAATATTCTGTGTAGGACTGTGACAAGGAAAACCCGCAATACACCACATGTAACTAACGACCAGGTAGTAGTACCAAACTCACTTATTTCCACTGTCCTGAATTGGTTGCATTCAAATCCATTACATGGACACCCTGGGTTCTCATTAATGTCACAGAAAGCCAAATCATTGTTTTATTGGCATACAATGCTTACAGATATAAAAAGACACATAGCTAATTGTCGCACATGTCAGGAAAACAAAGGGCATACGAAAACACCTGTCAGCCTAGGAGCTTATCCTGTTCCCAATCAACCCTTTGAAAGAATACATTTAGATTTGTTAACAGGATTTTACGAGTCAGACAGAGGAAATAAGCACCTCTTAGTAATTATAGATGCTTTAACTCGATATACAGAACTAATAGCGCTTAAAACTAAAACTGCGATTGAATGCGCTAGGAAGTTTTACGAGTGTTACATTTGTAAACATGGAATTCCACACATGATAATCTCAGACTCGGGTGGTGAATTTAATAATCACTTTCTTACCTCATTGTGTGAATTCCTCAACATAAAGAAGATTAATACCATGATATATCACCCAGAGTCAAATGGGCTAGTGGAAAGAGCAAATAGGAAGATATTAAATATATTGAGGGTAACACTAGGGGGATCAGACCCCAACTGGGATATTGCAATACCGGCGGCACTGAGTACTCTGAATCATTCATATCATATATCAATTAAAATGTCACCGCATGAAGCATTGTATGGTACCCCAGTTAGAACACCTTTCCATGTATTAACGCCTACAACTAATCTATCAAATCCTTTAAAAGAATGTATAAATGCAAGTATAAGTCGATATGATATCCTTCGAAAGAATTTAGAAGAATCACAAATCATAATGAAAAGGAATCATGATAAAATAGCAAAACCAACTAAAACATATACCGTGGGTGATAACATCTATATTCAAATCAATGTCAGAAAAGGGCTCAACTATAAACTAACCCCTAAGTTTGAAGGCCCATTTAACATTTTGGAAACATTAACGGCCAATAGGTTTAGAATTCAAAACGTAGCCCAACCCACGGATGAGAGAATAGTACCATTGTCTCACATAAGAAATTAAAAAGAAAAGAGAGGAAAAGAAGTGAGGAAAAATTTTATTTTATGTGATTAAAAGTTTTCTTTTTAATACAGGAGTAATTACATATATTTTTTCTCGTTACAGGTTTCCAAGATGAATTTTTTGTTGTTGGGAGTGATATTGTTCGCTCAGACATTTTTTTCGTATGGGATGAGTTCTAAGACTAAAAATATATATTTTAAATATGGCAATATAGTTGAAAGACAAGAAGACATTTTTATTACATCAACCAACGTAATGGTCGAAGTGCATATGCAAGCAATTTTTCTTCAAGAGAATGATGTCACTAGCTTAAGAACCGCCATTTCAAGGTTTTCTGCATCATTGGATGAGTTGCATAGAAGACATTTTCATTTGACTACTAAGAGTTTGCTTGGATCAACATTAAAAGTTGCAGAGATGCTATCTGATGACTTGAAAAATAAGACTGGCGAGACAGGATCTTTGGCTTATGACCTTTTGATGTGGACTGTAGGACACGAACATAAAGAAAGACGGAATCCGTTCATTTATGCTGCATTAAGCATCTTTGGGTCTGTTGCAAGTTTAGGTTTAGGAATTTCCAATCGTCTTAAAATTAGTAATCAAAATAAGAAAATTGAGTTCTTGACTCATAAAGATGAATTGATTATGTCAGAACTAAGGGATCAGTTAGCTTCAATCAATAAAATTATGGATTTGTTAAATGAACATTCAGATAATATCGTTCATATTATGGAAGTACAGGATTTGTTGGCAACATTAACGTATTATGATTCAAAGATAGATCACATACATAACAGAATTGCACATTTCATTGAGAAATCCAAGGATTATGTAGAAGCTATCACGTTAGCAACTAAAGGTGTATTGTCGCCCCATTTGTTGCCTATACTTTACTTAAAATTAGTTCTGGAGAACGGAAGGGATAAACTAGGCTATGTTCCTTTGTTAGACGAACATAGGTTAGAATTTTATTACAGCCTAATTACAGTAAACGTAGATAATAACAAGATTAGGATTACAATTCCCTTTGATTCTTCTGATGCCTGGCAATCTTACAGGATATCACCATTTCCGACTTTCATGACGAATCACTCAAATCCAGTAATATCCAGTTTGACAGGACACGTATTGATTTCCCCAGACAAGGAAACATATACGGTCATTAAAGACTTAAATCAATTAACTCACTGTTCAGACGCAATGGATAGAAAAATATGTACAGCTGACTCATTTGAATTCCGTAAAAACTTAATGGATTCATGCGAGTTAGGTATAGTGCTAGACGGTGCTCTCTCCCATACAAGTGAAAATTGTCTGGATAAGCTTTATCCCTTTGACAATAAAGAATTCAATTGCAGACTAAATAATGGCTCGTGGATACGATACGACAAGGACGGCTTCAATGTATCATGCCCCGACGGATCCACATCCTTCACCCACATCTTCGTCGCAGCAGATGGTTGTATCGGGACTTCCCCGAATTCCATGGTGACTGGCCTACGGACAATCATCAGAGAACGAGCCTACTTCGCGAACTTCAAGTGGACCTCTACAATGCCAGCACTTCCTCTCCCATACAACGGCCGTGTGGCAAAGCGGTTGATGAAACTTACTGAAAAGGACCACCTGTCACCGACTTATAAAGAAATTCTTCACCCCATACTGCTGGCTAGTTTGTGTTTCACGGTGGTGATATTTATCGCCGTGAACATCCTTGTTTGGCGTAGGTTACGGCACAGCAAGCAGCTACAAAGGAATGAGTTGCATAGCCCTGACAATACCCCCTATTTAATCCAGTTCAAAGCTGTTTGAGTGGCCACCTCATTCGCTAAGGGAGTAATTTGTCGGGAGGATGTTTGTATGAAAAGCTGATTAGTACGCTAGTAATATGTAATTAAAGAAATTCTCTACATTTGCATTGTTAAAAATACATTTAAAACAACATTTAAAAAATAAATAAAATAAAAAAGGATATAAATCATTTTTTTCTCTCGGCATCTAATAAAAATATATAAGCCAGAATGTTAAAAAAGAAAAGAGAAAAAAAAAATATAATAAAATATATAACAGAATCTATGGGCATCTAATAAAATATATCAGCCCTATATATAAATATATATATATATGTACGAAACCGTGGTACGTGTACGTACCAGGAATTCGTGTTTGTGCACTAAAAATTGAGTATCTTGTTTCTGACAAAGGTTACAATTATTCTTTATCAAGTTACCGAATCATATGTTAGTCAGAATTTATTTTGTTTTTTGGTACCATGTAATCATTTGCTAGCAATGTACCATATATATGATCTTGGTTTTATCATGCATTTTTCTTTTTGCTTTGGTAATATCTTTTTTGTATGCATTATTGTTATTATTTTTTAATGTGCTTATTTGGACATTCGTCCTCAGTTGATTATGGCTAAAGTTAAACAAAGAATAATACGTATGTCCAGTCACACCTAATAACCATGTTTCGGCTTGTTGTTAAATTTTTGTAAAAAAATTGAGATAGCTGGCCGAGCTAATGTAATGATTAGAATAGTTAATATTACATGTTTAAAACAAATGACGTAATATGTCATGTTGGTTGGAAGAACTAACCCTGGGATTTGCTGTAGTCATTCAAAATTGTAAACAGGACGTATAATGCAAACCTCGGCAGATTGACATTCTTTCTTAACGTCAACACATTGTCTCCTCGTGTGAAAGTTTGTGACGTCACCGGATGCAGGTGTCTTCCGATTCCGTCACGTGGCTAAATTAAAGCAAGCATACGATATCTGTGATATCGATAATTTATTCAGTTCATATCTAAACTTCACCAGAATTGGTCATCTGGACCAACACAGCTTCCTCCAGTGATGGAGATGTTTAACTCTGTTGTTTTATAGAATAAAACTTAAAAACTATTAAGATGTATTCAGTTAATCCATTTAAATACATCTGAAAACAACTCATACTCAAATGTGTGCTTAAGACAGTAGCACACCAATATATATATCTATATATAATTATTTATAAATTTATAGATAAGTATATGTATGTATATATATATATATATATATATATATATATATATATATAATTATTTATAGATTCATAGATATGTATACATATATATATATATATATATATATATATATGTATACATATATATATATAATTTATAAAATTATAGATATGTATATATATATATATATATATGTATATGTATATATATATATGTATATGTGATTATTTATAAATTTATAGATATGTATATATATATATATATATATATATATATATATATATATATGTATATATATATATGTATGTATGTATATATATGTATATATATATATGTATAAATATATATATATATATATATATATATATATATATATATATACATATATATATACATATATATATAGATATATATATATATATATATACATACATATATATACATATATATATATATATATATATATATATATATATATATATATATATATATATACATATATATATATATATATATATATATATATATATATATATATATATATATAGTTATATATATATATATATATAGTTATATATATATATATATATATATACATATATATATATATATATATATATATATATATATATATATATATAACTATATATATATATAAATATATATATATATGTATATATATATATATATAAATATATGTATATATATGTATATATATATATATATATATATATATATATATATATATATAAATATATGTATATATATGTATATATATATATATATATATATATATATATATATATATATATATATATATATGAAATGTATTTACCTAAAGTATATGTAAAAAAATATATTAGAAAAATCTCTCAAATTCTTACTGTTCGGAATTTCTAACCTTAAACATAATATCAAATAAAATCAGTAAACATAGCATTTAATTTGGACTTACCTCCGATATCATCATTAGATTTCTATTTCCCCCACAAGACAGAATGAAAAGAACCTTAGATTACTTGTTACTTTAATTTTGTTATGAATTATTAATCCAATTTCATGTCACTAGTGATATCTCATTGCTTTTATATTTCATATCCGGGTGCTAAGGAGATTACAACGTAAATCAATTAATATAACAAAACTTTATTCATCTTAATGCAATTTGATTTAAAATCAAGCAGGATTTCATCTTTTGATTTTTATAAAATGATGTGTGTATGTATGTATATATGTATATATTTTTCTAAATGCCATTTGAATTAAGATTAAGTATGATTACATCTCTTGATTTTTATAAAATGATGTATGTATGTATGTATGTATGTATGTATATATTTTTCTAAATGCCATATGAATTAAGATCAAGTATGATTTCATCGTTTAGTTTCTATAAAACTATGTATGTATGTATGTATGTATGAAGGTACGTTCTCAGAAACTGTGTCCCTTAATATAACTGACTATGGAATATGTAATGTATCAATTGGCCGATAAGAATCACTATAACACATTTAATGATTCTTTGGAAACAGGTCAAATATAGATTTCTGTGCCTGCAAAAATTCATCTCAGTTTTTTTTTGTGATTTAATCACTAATATTTTATTGTAAATTTAATATATATATATATATATATATATATATATATATATATATATATATATATATATATATGTATATATATATATATATATATATATATATATATATACTGTATATATATACATATACATTATATATATATATATATATATATATATATATATATATATATATATATATATATATATATATGTATATATATATATATATATATATATATATATATATATATACATATACATATACATAATATATATATATATATATATATATATATATATATATATATATATATATATAACTGATAAAGCATTTACGTACTTTGTATATTCTATATTTTGTTTTAAATGATATTGAATATTCCCAAGGTTAAAAAAAATCTACTACTGATACAACACCAAATTTGTATTTTATATATATTTTATATATATATATATATATATATATATATATATATATATATATATATATATATATATATGTATATATATGATTGGTACAAAAGAATATACATTTACTGTCATACATAAATTAGTTCATGTAAAACTTTTATTTTTTAGGAAAATTTTAAATATATATATATTTTTAAATTATTCGGAATAATTTCAATTCAATATTATTACCTGGAATAATAGGAGGGAATTAATCTTCACCTCTGATTAAGGTTTAATTTCGGTTAAAAATAACAAATTAGAATAAAAGGGTGTTAGTAATATTATATAGTTAGTTTTCCTATTTTAGAATATAAAGAGCTACATGAGAATCCGAGTTATATGATTAAGTATTTTATCTCACTATGCTACTTAATTACTTGATGCAAGAATGATTAACTTTTTCATCGTATTTCAATAAAAGCTTATAGTGAGATTATAAAACAATACCTCACGGGTATAAAAACTAGAAGTTTTTGAAATGATTATAATTTATCGTTTGGTATTATCATCAATATCTACAATCAGCATTATTTTACCTGTTAATAGTATAGTCTAGTAATTATGCCTAGCAAGGCAATGTTTTGTTTTATATATATATATATATATATATATATATATATATATATATATATATATATATATATAAATGTTTATAGATATAAATCTATATACATACATACATATATATATATATATATATATATATATATATATATATATATATATATATATATATATATATATATGTATATATATATATATATATATATATATATATATATATATATATATATATATATATATATGTGTGTGTGTGTGTGTTTGTGTATCATATATATATATATATATATATATATATATATATATATATATATATATATATATACATATATATATATATATATATATATATATATATATATATATATATATATAGATATATATATATATATATATATATATATATATATATATATATATATATATATATATATCTTAATTCATCTACAATTAAAAAAAACAAGGCTCTCTATTTTGATTTTTCCCCTTAAAAATAACTCTCCCAAAAAACACATCATACCATCTATCTCCATCTTCAGTCTCTCTCTTTCTCTCTTTCTCTCTCTCACTATAGGGTTTCCATAAACATCCTCTTTCTATCAATCTCTCTCTTTTTCCAGATTCTCTTTATCATCCCACTATTTATCTTCCCAGTTTCCCGTTTTTCCCGATGCTGGTTCTTTATAGCCGACATCCGATTCATCGAACACATGTCAGTGTACATCAGAGATCTATAAAAGCTAGCAATAAGAGGGAGTTAGGAATTCACATTCTGGGCATCGGATGGAAAATTTTAGGTGATATTTTGGAGGGTTTTTGTATCTGTTTTATTTTTGCAGCGGAAGAGGAGGGGGGAGGTTAATTTCTAGGTTTAGTTTAATGTACTAATAAGTTTTGTTTGAAATGAAGAAGTAGAAATTGTTGATGAGGGATCAGATTCTTTGTTTTTATTTGTGTATGATATGTATATACTATAATACTATATATATATATATATATATATATATATATATATATATATATATACATATATATATATATATATATATATATATATATATATATATATATATATATATATACGTATATATACACACACACACACACACACATATATATATATATATATATATATATATATATATGTAAGTGTGTGTGTATATATATACACACACACACACACATATATATATATATATATATATATATATATATATATTTATATATATATAAATATATATATATCTATACACACACACACACATATATATATATATATATATATATATATATATATATATATATATATATATATATCAATCTTATACATACTCGTAGCGATAACCCTTTTAAAAAACTTGAGTAATCAACTTACTGGGTTGATTCCACCGTTGTTAATAAAAGAAACGTGAAAAGATTATTTTATAAATTGTATCACTCCCTTGTTTAGCATTCTTTTTTTTTTTTGGGGGGGGGGGTTCGGGGCTAATATTTAACCTCAAGAATGTGTTCATCTATAGCCTTTATCTCTTGCTACTTAATTATCCCTTAATGTTTGTACAATAGAAGTAATACCACATTTAAATGTATATTGATCTGCATAAATCTGATCCTTTTATGAATTCTCAGTTATTATTATTATTATTATTATTATTATTATTATTATTATTATTATTAATATTATTATTATTATTACTTGCTAAGCTACAACCATAGATGGAAAAGCAGGATGCTCCAAGCCCAGGGGCTCCAACAGGGAAAATAGCCCAGTGAGGAAAGGAAACAAGGACAAATAAAATATTTTAAGAACAGTAACAAAAAAATACATATCTCCTACATAAATTATAAAAACTTCAACAAAACAAGAAGAGAAAACAAGATAAAATAGTGTGCTTGAGTGTATCCTCAAACAAGAGAACTCTAACCTAAGACAGTGGAAGACCATGGTACTGAGTCTATGGCACTAACCAAGACTAGAGAACAATGGTTAGATTTTGGCGTGTCCTTCTCCTAGAAGAGCTGCTTACCATAGCTAAAGAGTCTATTCTACCCTTACCAAGATGAAAGTGGCCACTAAACAATGATAGTTCAGTAACCCCTCGAGCATGGAAGAATTGTTTGGTAATCTCAGTGTTGTCAGGTGTATGAGGACAGAGGAGAATATGTAAAGAATAGGCCAGACTATTCGGTGTATGTGTAGGCAAAGGAAAAATGAACCGTAACTAGAGAGTAGAATTCAATGTAGTACTGTTTGACCAGCCAAAGGACCACTTAACTCTCTAACGGTAGTATCTCAACGGGTGGCTGGTGCCCTTGCCAACCTACTACCTCTATACCAGCTCTTTTCCTTTAATTATTCAATGTCTTGTAATGTTGATGTTTCCTTTCCCACTGTTATTCAAATTAAGGGGTCGGTTACCTAATATGCCCTCTCCAATGCCTCTGCTTTATTTTCCTCCTGATAATGTAATTTCAGATCTTACCATATATCGAGTTTTTTTTTTTTGACCAACACATTTTTCAGTGTAAGCAAAAAGTTCTTTCACACTTTCCATGGACCACGTGTAATATAGTTTGTTAGAGAGTTATTATTATTATTATTATTATTATTATTATTATTATTATTATTATTATTATTATTATTACTCGTTAAGTTGCAACCCTAGTTGGAAAAGCAGGATTCTATAAACAGGGAAATATACCCCAGTGAGGAAGGAAAATAAGGAAATAACAATTGAAATAATATATCTTAAATGAACTATAAATGAGAGACATATGTCTAACTTCTTCCCCGCTATTATCGCTACATTAAGGGGTCGGTTGCCTGATGCGCCCTCTCCAATGCCTTTTTTTCCCAAGGCATCCTCTTCTACCAAATATCTTCTCTCCATATCATCCTTTACCTTATCTAGCCATTTAATTTTCTGCCTTCCTCTTGATCCTGCGCTAATGACCTTAGATATTAGGATACCAGAAAACCTCAAATCAATCAATCAATCAATCAATGAAACGATCAATCAATCAATCGATCAATAAATCAATCGATCGATCGATCAATCAATCAATCAATCAATCATAAAAAAACATTTTCTGCAAGTTCGAACTTTCAAGTTGCTTACTATCCCCACATTACCTCCACTACTTCCCTTCCCTAAATCCTTTCCTACGACGTCCTTTCCCCCCCCCCACCCTCCTGCATCTATCATCTGGCGAATCCCAGATTCAATCATATCCTCACGTAGGACGCCTCATGAATGGCCAGAGCTCCATAAAACAAATGAAGCCTTTAAAAGCTGTCAGTGTAAGATGGAGAAGGGGGCTACACCTGATGGCAGTTTTATGGGAAGTCAGACCTTTGGTAAACACCTATATATATCTTGATATTCTCTACAGAGCAAGAGGGCTCAATGGTATGAGTGCTGAGGAATTGTGGATAAATATCGGAAATAGAATCTTCTATATATATCAAAAAAAATTATTTTACCATAATCATTTTTTTTTTCACCCGAAATATCGGAAATAAAAGCTCCTATATATATTTAGGAAATTTATTTTACCATAGAAGTTTAAATTCTTGTTTTCACCCGAAATATCGGAAATAAAAGCTCCTATATATATTTAGGAAATTTATTTTACCATAGAAGTTTCATTTTTTTTTCACCCGAAATATCGGAAATAAAAGCTCGTATAAATATTAAGGAATTTTATTTTACCATAGAAGTTTTATTTTTTTTTTCACCCAAAATATCGGAAATAAAAGCTCGTATAAATATTAAGGAAATTTATTTTACCTTAGAGGTTTCAATTTTGTTTTCACCCGAAATATCGGAAATAAAAGCTCCTATACATATTAGGGGAATTTATTTTACCATAGAAGTTTCAATTTTTTTTTCACACGAAATATCGGAAATAAAAGCTCCTATAAATATTAAAGAAATTTATTTTACCATAGAAGTTTCAATTTTTTTTCACCCGAAATATCGGAAATAAAAGCTCCTATAAATAATAAGGAAATTTATTCTACCATAGAAGTTTCAATTTTGTTTTCACCCGAAATATCGGAAATATAACCTCCTATAAATATTAAAGAAATTTATTTTACCATAGATGTTTCACATTTTTTTTTTCACCCGAAATATCGGAAATAAAAGCTCCTATAAGTATTATGGAAATTAATTAATGATATACCCAATTTCAAAGATTTTACCATAGAAGAGTTTCCCATTATAGATATTGATAATATTGATGATGATTTATTTCGAATCAAGAATAAATTATAATTTTGATATAGATACTTATGGGAGCTATATCGGGTATGAATTTCTTTTCAATGGATGTGAGGTAAATACGTTAAAAATGTGGCTAAATTCAGGATAGGATGAAATTTAACCTGATGAAAATTAATGAATTGGAGGTTATTAAACAATTATTGTTAAATTTGTTTTACAGTCGAGCTTTCACTATTTTGAAGGCGTTGCTCTTCCCTATTCTTCTGATAAAGATCTCTCTCTCTCTCTCTCTCTCTCTCTCTCTCTCTCTCTCTCTCTCTCTTCATATATATATATATATATATATATATATATATATATATATATATATTTATATATATATATAGTCACTATTTTGGAGGCATTGCTCTTCCTTATTCCCTATTCTTCTGATAAAGATCTCTCTCTCTCTCTCTCCTCTCTCTCTCTCTCTCTCTCTCTCTCTCTCTCTCTCTCCTCTCTCTCTCTCTCTCTCTTCATATATATATATATATATATATATATATATATATATATATATATATATATATATATACAGTATATATATATATATATATATATACATATATATATGTATATACATATATATATATATACTGTATATGTATATATATGTGTATATATATATATATATATATATATATATATATATATATATATATATGTATATATACATATATATATATGTATATATGTATGTATGTATGTATGTATATATATATATATATATATGTATATATATATATATATATATATATATATGTATATATATATATATATATATATATATATATATATATATATATATATATATATATATATATATATATATATATGACTGGGTGCACACTTCTTTACGAGGTAGTAAAGATGTAATTTTTCATATAGGTTATTTTATTAACACAAACGTAACATTACTATAATATTACTATATTCAGGAAGTACCTGTGAGAGAGAAAGAGATCTTTCGTAACAGGCTGTAATAGTGTTGACAAAGGCTTAAGCTTTGACTTATCCTCGACAAATAAAAGATGGCGAATATACTCAGCAAAGGGATATTACTTTAGACTAAGAGGACTTTATGTCAGCAATGGCTCCTGCTGGTAATAAAGCAGCTTGTAAAAAAAAGAGGTTTCTTGTTGTCTAGAAATATGTCACACTCTGACTGGAATGGACTTATGCCCATGAAGCTTCCTATAATTAAAAAAAGGGGTTTGGGATGAATTTTATATGGCGGAGGGTGTCAGTGGAAATATGATGGATTATTGTTGAATAAATGTTGTTGGTGTTGGAATTATTATTATTATTATTATTATTATTATTATTATTATTATTATTATTATTATTATTATTATTATTAGCCAAGCTACAACCCTAGTTGGAAAAGCAAGATGCTATAAGCCCAAGGGCTTCAACAGGGAAAAATAGCCCAGTGAGGAAAGGAAATAAGGCAATAAATAAATGATGAGAATAAATTAACAATATATCATTCTAAAAAAAAACAATAACAGCGTCAAAACAGGTATGTCCTATATAAACTATTAAAAACGTCAAAAACAGATATGTTCTATATAAACTATAGAAAGACTCATGTCAGCCTGGTCAACATGAAAACATTTGCTCCAACTTTGAACTTTTGAAGTTCTACTGTTTCAACTACCTGATTAGGAAGATCATTCCATAACTTGGTAACAGCAGGAATAAAACTTCTAGAATACTGTGTAGTATTGAGCCTTATGATGGAAAAGGCCTGGCTATTAGACTTAACTGCCTGCCTAGTATTACGAACAGGATGGAGTCATTGAGAATATGGTTCTATTGATGGGATTAAGAATAAACTTCATAAGATATATCAATGGCCTTAAAATTTTATATTTTAAAGTGTCTGGTACCTGAGAAAAAGGGAATCACAATGAAAAAAATAGAACAAAAAAATAAACATGATAATATCAATAATAAGAATTAATATGAAAAGAAAACACAATAATATTAATAATAAGAAACTACGATGATATTTCTTATTAAATAATATAGATGATATAGTATTAAAAAAAAGAAAGCATAATAATAATGATAAGATAGAATATGAAAAAGAAAACATAATGCTATCAATAATATGAATCTATGAAGATATTTCTGAACAAATAATATAAGTAAAGTAGTATTTATACTGCTGACATTAATTCTTGTCTCTTGAGTGATGAAAAATATATATAACATAAACTTGTTTTCTACCGGTTTCTCCTCTACTAGCATAAATATAATATTAGCAATAGGAAATATACATAGAAATTAATGTTATATCCTATTATGATTAATGATTCTCATTAAATCAAATGAGACCTGTTTCTTTTTATGATAAATTATTCGACTGATAGGCAATTCAGATCTTTTGTACTCGGCATCGAAAAAGCCTGAAGGCTTATTCTATTCGTCTAAGAAAATATTACTGACACAGGAGAGAATAAAGAACGGGGAGAGTTAAGAAAGTTTGTGGATAAACTAAGTCATTAGCTAGTCCCCTAAGTAGTTACTAACTTATAATTTTTAAGAAAGTTTGGGGATGAACTAAATCATTAGCTATTCTCTTAAGTAGTTACTAACATATAATTTCTAAGAAAGTTTGGGGATAAACTAAATCATTAGCTAGTCTTTTCAGTAGTTACTAACATATAATTTCTAAGAAAGTTTGGGGATGAACTAAATCATTAGCTATTCTCTTAAGTAGTTACTAACATATAATTTCTAAGAAAGTTTGGGGATGAACTAAATCATTAGCTATTCTCTTAAGTAGTTACTAACATATAATTTCTAAGAAAGTTTGGGTATGAACTAAATCATTAGCTATTCTCTTAAGTAGTTACTAACATATAATTTCTAAAAAAGTTCGGGGATGAACTAAATCATTAGCTATTCTCTTAAGTAGTTACTAACATATAATTTCTAAGAAAGTTTGGGGATGAACTAAATCATTAGCTATTCTCTTAAGTAGTTACTAACATATAATTTCTAAGAAAGTTTGGGGATGAACTAAATCATTAGCTAGTCTCTTAAGTAGTTACTAACATATAATTTCTTTTATTAAGGGACTAAATTTTCAACGTTTAAACAAAATGAGAACTTTCCTTCAAAAGAATGAAAATTGTGGGCCTACTCTCAATAGAAATTATAATAGGGAATAAGCTTTCCTTGTCTTTTACTGTTAATTGATTATTTAATATGTGCAGAAAATTAGTTACTATTTCAGTGAATCAAGTATCAAAGATTAAAGAATAATATAAAATATAGACAGATAAAAAGAGAGATAGAAATGGGCCTATTCTCAAGATGATTTATAATAGGAAATAAGCTTTCCTTGAGATTTAATGTTAATTAATTATCTAATATGAACAGAAATGTAATTAATATTTCAGTGAGTGAAGTATTAAAGATTAAAGATTATAGAGAGATGAACTAAACTAAACGAAAATCTCCTACAAAGTAATAAAAATGGTATTCTCAAAATGAAATATATCAGGGAGTAAGTCAGTGAATTATATAATATGTAGAGAAAAGGAGTTAATATTTCAGTGAATGAGGTATAAAGATTAAAGAAAATAAATATTTTATATAGATAGATAAACAGAGGGATTGAAATAGGGAGTTAGGGCTTTAAGGCCAATAAAAACATAAGGTGTAAAAGTCACTTGGGGAAAGTGGACTCTGCTAACCTCATAAAAGAACTATTTCGAGGCAGCAGGAACCAAATTGGATATGTCAACAGAAGGAGCATTGAGAGAAAGTGGAGCAACTTGGAGTGGATGGGGGTTTCAGAGAGAGAGAGAGAGAGAGAGATGAGAGAGAGAGAGAGAGGAGAGAGGAGAGAGAGAGGAGGAGAGAGAGAGAGAGAGAGTTTTCGTCTTTCTAGTATTTTATATTTAAAGATAATCGTTTAAATTTTTTTTAGAAGTACAGTATTGTTGTCAATGTTGCAAATTCCTTTTAAATTTAAGTTTTAGTGATTTGATAAGTAATATCCTTTTTGAAGAGAGAGAGAGAGAGAGAGAGATGAGAGATGAGAGAGAGAGACGAGAGAGAGAGAGGAGAGAGAGAGAGAGAGAGTTGATGTCTTTATTGTATTTTACATTTAAAGTTAATCTTTTTATTTTTTGAAAAGTAATCTCCTAGAGAGAGAGAGAGAGAGAGAGAGAGAGAGAGAGAGAGAGAGAGAGAGGAGAGAGAGAGAGAGAGAGAGAGAGAGAGAGAGAGAGAGTTATTGTCTTTATTGTATTTTACATTTAAAGTTAATCTTTTTATTTTTTGAAAAGTAATCTCCTAGAGAGAGAGAGA
>NC_090750.1:92337833-92345333 GCF_036898095.1 Palaemon carinicauda
AAAATAGTCGATTAGTTTAAACCGGGCAATGTCTCATGGAGCAATAATAAAGGGGAACTAAAGTCACCCCAAGACTATTACGTTGACCTTAACTAAGGCAAATGACTGGTCTATGGCGTTTTATTTCCCTCGCGAGTCGTGTGTCTCTTGGAATTGACGCTTTCAACTCCTCTACCTCTCTTTTTGAAGCGGTAATTGTTGTGGCCTATATGTTAAAGTCCCTGACTGGTGATGGCCAGACTGGGGTTCGAGTCCCTCTCAAACTCATTAGTTTCTTTGGTAGCTGCGGACTATCCTTGTAAGCTAAGGATATGGGTTTTGGTGGAGCCATTAGTTTTATCTGCTGAGTCATCCGCAGCCACTGCCTGGCCCTCCTTGGTCATAGCTTGGGTGGAGAGGAGGCTTGGGCACAACCTCACCATCCATGTGAGCTAAGAATGGGGGCTTTGGGAAAGCTTATAAATCTATCTGCTGAGTCATCAGCAACCATTGCCTGGCCCTCCTTGGTCATAGCTTGGGTGGAGAGGGCGCTTAGGCGCTGATCATGTGTATGTATGGTCAGTCTCTAGGGCACTGTCCTGTTCGATAGGCAATGTCACTGTCCCTTGCCTATGCCATTTACGAGTGGCCTTAAAACCTTTAAACATTTATTATCTATGTTTACAGTTGGAGGACATTCATCCTTCCTTATTTGATCCTGCTGACACTTGCACGAATCTGTGGCACGCATTGTCACAACTCGAGTCGTGAATGGCGTGAAGTGTTCGTAAACCCGTCGTGACATCGTGGCATGTCGTGACATCGTGGCATGTCGTGACGAGAATTTTGAAATGTTCAAAATTTTGGTCACGACAAAATTTCTTGACCGGTCGTGAACTATGCGCGAACTGTTCGTGAACTCATTGGGACGATGCGGGAAGTGTGCAAAACTATGCGTGAACTTGTCGTGAACACGTCGTCCCCAGTTCGTGTCAATTTGGACAGGTCAGCTGTGATTCTGAGGTATTTTTTTTTTTTTTTTATCTTCCAGTTCGTGCCACAAAAGGTCACGACTTGCCACGACAAATTTGTGGCAAAAAGTCGTGCAAGTGTCAGAAGCTTTTCTCTGCTCGTTTCATTAGAATTAGACTAGACTTGACCTAAAGTTTTTTGTGTGTTATCTCCTGGATATGAAATAAGTAGAAAAAAGATAAATCTTTTGCGCCTTATGGGAAAGAAGGAGGGGAGAAGAGAAGAGCAAGAGGCCGGTAAAGGAAAGAGTTTTTGGATAGATTACGGGAGGATGTAAATGAGAATGTAACATCTGGACACTTTATACAGAGAGCTATAGAGACATGACCAGGTGGAGGCAATTGACAGCTCACGTCGATGGCATGCCACCTAGATAGATAGATAGATAGATAGATTGATAGAGGGATAGATGGATAGATATATAGATAGACAGAGATTTTTTGTATTTTTTCATGAATATCTTGTAGTGTGCCATTTTAATTTTTTTTTTTTTTATATTTACAGAACACTGGTCCCTTTTGTGAAAATATTTTGTTCTAGTCATTTCCACAAACAACTGCCAAATATCTGTCTACTACATATATTTCCTTGCCTTCGGAGTTTTAATTAGAATTTGAATAAATATGAGTCTGCAGTTTGTTTTTCATGAGGTTTTGCTTTATGAAATATCTGATTTTTTTTAGGTGTTTTCTTTTTGTTATCATCTTTAGGTAATAATTTGTTTATATCCAATTCTATGGTGATTCAGGCAATGACTAAATTGCTCTTAGATTCAAGAATTGGATTTTTTTTTTTTTTTTTTTAGTGAGCAATGACACTTAATGTTAACCTACTTAAGTTAATATTTTGCAAATTCATTAACAAATCAATAAAGATACAATGACACTGAAAGTTGCATTACAAAGATTAAATTTTCTCTCTAGACTCAAGAGAAAATTTATTAAAATTTTCTCTATATACTTCGGCGTCAATGACCTTAGATGTCAGGATGCCAGAAAACTTTAAATCAATCAATCATTCAATCTCTATAGACTCTAGAACACAAAGGGTTTATCTAATTTTTCTTGCTCATAAAATACAAATACGATATAAAAAACAATTCTCCAAACAGAACTATGAAGTCAAATAGCAAGTATATAACACTCCATTGTTCTCGCGATAAAATTCCTGTGCACAAGAGTAGCTAAGCTTCCAGCTCCTCTGATCTCAGCCCCTGTTCCGGGATCAAACATTTCATAAAGGGACATCGCTGGCATCAAAGAGTATTTGCTTGCAAGACCTTGTGAGGGAAGTTTAATTTGAAATGCGGCGCAAATCTCCGGCCACAAGGGAATGGGTTATTACACATGATGTTTGAGGCTTCTTTCTGAACCTCTTTTATGAAGTTTTGAGTTTTGGCTATGAAATTCTCGTCCATTTATTTTCCATAAATTTTAGTTATTACACATGATTTTTGAGGCTTCTTTCTGTACCTCTTTTATGAAGTTTTTAGTTTTGGCTTCGAAATTCTTGTCCATTTTCTTCCATAAATTTTAGTTATTACACATGATGTTTGAGGCTTCTTTCTGAACCTCTTTTATGAAGTTTTCCCTCGTCCATTTTTTTTTCTTTTATAGATTTTAAAAACTAGATTATATCTACTGTGAATATTTTCACATAAAATTGATATAAATATTTTTTCCTATTTGATTCCCATTCAGAATTCTGTTTTCAAGTTGCAGAGGTAAATGATTTCAGATAATATTCAGCTTTCATGAAACTAGACATTTTTATTAAGTGTTTTTGATTAAAACTAAGCTACAACCCTAGTTTGAAAGGCAGGATTCCATTAGCCCAAGGGTTCCAACAGGGAATATAGCCAGGTGTACCGGTTTGAAATTACCCCTCCAAATCTTACCCCCCGGCAATTTGAAACCGGATTCAAACTACCGGGGGGTAACTTGATACCGGTTTCAAGCTACCCTCGGGGGTAATTTGAAAACCGGTTTTTATGCTACCCCCCTGGTTTAAAATTACCCCCCTCGTTTTTTGCGCAGGATCTCATCATTTATGAATATTAATAAATTGCTTTTGATCAGGGTCAACACAATCATAAGGTAATATGTATATACATGTACTGTTTCACCTATTGGTACTCGTTTATTAATATCCAGCCTTTATCCGTTTTATGTTTATATCTTAGCTAATAAATGTCGGATATTCCATTATCAGTCATGGGCGCATATTTGACCGAGACAGGAAGACGAGGTGAAATTTGATTTTGACGGTTATTTTTTCCATTATTTGAAATATTTCATAATCATATTGCAAGCAAATATTATATAAGGTATAATCAACATATTGATCATAAGTATATATGTATACATACATATACATATATGTATGTATATATATATATATATATATATATATATATATATAAATATATATATATATATATATATATACTGTATATATATATATATATATATATATATATATATATATATATATATATATATATATATATATATATATATATATGTATATATATATATATACATATAATGCATGTATATGTATTTGTATGTATGTTGTAAATACTATATCATTCATGATATCTGTAAATAATTGACACTTTTAATAAAGCAAGATTGTAAGCAATTATAACAGTTTTTATAAAACATGGTACAGTACATGCTGTTTGCTTCTACTGTACTTACATTGGTTGTTTGTATACGAAAACACCTGGGCTACGGAAAAGTCGTTACACTTTATAGCCCTCTATGGATGACATTGAACACAGCTTGTGTTAATCTCACAACTGTTGTTACTGATTTTAGCCTAAAGGCAGGCAGCTGTGTGTTATCATGGGCTAAATCAAATCCTATTTAAACCATCTTCCAGAATAGTAAGTGATGGATTCGTGTATGGATTTTTTTTCTCTGTTGTTGATCTCGAAATGGAAAATTATTGAAAAACGGTGTCATAAAATGTTTAAGAATTTTACCTGAAATGTATCATAAAGATAAAAAAGACCTCGCCACATGGTCACCTGTACATTTCCATGCGGTTTATATAAGACTTCTGCCCCTTTGTCATAGCTCCATTCTTTCTTATTACTCATTTCATCAAATGACAAAACAGCAATACCTAGTAATCGAGACTTCATACCATCTTTAATGTCCTCTGGTTTAAAATGAATCGAGCTAACAGTAGCTTACACAACGTTAATTCTGTCTGCACGACGACATGCATGTTGGTAATTTATATTTGAGCTTTTATTTTTTACGTGCATAGCCTCCAAATACTACGAAGTTACTATGCATTATCACTGACAGAATAAATGAATAAACAAAGAGATATATGGACACAAGGAGTTCTATTGTTATATTGCAACTATGGGTATGGTCAAACCATTTTAAGAGCAAACTCGGAGCCCAACAGCGGCATTGCCAGTTCTCTTTGGTCATTTTCAAAGCACACCTGGCTTGACCGCTTTAATCTATGGGCGAGCCAAGAATAGGAGAAAAGGGTCAACTAATAAGTCATTCACCCGGATTTGAACGGTCTAAGAATATAATCCTTTAATTTGATACTCTCCCTAAATTGTTTCCTTCGTTCTTTTTGTTTGCAACCACGTGGTGACAAGTTGAAACTCTTAAATATAACAAATAGCAAAATTGTTATAAAACGATTATCATACTAACAGAAATAATCTTAATTTTGATATCAAATTAATTCATTTCTCAATTCTGATTGATTATTAAAAGACAGGATTCTTTACAAAGGATTTAATTAACTATGTTTAATATGGTATATTTACGTAGGTGATTGTATTGTTTTAGAATTTATTTAATTAATCGACAAAATTAATTTCTTTACAACAAAGGTTATATTAGCAAACGTGGTTATGGTGACTTCGTCAGATGAAGTTAGTGCTATCACAAAAGATTCAATAAATTAGTTCATTCAGACCATTTTCATGTCTTCCTTTATAATGTTATCAGTATGCTTAATACCCTTGACCCAATTTACCTTGCAAATCTGAAACCAAGTCGTTTTTTATAAGTTGGCTGCATCTGTGACACGTTTGATTGTTTGGTCAATTCCAATTTTAACAATTTCATTACCATTTTCCCATTTTTTTTCTTAATATTTAATTTAGTAAATATTTTTTTCCATGTAATGCTAAAACAGGGTTCATTATGATGGTTTTGATTTCAAATATTTTTACGGGTAATATCTATCTTTTTTTTACTTAATAATTGTTTTGTATAAAGTTAGATGCGTCATAGTTTGTGTTTAATTGAAAGATAAGGCCAGTTAACTAAAAATTAAAAAAAAAAATAAAATCTCGACAATCACGCGCACACTGAAATAAAATAAAGTTTTACCTCGCCGTGATCACTAAACCTTAAATGAAAGTCTGTAACTTCAAATATTGTGAATTAGGGAATTATATGACACTTTAGGTCTTAAATACGAAAATATCAACAATCACTCGAACAGAAACAAAATAAAATTTTACCTCGCCTTTATCACAGAACCTTGAATTACAGTCTGTGACTTTTAACGTGTCATATAATTCACTAATACACAATTTTTGGTCTTAAATACCAGATTAAACTACTTTTCCTACTGCTGCGAAGCCAACAATAAATGCATGATACATATTTGCAATGTCACATGAATTATTTATCATTCTGATGAGGGGGTAACTTGAAAACAGAGGGGGTAACTTGAAACCGGTTTCAAACTACCCCCCCCCCCCGGTAATCTGAAACCGGTTTCAAGTTACCGGGGGGTAATTTGAAACGGGGGGGTAACTTGAATCCTTTACACCGGTGAGGAAAGGAAATAAGTAAACAGATAGAACAATGTGCCTGAGTGTACCCTCAAGAAAGAGAACTCTAACCCAAGACAGTGAAAGACCATGGTAGCGAAGCTATGGCATTATCCAAGACTAAATAGAAACAAAATGATTTTGAATGCCAACTTCTAGAAGAGTTTCTTCTACCATTATTAAGCGAGAAGATTGTCATGATGTACTTTGATGAGATTTTATAGTTAATTCTCCTTAATATAATTCCTGTATATAATTTCTTTATGAGAAAGTACTTTGATATTTTTCATTTCCTGTTGTTTACTGGAAAGCACACGATAGCTAGTAGAGAGAGAGAGAGAGAGAGAGAGAGAGAGAGAGAGAGAGAGAGAGAGAGGAGAGAGAGAGAGAGAGAGAGAGAGATTGTCAACTAGAAGTTCTCGTTCCAGTACGATTTTTTCTGATATACGGAGAGAGAGAGAGAGAGAGAGAGAGAGAGAGAGAGAGAGAGAGAGAGAGAGAGAGAGAGAGAGAGAGAGAGAGAGAACAGCTAGAAGCCTTTGTTCTAATACTATTTTTTCTGATATACGAAGAGAGAGAGAGAGAGAGAGAGAGAGAGAGAGAGAGAGAGAGAGAGAGAGAGAGAGAGACATCAACTAGAAGCCCTTGTTCTAATACGATTTTTTTCTGATATACGAAGAGAGAGAGAGAGAGAGAGAGAGAGAGAGAGAGAGAGAGAGAGAGAGAGAGAGAGAGAGAGAGAGGCTCTTGTTCTATAGTAATATTGTTTTTTTCAGGAGAGAGAGAGAGAGAGAGAGAGAGAGAGAGAGAGAGAGAGAGAGAGAGAGAGAGAGAGAGAGAGAACAGCTAGAAGCCTTTGTTCTAATACTATTTTTTCTGATATACGAAGAGAGAGAGAGAGAGAGAGAGAGAGAGAGAGAGAGAGAGAGAGACATCAACTAGAAGCCCTTGTTCTAATATGATTTTTTTCTGATATACGAAGAGAGAGAGAGAGAGAGAGAGAGAGAGAGAGAGAGAGAGAGAGAGAGAGAGAGAGAGAGAGAGAGAGAGAGAGAGGCTCTTGTTCTATAGTAATATTGTTTTTTTCAGGAGAGAGAGAGAGAGAGAGAGAGAGAGAGAGAGAGAGAGAGAGAGAGAGAGAGAGAGAGAGAGAGAGAGAGAGAGAGAGAAACTCTTGTTCTAATATGATTATTTTTTCTGATGCAGGATGAAAAAATCCAAGACCAGAGAGTGGTAAGGTCTCAACTTTAACCCAGTTTTAACTCCGATTCCTGAAGGAAATCTTTGAGACAAATCATGAAATTCCAGACAAGACTCGGTTGCAAAGTAAGTGTTATTGGAATTGCTATTGCTCTTCTTAAACCTCATTATTTTATTTAAGTCTGTAGCAATATTGTATATGATATACGTTATTACCTACGCCAACTTAGTTAGAAGGAGGGTATGTTTTACCCCCTGTTTGTGTGTTTGTTTGTGTGTGTGTTTGTTTGTGATTAGCTTCCTTACCATAATTTTAAGTCCAGATGTGTAAATATCAACATAATAAGAGCCTCTGGGGTAGTTTTTAACTCAAAGTATATTATAATCATATTAGAATACAGCAGTCCTAGATTTATGGAAAAGAAATAAATCAGTACTTCCGCCAACGAAGTTAGAAGGAGGTC
>NC_090750.1:92360333-92362833 GCF_036898095.1 Palaemon carinicauda
TACGTCAACGGAATTAGAATCGATAAATTTTCTGAACAACCCTGTACAAAGAAATATTACGTCAACAGAATTTTAATCTTAACAATCTCTGAACAACCCTATAAGAAACAATATGAAGTAATAGGACGTCAACTGAATTAAAATCTATACAAGTTCTGGGAAACTCTTTAGGAAGCAGAAGGACGTTAACAGAATTAGAATCAATGCAATTTCTGAAAAACCCCGTAGGAAGCAAAAGGACGCCAGCAAAATTAAAATTAATACAATTTCTGAACAACCCTGTAGGAAGCAAAAGGATGTCAACAGAATTAGCATCAACACAATTTCTGAAAAACCCTGTAGGAAGCAAAAGGATGCCAGCAGAATTAGAGTCAATACAATTTCTGAACAAGCCTGTAAAAGGCACTATGACGTCAACAGAATTAGACTTTCGATGATAATAGAGAAATGTAAAAGCTTGATTGGAAAACATAGCTCTGTTCAGCAACAATATTTTATTCGTTTTATTTTGAAAAAAACACAAAAGGACAGGGTTGTAGCTAAGATTAAATGTGATTGTAAGGAAGTGCTCACATTTCTGATGAATAAAACTTTATATTTTCTCGCTAGTTTTCGATTTTCTACAATGAATAAAAAATCAGTAGAAAAGGCAAGTGTCAATATATCCACATACTATTCATTTGTTGTATCAGTAGATCCTGAAAAGGCAATGATAAATTTGATACGTTGTATCATAAGGAATACATTTTCCTAGATTGTTACCGTTTTAATAATAGCAAGAAATTAAATGTTCATTTCAAATCACTTCAATAAAGTGAAAATCATATGAATAAAAAAGAATATACCACAGATTGTGATGATGAAGAAAAACTAACTCCGATATGAGTAAATATTTGAATACCATGTTTTAGTTAATGATTACTATTTTCAAATGAATTTACAAATAAAATTGGGACCTATTGGAATTAAATTCGAATATCAATAATATAGTTAAAAACGAATCAGTTCCAAATGAAACTGTGACTTATTGGAATTAAATTCGAATAAGTATAGTTAAAAACGAATCAGTTCCAAATGAAATTATGACATTGGAATTAAATTCGAATATTGATAATATAGTTAAAAACGAATCAGTTGCAAATGAAATTGTGATTTATTGGAATTAAATTCGAATATCAATAATATAGTTAAAAACGAATCAGTTCCAAATGAAACTGTGACTTATTGAAGTTAAATTCTAATATTGAAAATACAGTTAAAAAACGAATCAGTTCCAAATGAGATTGTGACTTATTGGAATGAAATTCGAATATTCAAAATATAGTAAAAAAAAAATATCGAAAACTAAAATGATCATATGATAAGGCCAGTATATAAAAGGAACTTTCAGGTAATGTCTTCCCATTTATTAAGTAAAATCACTTATAGGGAAAGTGAGATCAGGAATAAAACCAAAGATAAATTACCCCTACAAATATTTTGACCTTTGGATTTTACAAAAAAATCTGCCTTAATAATTTTAGTCTTTAAAAATAAGATCAGTATGTACATGCATTTACATTACCACCGTGATTACATCCATTATAGTAAAAATTAACTTTATAAAGATTTCTGTTGAATAAGTTTTATCCTATTTTCATTTCCTCTAATCTTACCTACGGATCAATTTTTTCCCCCCACAACTTTCAAAATACTCTGCTGGAAAATTTACAGCGCAATGAGAGTCGCTGTCTCCTAATGTATGGCCGCTCTTATCGCTGGAAATTACACTGCAAGAGTAATGGAACACATCCGGGGCCCGCATCCAAATGATGACTTTCATTTCTGAAACTGGAAATATATCAGCATCAATAGGGTAACACTAGGGAGAACGAATCTCATTCAATTGTGCTTGAGCTTGGTGGTTGAGTTCCAATTTGCATTAAATACGAATATATGTTTCAGGAGGACTGATTTATTGATTAGAAATTAAATTATGAGAGGTTACTCAAGTGTCAAATGTGGATGAGATCATGGTGAGGGGTAGATGGAGATGGTTTGGCCACGCTCTTCGCACTCCCCAAGAAAGATTAGTTCACCACACTTTTAACTGGCTCCACAAGGCACTAGAAGAGTTGGAAGTGTGTGTTCTTATCATGGAAGAAAATATATGTTGAGTAAACACAGAGCCTTGAATAGCAGTGTGGTACCATTGGTAAGAACGCACACAGATTAGGAAACATTGGCTCTCACAGCCCTGTTATGTTGCGAGACATATTTTGTAGTCAGATGTAACCAAACCTTGGCAGTGATAATACGAAATAAAGATATTAAAGGGGAAATTATGATTGACACATATATCAGTAAATTTCACACGTACAAGATTTATGTTTTCTAAGTTGATTTTCTTTTCATGTTTATCGTAATAAGATAATGGGAAACTAAACCATGAAGAATACTCTATAATTTTTGTAAACACTAATAATGAATCTTGATTATTATAATTATCAATAAAATATTT
>NC_090750.1:92370333-92413723 GCF_036898095.1 Palaemon carinicauda
AGGTATGTGTCAATTGAGTTTTTATTGGAGTCATTTCTAAAGTCAGATGATGGGGAGCCTTGGTTGAGATTGGAAAAGAAATAGAACTTTTATAAAATGGATTTGAACAAAGTATGTTCTCAATTGAGTTTTTATTGGGATCATCAACAAAGTCAGATGATGGGGAGCCTTGGTTAAGATTAGAAAAGAAATAGAACTTTAATAAGATGGACTTGACCAATGTATTTGTCAATTGAGTTTTTTAAATTTTAGTCGTCTGGGAGCGTTCTAAACGTTATGGAAGCATTCTGAGCAATGATTTTTTTTGTGATTTTAGTCTTCTGGAAGCGTTCTAAACGTTATGGAAGCATTCTGAGCAATGATCTTTTTGTTATTTTAGTCTTCTGGAAGCGTTTTAAACGTTATGGAAGCATTTTGAGCAATGATCTATCTGTAATTTTAGTCTTCTGGAAGCGTTTTAAACATTATGGAAGCATAAGAAGCAATGATCTATCTGTAATTTTAGTCTTCTGGAAGCGTTTTAAACATCATGGAAGCATTCTGAGCAATGATCTATATGTAATTTTAGTCTTCTGGAAGCGTTTTAAACATTATTGAAGCATTGTGAGCAATGTTCTATCTATAATTTTAGTCGTCTGGAAGCGTTTTAAACATAATGGAAGCATTCTGAGCAATGATCTATCTGTAATTTTAGTCTTCTGGAAGTGTTTTAAACATTATGGAAGCTTTCTGAGAAATGATTATCTGTAATTTTAGTGTTCTGGAAGCGTTTTAAACGTTATAGATGCATTCTGAGCTATAATCTATCTGTAATTTTAGTCTTCTGGAAGCGTTTTAAACGTTATAGATCCATTCTGAGCAATGATATTTTTGTTATTTTAGTCTTTTGGAAGCTGGGATCATTTTCAAAGTCAGATAATGTGGAACATTGGATATGATTAAAAAAGAAACCGAACTTTAATAAGGTGTATTTCAACAAAGGATGTGTCAATTGAGTTTGTATTGGGATCATTTTCAAAGTCAGATGATGTGGAGCCTTGGCTAAGATTAGAAAAGATATAGAAATTTAATAGAAAAAAAATTTGAACCAAGTATGTGTCAATTGAGTTGTTATTGGAACCATTTACAAAATCAGATGATGTGGAACCTTTTCTAAGATTAGAAAAGAACTAGAAATTTAATAAAATGGAATTGAACAAAGTATGTATCAATTGACTTTTTTATTGGTATCATTTTAGAAGTCAAATGATGTGGAGACTTGGTTAACATTAAAAAAGAAAGAAAACTTTAATAAAAAGGAATTAACCAAGTTAGTTCTACCTAACAATTTATTTTTCAAAGTCAGATAATATGAAGCCATAGGTTCTTTTATTCTTTTTCTTCAAATCATTATCTGATAAAAGGGACATGGTCAAAGTATCTATACTTTTATTTTTTATGTGGTGTTCTAAATGATATTTAAGAACTTTTGTGAACTGGAGTTTTAGCTTAGCTGTCAATGATAATAATAATAATAATAATAATAATAATAATAATAATAATAATAATAATAATAATAATAATAATAATAATAATAATAATAATAATAATAATAATGAAAATAATGATAATAATAATAATAATAATAATAATAATAATAATAATAATAAGTATATTTTTTTTACATGGAATGTTAATATCATTTGATTAAATCCCATTGACATAGCATAAAGATAACAAAAACTTAGCATGAATAATGATTTTTTATCCAAATAGGTTATTTTATTGACATTATAAATGAAATCCTTTTACGGAATAGCTAATTCCACATTGACCCATGTATAAAAATAAAACAGTTAAACAAGAAAAAAAAGGTATATTTCATCAGAGAATCATAAGAAACTTATTGCCTTTAGCCCCCCAAGGTTAAATCTCTTTTGTAGATAATTTTATTCATTCTTTCATGAAACTGCAGTCAGACATAATTTCCCTCAGGAATAATAGCTCTCTTTGTTTTGGTCATGAGCTCACAGATGTTTTAAGCAGGCCACTTATTTTACATGCCAAGTTCAAGGGATTTAAAACAATATCTTAATATTGTTTTCGATAAATAATGTTGGTATTTGTTTTCAAGAACATGCTCTCTATATATTGCCTGATTATACAATGCTATTTTTTTCCTCCATTACTTTTTCATAATTTGAAACCATTCGCCACATGGGAAACAAGTTGAAATTATAAAAATAACTAGAATTATATATATAAAAAAACTAGCCTGGATTTCTCACTAAACAACCTAGAACTGACATCGTCACCATAGTCAACCAAACAGAAGTTCGTGATGCCAGCGTACATTTGATATGTATTCAAAATATATAATAATTTAAAAATGGAATAATTACTCCAAAGTGTCTATAAAATATACAATTCACAAATAGTGACGCTTTAGAGTGCATAGTCTTGTAAACAAATACCATATTGTTATATATAGTTTCCTAAGTATGTAATATATGTATTTTCATTTTCTAAATTGTTACATTTTAGTCATTGATTGCTATGGGAGGTGTGATATCAGAGCGAAGGAAATCAATTTGTTACTAAGCTTAGTTCAATAAACTTTCAACTGGGCTCCACAAGGCACTAGAAGAGTTGGAAGACCCAGGGCCTATATGGCTGAGGACTATGAAGCAAGAAGTAGATCATGAATGGAGAAGTATTGATTTAAAAGCTCAATGTAGAGACAGCTGGTGAAATCTAACCGAGGCCCTTTACGTCAATAGTCTCAGAAGGAGATAATGGTAATTGTAAGTACATTATTTATTCCAGTGTTAGACTTTAATTCCATTGGAATCACATTTTCGTAGATTTATTTCAGATATAGAGACTCTAGACTTCATCCTGCCTCGAAAATCCTCGATTAAAGGGTAACAATTCCAAGTCTTGAACAGCTGCAAAGTAAGTATGGAATAGTTCAAGTAATTCTAAAACATATATTCACTGTGGCGTTCAGGTCCTACTGTAATATCACTGTCCGCAGCTCATTTTGGAAGCTAGCCAGCGGTCTACAGAAGGTCTGTTGGAACCCTTGTCAAGTTCAATTAACCCACGTATTTCAAATACCAGTTTATTCTCCTAGATAACTAATTAGTCTAACATAAACCCTAACAATATTATCTTTTTTCATTGTTTTTTTTTTTTTTTTTTTTTTTCGGGGGGGGGGGGGGGTGGTTATCATATCCTTATTTTAAACATCTATATCTCCATTCTATAGACAATTAATTATATCTTTACCCTTTAATTCTATAACATTGTTGACTATTGTCTAATACCCGTTGTGAAAGGAAAAGATACTTAATTTTTTTTTTTAATAGAGATTATTCTAGTATTAAACATTGGTCTTCCAGCGGAAAAAAAGGATGAAAAGAGGAAAATTATAGCTCAGATTTAGAGAGTCATAGAACATTTTTACATTTTACTCCATAAAGGAAATTTAGTTCTAATATGCTTAGGTTATATATCATATTATAATCAATAAAAAACTACTCACTCTTTTAAATCTCGGGTAAATCTAATAAAATATTATTAATCCTACAAGATATTTATCAGTATCAGTTTTTCAGTATTCATTCACCCTTTTGTACTTCACATATTTTCCATTTGATTAGTTTATTCAATTTTACTGTTTTTTGTTTATTTTTTTTTAATTTTTTTTTCAAATATACAGTACTTACAATCACGTACTAATTAAGGTTTGATGTTAATAATCTCGAAAAATTTTCAATATGAAATCACATCAAAGTAAGCAGGAACTTTATTTTCTAATTTGAAAAGGTTTATCCATCTTTAAATGAACAATTTAAGGCAAAAGAAAAATGATTTAAATGAATTATAATAAGCTTCATATTCAAAGGGAATCCATTACTTTATGATTATGAAAATTTTACATGATATTTTTAAAAAGTGTAATTTGCCAAGAGTTCAACAACAGGGATACATAGTTAAGTACTTATAAATATACAAATATTAAGACACTGATTTCAGTTGGAACTAATTGATATAGAGCATGCAAGTCTCATGTGATTTATCAACAACACGTACTTAAACAAAATATAGCTTCTTCTATTAACGTGATTTTCCCCATTTTGTATCAGGTAAGCACGGTTGCCTTCTTTTTGAAGGACCTTTGCTTTGATGTAGACCGTAATCCCGATCGACTGCCCTGCCTGACTTCACTTAGACCCAGGTTGCGTATGTTCATGTGTTGTACCAGTCACCAGCGTCCTTCCTCACAGTAGTGATGAGTCCTGGCGCGGTTAGGTCGATAGTTTGAGACGTGTAAGGTGTCTGTTATGTTTTTTGAAGGTGTTGGAGTGTCTTTGTTTCTGTGTGTATTAGTTTGTAAATATAGCAAAGATTGTGAATAATGATAGACTGCTAATTCAATACAGCTTTTGAGGAGATTGGTACATGCAACGAAATTTCTTAGAAGTGTTTTGATTTTTAAGGAGTTATGATTATATAGAAAATTAATTTTAGTTAGTTATCAGAATATCCAAAATTAGACAGTTATTGTTTGCTTATTGATCCTATTTATGTATAGTACTTTGAAAATGAAATTACATATACCTTGTAAATAAAAAATTATTAAACCATGATGTTAATATCAACCTGTTTAATTTTTGCTAGCTATGAAGTAAATACGTCATATGTGTAACTCCAATGAATATATATATATATATATATATATATATATATATATATATATATATATATATATATATATATGTATATATATATATATATATATATATATACATATATATATATATATATATATATATATCTATATATATATATGTATATATACATATGTATATACATATATCTATCTATCTATCTATCTATCTATATATATATATATATATATATATATATATATATATATATATATATATATGTATATATACATATATATATGTATATATATATATATATATATATATATATATATATATATATATATGTGTGTGTGTGTGTGTATATATATATACACACATATATATACATATATATATATATATATATATATATGTGTGTGTGTGTGTGTGTGTGTGTATACATATACATACATATATACATATATATATATATATATATATATATATATATATATATATATATATATATATATACATATATATATGTATATATATATATATATATATATATATGAAAATAGAGGAAAAACGTAGTGATAATCTATTAAATATACCATATAAATAAAATTAAAAATAAATTAAACCAGGAAATTTATAATAACTTGTTTAATTTCATCTGGCTGTGAAGTAACTAGGTCATATTGGTAATTCCAATGAAAATATATATGAAAATAGAGGAAAAAATTACTGATAATTCACAGCTCTATGTGTAAAGCTGCTTATATCTTGCGCTTTTCGCCAGCTTTAGGGTATATAATGATGAAAGTAGATTATATTAATAAAGTGTTTTAATATATCGTTCTATATATATTTCTATTAATTTACAGCATATTGTACCACCAAGAGATGATATAACCAATATGAAATTATACCGAAATATACTACGTTTTAAAACTAAAAACTAAACATTGAAAACCATAATCTATTAAAATATAGTAGAATTACCAATACCTATCTATGATTTGATGCATTTTAGATTTTAAACAGATAGAAAAATGTAGAATAAATATAAATTAGTAAAAAGAAAAAATAAATAAAACTGGATTCAGGAAACAAAGAAAAACTACCAAATTAAAGAGTAAGTTATTTCAATACTCTAAAAAGCTTTATTAAAAAGAAATGTCTTAAGAAACATTAATAGATAGAAAAATGTAGAATAAAAAAGGAACAAATAAAGTAAAACTTAACCAAATCAAAGAGAAGTTATTTCAATACTCTACAAAGCCGTAGAGGCTGTTCTATCTAGTTTCTCTTCCTTTTGTTTTGTTAAAGTTTTTATAGTTTATATAGAAAATATTTATTTTAATGTTGTTACTATTATTTTCCTTTGTTTCCTTTCCTCACTGGGCTATTTTCCTTGTTGGGGCCCTTGGGCTTATAGCATCCTGCTTTTCCAACTAGGCTTGTAGCTTAACATTTAATAATAATAATGATAATAATAATAATAATAATAACAAAAAGAAAATTACTCTTTTTTTTAATAAAACCATTTTCAATAGGAAAGGAATGGTAAGTTTTCAATAGACAAATAAATGTAAAATATAAATTTAGGGAACTAATAAAGCAAAACTTGAAGAGTAGTTATTTCAATGCTCTACAAAGCTCTATTAAAAAAGATAATAAAAAGATTTTGATTGACTTGTAATAGAAAAATCGTCTTTATAAGTTTAGGCAACAAATAAAGCAAAGCTTGAAAAGTATTTACTTCAATGCTGTACATAGCTCTATTAAAAACATATCTTTTTAATACAACTATTTTTAATAGACTTGCAATAGAAATATCATCCTTTTAATAGAATACTTATCTAATATCTTATAATATCATCGAGCCAAAAGGGCTCTGCTGGGATCAACGATAAAAACTGGCAAGAAAACATCAATCATTTAGCTGAAAGTTTCTTCTTTAAGGAGAAAACTTTCCAGCAGTAAAGCATCGAGTTTGGAATTGCGTAAAAATAATAAAGTCCTCATTTCATCGAAAGGAGGTTTATTGTCATACTCTAGAGATGGCAAGGATTCAAAAATATTTTATATTTATATATATTTTTTCCTTAGGGAGAATTTTCATTTATTCAAAGGGTAGAGATGCTAAGATTTAAAAAAAAAAATATTTTATTTAATTTTTTTTTGAAGCAGACAATTTATCTATATCATTTTCATAAACTTCCTCTTGTGGTTTCACATTTTTAGAGTTCACACATGAAAGATTTATAGGAATGTTATCACTGCATTTGAAACATTTAATTAAAATTGTTCATTACGTCTCTTGTAGCTTATTTATTTCCTTATTTACTTTCCTCACTGGACTACTTTCCCTGTTGGAGCTCTTGGGCTCATAGCATCATGAGTTTCCAGCTAGGGTTGTAGCATATCACGTATAAGGCAATAAGGCAATCTTCTTCCAGAAAACCTCTTGAGGAAAGTAGTGCTTCTGCCAAACTTTCCCCCACCAAATCTATCTCATCATCATTCAAGGATAGGGCCAAAGGCAGAGATTTAATCCAGTTGTCCGTAGTAAAGGGTCCACCAATTCTCCTGAATGGCATAGTAAATTCCCTCATAAAACGTTCCTTAAGGTCATCCACTTCGGGAGACCTATATTCCCTTTGCCTAAGTAGGGGATTGCATTACTCAAGCAATTTTCCTTATGAAGGAAACTTAATATTATCATAATTTATATTATTTCAAGCATATTTTTAATTGTTATATGCATATTCATCATCATTTCCTCCTACGCCTATTGGCACAAAGGGCCTCAGTTAGATTCCGCTTGTCCTCTCTATATTGAGCTTTTAAATTAATACTTCTCCATTCATCATCTCCCATTTCAAGCTTCATAGGTCTCATCCATGTAGGCCTTGCCCTTCCACTTCTTCTAGCGCCTTGTGAGCCCAGTTAAATGTTTGGTGAATTAACTGAATCTATTAAGTGCTTTTAAATGATACGTAATCCATAGGGAACCCGCAGTATTGAAAATCTGTAAATTTAAGGAACAAACCAGCTATTAAAAATTGACGAAGATAACAACAACACTCACTATAATTCATTAATATGGTCAGTAACAGCATCAACTAATATTAATTTTGAAGATGAATTGTTTACACGTCTCCTTATAAAAAAATAATGGAATTTTTATACTATAAAGGAAGTGTCAAAGATTTTGTAAGAGTTTGAAGATGTGTCATTAGCACAAAAAAAAAAAAAAAAAAAAAAAAAAAACCATCCTTTTTGTTATTTAATGTAGGCGCTATTACACAAGTATCACAGTTTTGGTTGATTTAAAGTAAGCTAACAAAGGTAATATGATGATCTATCCTTTATGATAGCTGTCCATCAAAACATACTCAGTAATCTTAATATGTATATTGCTCATTTCGATAGCGAAGAAATTTTAAGCTGAGGAAACTCAATAGGCTCTTTTTACATTCGCCTCAACAAAGAACACATATATCAGAACAGCGCTGAGCTTATGGGTGTAGATGAACTTATTATTATTATTATTATTATCATTATTATTATTATTATTATTATTATTATTATTATTATTATTATTATTATTATTATTATTATTATTATTATTATTATTATTATTATTACTAGCTAAGCTGCAACCTTAGTTGGAAAAGCCGGATTCTATAAATAAATACAAGTGCCCTAACAGGAGAAAATACCCAATGAGGAAACAAATCAAGAAAATCATCTATAAGAGAAGCAATGAATAATTAAAATACAATATTTCTAGAACCGTATCAACATAAAAATAAATCTTTCATATATAAACTACAAAAACTTCAAAAACAAAAGGAAGAGAAATAATATAGAAAAGCGTACCCGAGTATAACTTCAAGCAAGAAAAGCCACAGGGCCAAGAAGACCTATCCTGAAAGCTTTCATGGTTTAAGAGCGTCTCAGGATCTTAGATAGAAAGAACTTGTCGCATGGAATGTCAACAGATCTTAAAAGTGGACAAAAGACCATCTCCTACTTTTATGGAATACAAATAACATTGAAATAGACGTAAGAAACACAAGAAAGAAAATCCACAGAATTTCAGGAAGAAAGAAATTTTTGTATGGAATGACATCAGAGCTTAAAAACTGGACAAAGCACTATCTCCTAATCCTGTGGAGGCCAAATAACATTGAAATAAGCTTAAAAAAGATGAGAGGGAAAATCCACAGGATTTCAGAAAGAAAGGACGTGTCGTATGGAATGACACCAGATCTTAAAATTGGACAAAAGACCATCTCCTACTTTTGTGGAGGACAAATAACCTTGAAATGGACGTAAGAAACACAAGAGGGAAAATCCACAGGATTTCAGAAAGAAAGAACTTTTCGCATGGAATGTCAAAAGATCTTAACAACTGGACAAAGGGCTATATCCTAATCCTGTGGAGGACAAATAACATTGAAATAAGCTTAAGTAAGACGAGAGGGAAAATCCACAGGATTTCAGAAAGAAAGAACTTGTCGTATGGAATGATATCAGAGCTTAAAAACTGGACAAAAGACCATCTCCTAATCTTGTAGGGGACAAATAACATGGATATAGACGTAAGAAACACAAGAAGGGAAATCCACAGGATTTCAGAAAGAACTTGTATGGAATATCAACAGAGCTTAAGAATTGGACAAAAGACCATTTCCTAATCCTGTGGAGGACAAATAACATTGAAATAGACGCAAGAAACACAAAAGGGAAAATCCAAAGGATTTCAGAAAGAAAGAACGTGTCATATGGAATGACACCAGATCTTAAAAATTGGACAAAAGACTATCTCCTAATCTTGTGGAGGACAAATAACATTGAAATAGACGTAAGAAACACAAGAGGGAAAATCCACAGGATTTCAGAAAGAAAGAACGTGTCGTATGGAATGACACCAGATCTTAAAATTGGACAAAAGACCATCTACTACTTTTGTGGAGGACAAATACCCAGGAAATAGACGTGAGAAACACAAGAGGGAAAATCCACAGGATTTCAGAAAGAACTTGTATGGAATATCAACAGAGCTTAAAAATTGAACAAAAGACCATCTCCTAATCTTGTGGAGGACAAATCACGTGGAAATAGACGCAAGAAACACAAGAGGGAAAATCCACAAATAAATGCCATGTCATTTAATCAGCGCCTCGACGGCAGATTACACGAAAGGCGTGATATATGACTCCCCAGGCAGTTGAAAAAGATGCAATAAGTCAACCTGATAGTTGATATATGTTTGGACCTTCGGCGGTTGTCAGCACGAGCGACAATCATACTCTGCCATAACATAGATGGATCAGGATGATGAAGATAGTGATGGGTGAGAGATTTATAGGTTTTTGGCTTTTGGATCAGAAACTCATTGGAAAGGGAAAGAATGTTCCTTCTTTTCTAGTATGATTATGATAATTAGATTTTAGTCTAGTTCAGTTTGCTCGAGCGTGTGAAAATTAATTGTATATTCGTTCTGTTAGATCTTGAAGAAATTATGGTAAATGAACTCATTAACAATCAATGTTTTTACTCCTTGTTTGTGTGCTTATGTTTGTGTTTGTTTTTTAACAGCTTCCTGGACACAATATTGATCGTAGAGTAATGAAACTTGCTAGTATTAAGTATTATGTAAAAAGATGGAATTGATTGATATTAGAAGATCAAGGTCAAAGAGGAAGGTCATGATCAAGCAAAATGTCCAGTCGTTGTTAGGAGCCATGTAATCTGTCCGATATTTAAAAACAAATCTCTTAGAAAAAATATTTTCAATGTCAAGTGAAAATCCTTGGCAGGACGCTCGCGAAGTTTCAGGTATAATCTATTCATAACATTATTTTGACCATGATTAATGACCGGCAGGAGAATGGAAAAAAGGGCCAGCAAAAAAAAAAAAAAAAAAAAAAATGCATAATGTCTTCGAACATTTTTGTGGTCAGACTTCTAATGATATGAGAGTATTTTAAGAAAAGTAAAAAAAAAAGGAGTAAGAGAGGGAACGTAGAAGGGAATCATAAAGAAATATAGTATTTTAATGATGATTTATAATGTTCATATTGTTAATTGAATAATAGTTGTTCCTGATTCAGATAAAAATATCGTAAAAATTATTTTTATTTGCTGTTATAGCAATGACATCAAATTCCTGACATAAGATAAAGCTAGATATGATATGAAACTTAACAAAGCGGTTCCTAAATTAAATCATGACAGATTGGAAACGGTTCACACTGGGTCAAGACACCACATATATCAAGATTTCGTCGCCTCTGTCCATGGGAGGATGCATGAGGTCATAACTAGAAATCAATATGATAATTGTAAGGTAGATGGAGATGGTTTGGGCATGCTCTTCGCATTCCCCAAGAGATATTAGTTCACCGAACGTTCAAGTGGGCTCCACTAGGCACTAGAAGAGTTGGAAGACCCAGACCTACGTGGCTGAGGACTATGAAGCGCGAAGTAGGAGATGATGAATGGAGAAGTATTGAATTAGAAACTCAAGATAGTGACGATTGGCGAAATATAACTGAGACCCTTTGCGTCAATGGGCGTGGGAGGAGACGATGATGAAAGTAGTGCAGATGGTTAGCTGTCTCATGGCCCTCTCTACACCACTCCACAATGACTGCGACCCACCACACTCGACTAATTTTATCTATTCGTTGCATTTTATATCACACATTCTTCCTGTTCCAACGTTAATTTTTCTATGACCATGGTAATTTTCATGTTCATGATGATGTTCTGATTCAAATTATAATTCCCCATATCCACATCATTCTGTGCAACATTCTATTGATATTGAAATCACAATAATCATAACAGCTCTTTCACTTATTACTGCCATCTGTTGGTCGTTCGCCCAACAACCTAAGTGTCCATGCTGAAAGAGTCACTTCCATACTTAATTGTCCTTAGCTAGTAAATCGGGAGTGTGAATCTTTCGTTGGTATAACTTGTCCGTTCTAATTTCAGTTCTTTTATTAAATTGGTAGTGGAGTGTAAGGTTTCTTGTGGTTTGGATGGAAAACTCCGATGTTAGTCAAGTTATTTATGGTATGTATTTGAGACGAGAAATTTTCTTTCAGACTTGAAATCTGGAATTTGATGAAATTTTGTTCTTTAAAGTTTTAGTTGTCTTCAATTTCTTTAGATGTATTAATGATTTTTTTTATATGTATGGGTCGGGGTATTTTATTTCAAAAGCTTGTTACAAGACTATAGCGAGCTATGTATTGTAATAATTTATAGTGGTTATTAAATTGATATTACTTAATCTAGTGGAGCTCCTGTTTAATATTCACAAATTTCAGTGTCGACCGTTCCCTGCACCTCAAAACTTCCTCGCCGTACCAGAAAGGCAGTTGCTGTTTACTCCGTTGGTAGATATGTCTTTACTCTAAATAACGAGATAAGAAAGTTTCATATTTGGTTTTTAAACAATTACTTTGTGCAAGCTTATCCTCCGCCCCATTCAGGGGCGGCGCCCCTGAATGGGGCGGAGGATTTCCCCTTGGTGTATGTCAGACCTGTATTTTGGTCTTGACATACACCAAGGGGGGCTTGCACTTTATTTTAGTTTTAAGTACTAGTTTTAAGTTAAGTTCTCATGGTAAGTGACTTTTGTACCTTAACGCATCCTAGATTTTTTTAGTATAACTTAAGATTAAAACTAACTAAAGTTAATTAAAAATACTATATTGTTATTTTACTTTTTTCCTAAACTTAAAGTAAAGATTTGACACATTTTGACAGGATTGTTCACTGTAACTTTCCTTAGCTAGCTATAATATTCAGAGTTTTTGATACCTGTAAAACAGATTAGTTGGTTGTAGTGGTTTTAGTAAATAATTAAGCATAAATTTCAAAATCTTCCAGAAGGTAATGTTTAAGATTATAGATACAAAGTTTGTTTGGCTTCTCGTATTCTGCTTTCAAGTAACTTTAAAATCAGATTCCTTGACTTTTAAAATTCAGCTTCATAGATTTAAAGTTAAACTATTTTTAACATTTTCTTAATACTTTTTTTTTACAGGTAATTTTGGCAAAGAGCTTCAGCTACAGTTTCATAAAAATACCAACTTCAAAGTGCCGTAATTTTTTTTTTTTTTTTAATTAATGGTAAAACTGGGAAAGCAGAGATTCAGCACCAGTCTGTTAAGACACCTACGAAACTACATGGAAAGGGTATATTTGCTTGGAATTGGCTAATTTTCATTTGCAACTATATTTAGTGTAAATTACTTTCTTTCGGTAAGTTGTCGTTGAACAAACTACAGAAAAAATGAAAGTCTAGTTGAGAGCAATAAAGGTTTGATAAGTTTTTTACCATTGAATAAACATTCGTAGTTTATTTTCATTGTACAGATATGAATTGAGCCAGAATTAGTTGCAGAGCAATAAAGGTTTGATAAACTTTTGACCATTGAATAAACATTCGTAGTTCTTTTTCATTGTACAGATATGAATAGAGCCAGAATTTGGTTTTCTCCAATATTTTTTAATTGTAGGATTAAAGTGTGAGACTCTGGCCTTCCAATTAAAGTATACAATTTAGGGCATGAGATCTAGTGATTGCCATTTTAAAACAATAACTTTGGTGAAGATTTATGTAAAAATTAATGTAAAATAATGGTATTTCTGAGAATTTGAGGATTGAAGTATACTGTATATTTCAGGGCCTGAGATCTTAGATTTAAATTCTAAGACAATACCTTATTGAAAGATCAGATATATTGGAATGTTAAACAGAGGTTATTTGCATTTTCCTTTTGGAACAAGGTTTTCCTAGGTTTAGTGGTATATATCTAACAGAAGCATACGCAAAGTCTGAGGTTTTATCTGCTGTCAAATCCTGTCAAGGTCTGACCTTTATCACAGGTTACTAGTATAAAAATGCTGGTAAAAAAAATTACTGGTATAAAATATTTCAAATTGAGCCTTAATATAAATTAAGGCCACTGAAGCAACTTAAATGTTTAGTGGTAAATTAAGGCACACGTGTTGTAGTTTACTTTGACATCTGAGGTCATGGAATGAAAGGAATATGTATTTGAATGAATTTAAGTCTGTTATATTTCATGAATAGAAAAAATATATTCTACTTTTTAATGGTGTACCAAAATAATTTTAAAATTTAAACAAAAACAAAAAAATTTCTTGGCATAACAGACCTAATCCTATTATTAGAAGACCTGCAGTTGTGATTATCCCAGGAAACTGGATAATGGGTCAAGGATAATTAGGGCTTCATATCCAAAGTTAAGTTAGTAGTTTTAGCTGTCGAGGAGCTTTGGCATTAAATGTATAGTACAGTGTGAAATACTGTCAACCCAGTGAAAACATAATTCATTTCACTTCTTGAATTTGATAGATAAGGGTCGGGATGATAATGTTGCTGTTCAGTACAGGTATATAACATGAATTTTTAAAACTTAATTGTGTAAGCCTTAAGAAGTATAAGTGGTGGCAAATGATTAATATCCTTATGTTGCCTGTCTCGTATATCCTGAAAATCAAGCGGAGAGAAGGTTATAAAAGTTTACATACACTACCTCATTACCAAGTTATGGCCATTGCTACATCTTCTATAATGTAGTGGCAGTCCATATTTGACATTGAAGGTCGTATCCGTATCAGTGAAGGTGCGTCCACAAGGTCGAACGGTGTCTGTCGGACAAACACTGTTACCCTATCTAAATTGAAAGAATGACGTCATAAGCGTTGAAATAAGAAGTTATGGTAACAGTGGTACCAGATGAAGTTGATTACCAGGATTTCTACTTCTTTTACCTGGCAAAGACCGGAAGAAATGTCCGAAGCTGATGTCTGCTGGCATCTGTTAACTTTGTCAGTGCTATAATCTGTACTCGAGAATCAAGTAGTTAGCTTCAAGTATGGAGCATCGTAACTATAGTACATCATAAAATAAAAGCACAATCCAATAAATTGAATTATGCAGCATGATTATTCCTGATCTTTTGAGAACAATGGAATGGTACTTGGAAGGACTAATTGCAAAGACAGAGTGAAAAGAGAAGCCATTCATCAATTTTAAAGGAAACTTAAATTGATTATGAATCAGACTTTAAAAACTATATACTGATGGGCCCAAACGCTTTATACATTTTATCGGAGAGCTTAAAACCTTTTAAAACTAAGCAGGACACATGTATGAGAGGAAGCATTTTTCCAGAAGCACGTCTGGAGGCATTACAGAATCACATATGCCTGGCTTAAAATAACCTATCAGTGAACGGGGGATGTTGTTATTATTAACGTGAAATGTATGGTCTCTATTATTCCAAGAAATAACTAATGTTAACTAAATCGAAATTGTTTCAGTGATAAAGATAAAATGTTAAAATTTTGTTTCCCCATCGAGAGAGAGAGAGAGAGAGAGAGAGAGAGAGAGAGAGAGAGAGAGAGAGAGAGAGAGAGAGAGAGAGATATTACGTATTTTCTCACGATCAAACACTTCTTTAAGAAAATGAGACTTCGGTGTCCATAATTGAAACAGATTCTATTGAGCTATACTGTACTCGTATAACCAAACGCCATAATTTGGTTGTGCAAATGTCTTCTATACCAACCTCAGAGCTTTTTTTATTTCTCCAATTTGCGTAGCTCTTCCTTGTAATGACCTATTATGGATTCCATATTCGTTTCGACTTGTCAACCAGTTACAGACATTCCACTTCTCGGAAGTTCTGACGTGATTTTTTTTATTGCTGCTACACGTTTATTTCTGTCTTTTTAAACATTTCCTTTGATGTTTTATAAGCATGGGCTCTGCCAGTACTGTTCGATTAGCAAATGAGCCTTTCTTCTATCTCAAAGTCAGCTTTCCACCGTAACTGGATTACAACTAGTCATGGATACAGGGATGGTGATCCCTTATCTTTTAAAAATTAAAGCAGAACTTCGTCCATAGAGGACTGTCACTCCGCCTCCGGAAAGTGTCTGAAGCTCGAACTCTACGAACACAGGCCCTGTCCGACACACCATTTGGTAATCGTTATTAACGTCATTAACGCTTCTTTCACAATGTTAATTGGTAACAATTATGTTCGACGGACATTGTTCGACCGTGTGGACACACCTTAAGAAGTATAATTCAGTGGCTGACTTTGCAATTGTAAAAGTATGAACTACTGTAACGTGCATGCTTTGACACACGATTCTCGGCGATCGCCCCTAAACAGTTTGGGAAGTAGCATCCTCTCTGAAATCCATCTGCCACTTATATCCATTATAATGGCAATGTAGGCGTCTGTAGAATAAGATGAAGTTTCCATCAAAAAGTCTGGCTCATATCATGAGTTTCAGGTGTATCTCTCTCTCTCTCTCTCTCTCTCTCTCTCTCTCTCTCTCTCTCTCTCTCTCTCTCTCTCTCTCTCTCTGTTTATGCATGTTAATCATTGCATACGCAGTAAAATTAACTTTTCTCCTAGGTAAATACATACCATTAGCCGTGATTAGGAGTGTTTTCAGCGCAAAGCTGGCTTGAGTGGAGTAAAATTGTATTGCTATTCTTCTAAGATGCTGTTTCTCCTGCACCACGAAGACCAGTAATGTTTAAGTTAGTATTTTAAATGTTTATTTGGTCTCACTTCATGAAAATCTTGCGCACACTTGATTTTTTTTTACACGTACAAGCACACATTTATAAATGACACCCTGTGAGTAACTCTATTTACTTAGAGCTTTCAAAATGAAAATATCATCACGAATCTTGGTTTCTAGTGAAAAGTCTTTGTAGACACAAAACAAATTCCTTGCTGCCTCAGGACTTTCAAGTCTTTTCTGATACAAGGCAATAAGTACTATTAGTAATTAGTTCGATGTCATTATAACCACAAAGAATAGAAGAATAAGAATACAAAGACTACGTATTTGAGAACTCTGATCAATTTTGAATTCATGACGAGTTTATACTTGGACATCCATTCTATTTCCACAAACAAATCCTTGCAGCTTCTCGAATTCTTTTGATACAATTCGATCATTATTATATTTATCCACAATCAGTGTTTAATTCTTTCTTTAATACCACATCCAATGTTTTACAACATCTCTTATTCATCCTATGATGATATTTATGTTGTTTTGTCTTAAATAGCTATTATACTACGAAATCTGAATAAGATCCTTTCGTTTCAGGATCACCTGTGGGAGGTCACAACATTGGAGAAGATAGAATTGTTGGAAAGAAGGCAAGTACGAGGCAGGTGAAATTAAACTACAATCTGTAGAAATCAGGTTAGATATCTAAGTTCTATTTAATTCATTGTATAGTTATAAACGAATGCAATATGTTCAAGGAATTTTTGGGTGGTTGGTCCTTGGGTTAACAAGCATTGACTATTTATCAATTTATTTTAACAGCTTTCAATTATATTGACAAAAGTATAGTTACATAGTAAAGTGGTTAGAGAACGATTAGTAACAACAAATTGCATAACAGTGAATGGTTGATAACAACTAGAAGGACATTTGTTTCCTCTTCTACTTTATAATTAGATCTGTGAGAAGGGCGAAATTGCTTCTTGTGAACCAGTGTATCAATATCGTGGTTAGTAAAGTCACGGTCATTCCAAAGACTTTCCAATATTCAACTGGCTATCTTTGCTTGTAGCTTTTGTATATTAGCGGTCAGATCCTCCCTCCATAGAAAATGGGAATTTTCTTCCCATTTTCTAATTAACGCAAGAGCACCACCTAACTTAAACCTCCCAACCGAACTTAACCTACAAACCGTGTCTTTACCTATTTACGTAACGGGGTTGGGATAACGCCCCTTTGCAAACCTCTTTCATCATCATCATCATCATCATCATCTTCATCTCCTCCCCCTACGCCCATTGACTCCAAGGGCCTCTGTTAGATTTCGCCACGCGTCTCTATCTTGAGCTTTTAACTCAATACTTCTCCATTCCCCATCTCCTACTTCACGCTCCATAGTCCTCAGCCATGTAGGCCTTGGTCTTCCAACTCTTAGACTGCCATATTCTTAGCTGGCCGTCATAAATACAGGTGGTAGTTATCATACGTACACCTCTTTTGATTACTAACTAAAAAGCTTTATATATAGGGAAATCGCAGTCATGATATAAGACATTAAATTTTAATGTAGCCAAGTTTCAAACAAATGCTATTTTTTATTTCGTATAAGTATTAAAACTAGAATAAATATTTTTCGTTTTTATCTCGAATTTATAGTGATTGATTAATATATATATATATATATATATATATATATATATATATATATATATATATATATATATATATATATATATATATATATATATATATATATATATATATATATATATATATATATATATATATATATATATATATATACTGTAAATTACAATCTATTTTAAATTACGACAAAAATCTTAGTTAGAATCCCATTTTTTTTTTTCGTTTCGGTCTTTTGAATTTAATTGAAAATCATTACAACTTTGCAATGGAATAGTTTCATAATTTTTTAGCATTCTTAGATTTTTCAATTATTGGAATATTGAAAATATATCTATTTGAATCTTCTACCCATATGCTTATTCGATTATCAGTTATTACTGGGTACAGTATGAGAGAAAACAATAATAATGGAAATAAAAATAGTTTTAATATTAGTAATTATAAGCCTCCAGAATTAAATTTTCCAGATAATCGATTTGAATCTTCTACCATCAGCTTATTCAATTATCTCATCACTAGGTACAAGCTAGGAAGGAACAATAATAATAATGAAAATAAGAATAATTCTAATATTATGGATTTTAGGCCTCCAGAGTTATATTACCCAGATAATCTATTTTTGTCCAATTAAAGAAAATTATATCGATTTGAGTCTTCTACCCTTCAGCTTTTTCAATTGTCTCATCACTAGGTACAAGCTGAGAAAAAAACAATGATAATGAAAATAAGAATGTTTCTAATATTACCGATTATAAGCCCCCAGAGTTAAATTTTCCAGATAATAATCTATTTTTGTCTAATTTCAAAAATTATATAAATTGGAATCTTCTACCCTTCAGCTTATTCAATTATCTCATCACTAGTTACAAGCTGAGAATAAACAAAAATAATAATGAGAATAAGAATAATTGTAATATTAGTAATTATAAGCCTTCAGAATTAAATTTTCCAGATAACCTATTTTTGCCTGATTTCGAAAATTATATCGATTTGAATCTTCAACCCGTTAGCTTATTCGATTATATCTTCTGTAGGTACAAGCTGAGAAAAAATCAATAATAATAATGAATGTAGGAGTAATTCTAGTATTAGCAATTATAAGCCTCCAGAGTTATATTACCCAGATAATCTATTTTTGGCTGATTAAAAAAAAATAATCGATTTGAATCTTCTACCCTTCAGCTTTTTCAATTATCTCATCATTAAGGTACAAGCTGAGAAAAAAAACAATATTAATGAATATAAGAATAATTCCAAAATTAGTAATAATACATCTACAGAAGCAAATTTTTCATATAACCTATTTTAGTCCAATTTCAGAAATTAGGTCGATCACAAATGATGAAACTTATAAAACTTTTTTTATATAAGTCGATCACAAAGGATAAAACTTATAAAACTTTTTCGTTGAATCAGTTCCTTCCCGATTTCATTTCCCATAATCCCAGTTAAGGTTGGATATGCCCAGACTTTCAAAATACCGTTGGAAATTTACAGGGCAGCGAGACTCGGGTGTCTCCAAATGTATGGCCAATCTTATTGCTGGTAATTACACTGCAAGAGTAATGGAACACATCCGGGACCCGCATTCAAATGATGACGTTTATTTCTGAAACTAGAAAATATATAGCAGCGAAGTTGGGAAGAGGGCCAGCGTTACCAATCTGGGTTGATCATCCCATAATTGTTCAGATGCACTCTGGCAGTGGTATGAAGCTCACGGGTTGCAATCTGATGACCCGTGGCTGCCTGGGGAAAAAGATCTGGCAGTGATTTTATCCTTCTGGCTGATTGGTTGATTTGAGGTTTTCTGCCATCATGACATCGAAGGTCATTGACGCCAATATCGTTTATTATAAATAAAGAACAAAAGATTGTTCAATTAAAACCATGAAAACAAATATTTCATTATAAAAGTTTAAAAGCTTTCAGAAGACATGCTTCTGAAATAAATCTAAAAATGCTGCTAGATTTGTACGACACATCATATCCAAGAATCTTGGCAAGGATGAACCCGCCATCCTCACTTCGAGCCTCACACAGATATCTATTTCTATTTGTGCTATAAGTGGGCCATTCAGTCAAGCGAACAAATAAACGTTGTAGGGGCATTGCGCTAAGTGCAAGTGTTGGTGTAACCAGTGATTTTAGCCTTTTGGAAGCGTTGTAAACGTTGTAGAGGCAGAGCATTAAGTGCAAGTGTTGGTGTAACCAGTGATTTTAGCCTTTTGGAAGCGTTGTAAACGTTGTAGAGGCAGTGTACTAAATACAAGAGCTAGTGTAACCAGTAATTTTAGCCTTTTGCCACCGTTGTAAACGTTGTAGAGGCAGCGCACTAAGTGCAAGTGTTGGTGTAGCCAGTGATTTTAGTCTTTTGGAAGCATTATAAACGTTGTAGAGGCAGTGCACTAAAGGCAAGAGTTGGTGTAACCAGTACTTTTAGCCTTTTGGAAGCGTTGTAAACGTTGTAGAGGCAGTGCACTAAGTGCAAGTGTTGATATAGCCAGTGATTTTAGCCTTTTGGAAGCGTTGTAAACGTTGTGGAGGCAGTGCACTAAGTGTAAGTGTTGATATAGCCAGTGATTTTAGCCTTTTGGAAGCGTTGTAAACGTTGTGGAAGCAGTGCACTAAAGGTAAGAGTTGGTGTAACCAGTAATTTTGGCCTTTTGGAACCGTTGTAAACGTTGTAGAGGCAGTGCTCTAAGTGTAAGTGTTGATATAGCCAGTGATTTTAGCCTTTTGGAAGCGTTGTAAACGTTGTGGAGGCAGTGCACTAAGTGCAAGTGTTGATGTAGCCGGTGATTTTAGCCTTTTGGAAGCATTATAAACGTTGTAGAGGCAGTGCACTAAGGGCAAGAGTTGATGTAGCCAGTGATTTTAGCCTTTTGGAAGCATTATAAACGTTGTAGAGGCAGTGCACTAAGTGCAAGTGTTGATATAGCCAGTGATTTTAGCCTTTTGGAAGCGTTGTAAACGTTGTGGAGGCAGTGCACTAAGTGCAAGAGTTGATGTAGCCAGTGATTTTAGCCTTTTGGAAGCATTATAAACGTTGTAGAGGCAGTGCACTAAGTGCAAGTGTTGATATAGCCAGTGATTTTAGCCTTTTGGAAGCGTTGTAAACGTTGTGGAGGCAGTGCACTAAGTGTAAGTGTTGATATAGCCAGTAATTTTAGCCTTTTGGAAGCGTTGTAAACGTTGTGGAAGCAGTGCACTAAGTGTAAGTGTTGATATAGCCAGTGATTTTAGCCTTTTGGAAGCGTTGTAAACGTTGTGGAAGCAGTGCACTAAAGGTAAGAGTTGGTGTAACCAGTAATTTTGGCCTTTTGGAACCGTTGTAAACGTTGTAGAGGCAGTGCTCTAAGTGTAAGTGTTGATATAGCCAGTGATTTTAGCCTTTTGGAAGCGTTGTAAACGTTGTGGAGGCAGTGCACTAAGTGCAAGTGTTGATGTAGCCGGTGATTTTAGCCTTTTGGAAGCATTATAAACGTTGTAGAGGCAGTGCACTAAGGGCAAGAGTTGGTGTAACCAGTAATTTTAGCCTTTTGGAACCGTTGTAAACGTTGTAGAGGCAGTGCACAAAATGCAAGAGTTGATGTAGCCAGTGATTTTAACCTTTTGGAAGCGTTGTAAACGTTGTGGAGGCAGTGCACTAAGTGCAAGTGTTGATGTAGCCAGTGATTTTAGCCTTTTGGAAGCGTTGTAAACGTTGTGGAGGCAGTGCACTAAGTGCAAGTGTTGATGTAGCCAGTGATTTTAGCCTTTTGGAAGCGTTGTAAACGTTGTGGAGGCAGTGCACTAAGTGCAAGTGTTGATGTAGCCAGTGATTTTAGCCTTTTGGAAGCGTTGTAAACGTTGTGGAAGCAGTGCACTAAAGGTAAGAGTTGGTGTAACCAGTAATTTTGGCCTTTTGGAACCGTTGTAAACGTTGTAGAGGCAGTGCTCTAAGTGTAAGTGTTGATATAGCCAGTGATTTTAGCCTTTTGGAAGCGTTGTAAACGTTGTGGAGGCAGTGCACTAAGTGCAAGTGTTGATGTAGCCAGTGATTTTAGCCTTTTGGAAGCGTTGTAAACGTTGTGGAGGCAGTGCACTAAGTGCAAGTGTTGGTGTAGCCAGTGATTTTAGCCACTTGGAAGCGTTGTAAACGTTGTAGAGACAGTGCACTAAGTGTAAGTGTTGATATAGCCAGTGATTTTAGCCTTTTGGAAGCGTTGTAAACGTTGTGGAGGCAGTGCACTAAGTGCAAGTGTTGATGTAGCCAGTGATTTTAGCCTTTTGGAAGCGTTGTAAACGTTGTAGAGGCAGTGCACTAAGTGCAAGTGTTGATGTAGCCAGTGATTTTAGCCTTTTGGAAGCGTTGTAAACGTTGTGGAGGCAGTGCACTAAAGGCAAGAGTTGGTGTAACCAGTAATTTTGGCCATTTGGAACCGTTGTAAACGTTGTAGAGGTAGTGCACTAAGTGCAAGTGTTGGTGTAGCCAGTGATTTTAGCCACTTGGAAGCGTTGTAAACGTTGTAGAGACAGTGCACTAAGTGTAAGTGTTGATATAGCCAGTGATTTTAGCCTTTTGGAAGCGTTGTAAACGTTGTAGAGACAGTGCACTAAGTGTAAGTGTTGATATAGCCAGTGATATTAGCCACTTGGAACCGTTGTAAACGTTGTAGAGGCAGTGCACTAAGTGCAAGTGTTGGTGTAGTCAGTGATTTTAACCTTTTGGAAGCGTTGTAAACGTTGTAGAGACAGTGCACTAAGTGTAAGTGTTGATATAGCCAGTGATTTTAGCCTTTTGGAAGCGTTGTAAACGTTGTGGAGGCAGTGCACTAAGTGCAAGTGTTGGTGTAATCAGTGATTTCAACCTTTTGGAAGCGTTGTAAACGTTGTAGAGACAGTGCACTAAGTGTAAGTGTTGATATAGCCAGTGATTTTAGCCTTTTGGAAGCGTTGTAAACGTTGTGGAGGCAGTGCACTAAGTGCAAGTGTTGATATAGCCAGTGATTTTAGCCTTTTGGAAGCGTTGTAAACGTTGTGGAGGCAGTGCACTAAGTGCAAGTGTTGGTGTAGCCAGTGATTTTAACCTTTTGGAAGCGTTGTTAACGTTGTAGAGACAGTGCACTAAGTGTTAGTGTTGATATAGCCAGTGATTTTAGCCTTTTGGAAGCGTTGTAAACGTTGTAGAGGCAGTGCACCAAGTGCAAGTGTTAGTGTAGCCAGAGATTTTAACCTTTTTGAAGTGTTGTAAACGTTGTAGAGACAGTGCACTAAGTGCAAGTGTTGGTGTAGGCAGAGATTTTTGAAGCGTTGTAAACGTTGTAGAGGCAATGCACCAAGTGCAAGAGTTGGTGTAGCCAGTAATTTTAGCCTCCTGGAAGCGTTATAAACATAATAGAGGCTCTTTGAGCAAAGACCTGGAAGTGATTTTAGCTGATTAAGGGTGATGTTATGGTTACGTATGCAAATGTTAAGAATTCTGAGAATAAGAATTTCAAATGTTAATCGATAATTATTAAAAAAAGAAAAATAAATCAAATTTTAGTATTCCATCCAAAAAATTATATGGTAAAAAGATTGTTTCCAGATATAAACAACGATTTGGATTCAATATCGTATTTTAACTTTGGGAATATTCAGTATATCCACTGAAAATTATTCTATGGTTAATGCTTCTGTCAGGGCAAGGACTCGAATCCATGCCTTAATCGAAACAATCCCCAGTAGTAGACACTATCAATGAGTCCTCTCTCTTTAGTGGATATACATTTTTAGATTTAAAGACCGTTATCAAATCCCATTCATGGTAGGTATATACATATGGTAGTATAACAGTAGGGACAAAAACATCAAATACCTATTGTCTCTATATTTGTGTGTATATATATATATATATATATATGTATATATATACATATATATATACATATATATATATATATATATGTATATATATACATATGTATATAGATATATATATATATATATATATGTATATATATCTATATATATATAAATATATATATATATATATATATATACATACATACATACATATACATATATATATATATATATATGTATATATGTGTGTGTGTATATATATATTATCTATATATATATATATATATATATACATATATATATATATATATATATGTATATATATGTACTTATATACATATATATATATATATATACATATATATATATGTATATATATGTACTTATATATATATATATATATATATAAGGAATGATTTCTTTCCCCTGTAGCCTTTATTTCAAACCTACACACAAACCAACTAACTCAAACTTCCAAAAATAAACGTTCCATACCTCTAAAGATAAGGTCCAGCCAACTATCCAAAACGAGAAAGTCAAACAACTAGACCATCTGATAACTCACGCCTCTTACAGATTTGTATGTAATTAAATGTTTTCTGCGCGAAGCTGGTATAAGTTCTGTCATTTTTTTTTCTTTAAATTGTAAATGAAAAACGATCTATTTCTACTTTTCGAGGATGCAATTTCTCCTCTACCAACAAGACTGGTAATGTTTGATTTAGTATTTGAAATGTGTATTTGTCCTCATACTATCAAATATTATTTTTTTTTTCAGAATTTGTCACGTATATTTCGGTATTATCTTATGCATAACAAATACTTAATTAGGCTTGTATTTTTTTTTATTTGAATGAATTCAAAACTATTTAATTAAATACATTGGTTATTTTACCTAAATGCTATATAGATTTGTTTATAACAATAATAAATACAATTATGGTTTCTTATATTATACGAATTATCTTTACCACCTTGAAAATATTTGAAAATCAATTTTTTATTAATCGTATAATATAGTTTTAGGCTATTATAATTAGTTTCATATATTCCTGAAAATATCTCGAAGGCCATATGCTGGTATTTTCCATGAAATTAATATTTAGAATAAAGTTATTATTACACATATTTTTATAATAATCCCAAAAGACTAACCAGCAAATATTCTCCTATTTAAAAATAAAATTATTGATGGCACTAAATGAAATGGTTGCGTAATGTTTTACCTAAGTCAGGGAGATATACATACATACATATACCAAGGCACTTCCCCCAATTTTGGGGGGTAGCCGACATCAACAATGAAACAAAACAAAAAAGGGGACCTCTACTCTCTACGTTCCTCCCAGCCTGACAAGGGACTCAACCGAGTTCAGCTGGTACTGCTAGGGTGCCACAGCCCACCCTCCCCCGTTATCCACCACAGATGAAGCTTCATAATGCTGAATCCCCTACTGCTGCTACCTCCGCGGTCATCTAAGGCACCGGAGGAAGCAGCAGGGCCTACCGGAACTGCGTCACAATCGCTCGCCATTCATTCCTATTTCTAGCACGCTCTCTTGCCTCTCTCACATCTGTCCTCCTATCACCCAGGGATATGTAGCTGCTCTAAAGTACAGGAGCATCATAGTGTGCAATTCTCAGCTTTTTTATATTCATAATATATCACTAGATTTTTTAATTACCCAATCATTACGCAGTAATTAAACAACTTTTTTTTGGAAAGACAGAATAATAACTATCTATATAGCACTGTAGTGTGTGTATCTGTATGTATGTGTATCCATAATATATCATTATATTCTTCCCCTTTAGCCTACCAATACGCAACAACATTTATTATTATTATTATTATTATTATTATAATTAGATTATTATTATTATTATTATCGTTATCGTTATCGTTATCGTTATCGTTATCGTTATCGTTATCGTTATCATTATTATTATTATTAACCTACATAATTAAATGTATCTAATGCAATCCTCATCCCTTGCTTTTATTCTTATTTTGTTGTGCCTGTCAGAAAACCACTTAGCTTAACTGTCGGTAGGTCTCGTCTAACTACAGCCCAGGGTTATAGAGAGATGCCATTCCCTGCAAGACTCCAAGGAACGTTTACTCCAAATGAGGTAGGCCTCATATCCCCTCCTATGGGGCCTTTTAAAAGTTTATTTGGGCTCTGGGCTAAAGCTAGGTGCAGCTTAAGGGGAAAATTTACTCCCCTTCAGTTTCCATCTATTCACGTAGGGATTATTATTATTATTATTATTATTATTATTATTATTATTACTGTTGTTGTTGTTGTTGTTATTACTATCATTATTATTATCAATATCATCATCATCATCATTATTATTATTATTATTATTATTATTATTATTATTATTATTATTATTATTATTATTATTATTATTATTATTATTATTATTGCTGTTACTATCAATGTCAATTTAATGTTCCATCATGATTTCTTTAGTTGCACTTCAGCAGAATAGACAAAATATGGATATATTTTGATCATGTGTTGTGGAAAGTTTATCTTACCAAAACTTATTATTTCCTTCGTTTCTTCCTTGAGAGAAAGGCAGAATAACTTTTTTTTTATTATTGTCGATATTTTTTTTTTCACGAAGGATATTGTACAGTAGTAGCTCAGTCTATATGATGTTTATTTCAATTAGTTTAATTTATTTTATATGTATACTTTTTATGGAATTGATAAATTTTTTTTTTTTTATTTGTATACTGTTTGAGGGAGTAAACATATCTTTTCATATTCAAATAATATCGCTTTATAAGCCATTCCATCTTTTTCTGTATGTTGTATAACTAATGACGCAGAAGAAAATATTCTTGAAAAATATCAACGCATCAATATTTCCTCTTTAGCTAAGTGTATATGATATTTAAGAAATGTATTTTTGTTTATATATACTGTTTGTGGAAGTAAACATGTCTTTTCATACTTGAATAACCTTGCTTTATAAGTCATCCCTTCTGTCACGCATAATGTTAAGTTAATTATTGAAACCAAAAGAAAATATTCTTGAAATATATCAACATATCAATATTTTCTCTTTCAACTCGCATAATTAATAAAATTTATAGTGATTCAACATATTCCCTCATAATCAACATATTTAATGCTATTTCACTGTAAGCGGCTCTTCTAGAAGAAGGACGCTCCAAAATCAAACCATTGTTCTCTAGTCTTGGGTAGTGCCATAGCCTCTGTACCATGGTCTTCCACTGTTTGGGTTAGAGTACTCTTGCTTGAGGTTACACTCGAGCACACTATTCTATCTTATTTCTCTTCCTTCTGTTTTATTAAAGTTTTTATAGTTTATATAGGAGATATCTATTTCAATGCTGTTACTCATCTTAAAATATTCTATTTTCCTTTTCTCCTTTCCTCACTGGCTATTTTCCCTGTTGGAGCCTCTGGGCTTATAGCATCCTGCTTTTCCAACTAGGGTTGTAGCTTAGCATTTAATAATAATAATAATAATAATAATAATAATAATAATAATAATAATAATAATAATAATAATGTCGGATATAGGGTTTAAATTTTAGTCATTCATAACAGTATTATATAATTTGCTTAGAAATTAAGCTTTGATAGAATTTCATACGATTAATCCCCTGAATCCTCTAAGCCAAAGCATAACTAAATGGGATTTATAATGGGATTTATATCCCACCCGAGAGAACATTGAAAGCATTAATGCTACATATATATCAATATTGGTCATGTTGGAATTTTCCCGAAAGGATTTGTATTCCTGAAGCTTTAGGAATGAACGCCATATAGGTTTCTAATGTGTTCATTTACCCTTACATCGTAATTACCGGCGGCAAGAGCAGCCATAGATTTAGGCACATGAAGTCTTACTTCTATCAACGTGCTCTTGTGATCAACACTGTTAAAAAAAATTTTATTCCAGCTGTTACCAAGTTATGGAATGATCTTACTAATCGGGTAGATGAATCAGTAGATCTTCAAAAGTTCAAAGTTGGAGCAAATGTTTTTATGTTGACCAGGCTGACATGAGTCTCTCAATAGTTTATATGACATATCTGTTTTTGACGTTGTTAATAGTTTATATAGTATATATCTGTTTTGACGCTGTTACTGTTTTTTAGAATGATATATTGTTAATTTATTCTCATCATTTATTTATTTCCTTATTTCCTTTCCTCACTGGGATATTTTTCCTTGTTGGAGCCATTGCAACTAGGGTTGTAGCTTTGCTAGTAATAATAATAATAATAATAATAATAATAATAATAATAATAATAATAATAATAATATTATATTTCGGGAGTAGACCCTCTTTTAAGCAGGTTTTATTGAAAGTGATTGCTGCCTCAGTGGCGTTAATTTTGTAATTAACTTTTTCTATTATTCTTATTATCTTTTTCTCTTCATTTGAACAATTCGCCAGCAACTGGGAAAGGGACACCTTCCTATTGATATGTCCCTTTCCCAGTTACTGGCGAATTGTTTAAATGAAGAGAAAAAGATAATAAGAATAATAGAAAAAGTTAATTTACAAAATTAATGCCACTGAGGCAGCAATCACTTACAATAATAATAATAATAATAATAATAATAATAATAATAATAATAATAATAATAATAATAATAATAATAATAATAATAATAATAATAATAACGGTAAATGACTGACAACGTTTATTCCAGGATTTTTAGCGTTTTAAAAACAGATATATTGATGTAAATGAGCGATATTACAGTCACCAACCTGTAAAAGGTAATACCAAAATAAGGTAAAATTAAGGTCGCCTGTATGTCACTGAAATATTGTCAAGAGCAGTATATTATTACGGAGAATATCAGATTAAAATTACGGGTTTTTCTTACAGTGAATATTTGGCCTTATTATATCATACTTCTTTTTTATTTTTCCACATTTTAAAAACAAAACCAATGCGCCATTTAAATATCTCCTTATATTAACGTGTTTTTTTCCCCATTTGTATAGGGTAAGCACAGTTGCCATCTTTTTAGAAGGACTGCTTTGGCTGTGGTGTATACCGCAGTCCAGATCGGCTGCCCTGCCTGACATCGCTAAGACCCCAGTAGTCTTATTGTGTTGTTAATTTAAGAGAGACCATTTTCTTAGAAATGAAATATATCCTTATAATGGATTAGGGAAAAGGAAAATATATGTACGGACATAAATGTAATTAAAATAAACTTTGCTAATTTTGAGTATTTATGTATTGAATACTTCCCAGAATATATTAATCTTTATTTTTTTTTCAGTTTCTGTTTCTCGTGATACACAAAATTTAAATATCTGGGGAAATGCATCTAAGAAATTAATTGTTTATCTACATAAAAATTGATTATTATAGTTTAGGAATTGAATAAAGATCGTTTTGTACAATTGCTAGAAATATAAATATAATTTTAGCCAAAGGTTAATTAGGAACGAAGAACAAACTTTTTTAATAAGTAAAAAACTGTGTATATTTTTAGTCTTTCAGATTTTTCAACAAATACAAATATACAAATATAGTTTCATAGCTTTTTGATGACGGTATAACTCCAAACATATCAATTATTATTATTATTATTATTATTATTATTATTATTATTATTATTATTATTATTATTATTATTATTAGCCAAGCTACAACCCTAGTTGGTAAAGCAAGATGCTATAAGCCCAAGGGTTCCAACAGGAAAAAAATACCCCAGTGAGGAAAGGAAACAACGATATAAATAGAAAATATAAAAAGTAATGAAGAATTAACATAGAATATTTGAAAAAACATTAGCATGTATTTATGTATAGTATTAGAATAAAAAAACCTTTTTAACTATTCTTTTTTTTTTTTTCAAAAATCGATCGCTAACATTATAGTTTTTTGAAATTTCAACTTCCAATTATGGGTATTATTTTATGATGAAAGACTTCAACGAACAAAGGAATAAATACTTCGATTTCAAAGCTGCTTATTGTCTTTAATCTATTAATATTTCCAGGATATCATTTGATCAAAAGGAGAGAGATAGAAGTTGAAATAATTGTTTTAATATCATAACTGGAAGGCCAATCGTCGAAGCTATGTAAATATATATATATATATATATATATATATATATATATATATATATATATATATATATATATATATATATATATATATATATATATATATTAATCATGAGAATATTACATAAATCAACTAACAAAACTTCTATTAAACCAGTTTTTTTAGATGAATAGAAAATACTATAATTTTAGTCAATAAGAAGAGATAATTATTACTGCCAAAAACTATATAAATTTAGAAAAAAGAAAATATACTAAATATTATTCTATAAGAATAGCATGCTAATCAACAAACTACATTTATATTCAATATGTTTTTTAGATGAATAGAAGATACTAAAGTTTTAGTCAGTACGAAGATATAATTATTACTGCCACAAACTATGCAAAATTGAAATATATATAAAAGAAATAGTCGCATGTCTCTGCCCCATAGGCTATATAATTAGTGTTTCATAATTCTTCTAATAACTTCTTTAAAACATAATTTCCCTTAGGAATTATAGCTTTCTTTGTTCAGATATGTTAAACCCTGCATGTACAATAACCCATCAAGTTATCAAAACCGGACTCCATATTTTGACGTCAACAAATCGTGTTTACACGAGAATAGTTACAGATGGCTCCAAATTATTCGGACCTAGATATATGTCTACTGTAGGCTCTAGACTTTAGAACCTCATTTAAAATCTCTAGAGTCTAGAGCCTTTAAAGGAGCGGCCCCGAGGCTATACAATAAGATCCTACTAGACATTCGAAAGACTGAAGATATTAAGGTTTTCAAAAGGAAACTGAAGACTTTCTTGTTCTCAAAGTGCTTCGATAGTGTGAAATTGACAATAAACAAAATGCTGTATGCTTTCGAACGAACACGATGAAAGGATTGTGGAGGTCCTGTAGAGAGTAGGGTTCCCCTGCTGTATAGGACCAGAAAAAGACCCCTTAAACTAAAGTAAAATTAATCAGAGTTGATAATACTGTGGGTCCTACGTGAATATTGTTATGGCGTATTTTCCCAATTGTGTTGAATATCATTACCCAGTCATCATTTATGCGTTTCATTGCTTCTGTAATGACGCATTTCAAGCGATATATACTAAAGGGAGCAACATATTGAATTATAGTGAATTTTCATGTAAATGCCAAAGGCAGGTAAAATATTTAAGTTAGTTACTGTTAAACTCTTACTTACCGCAGTATAAACAGTTCTTCTTCTACTTATTTCTTATCATCAGTCTTGAGTTTCAAAATCATTATGGAGTGTTACTCCTTTTAATTGCATTATGGGAATACAAAAGAGTGGGAGAAAAATCCAGAATATGAAAGGCATTGGAGCCAGTCAAAAATACCTTTTCACAGATAATTATCATCATTATAATTACAAGCTAAGCTATAAGCCCATGGGCCCCGACAGAGAAAATAGCTCAGTAAGGAAAGGATATAAGGAAATATACTACAAGAGAAGTTTAAGAATAGTAACACTATAAAACAGGATGCTATAAGCCCAAGGGCCCTAATAGGGAAAATAGCCTAGTAAGGAAAGGATATAAGGAAATATACTACAAGAGAAGTTTAAGAGTAGTAACATTATAAAACAGGATGCTATAAGCCCAAGGGCCCTAATAGGGAAAATAGCTCAGTAAGGAAAGGGAATAATAAATTATACTACAGGAGAAGTTTAAGAATAATTACAACATTATCATAAAGCTATCATATACAAAATATAAAAACATCAAAAATAGCAAGAGAAGTCGAAGTTAGATAGAATAGTATGCTCGATTATACCCTCAAGCAAGAGAACTCTAACCCTAGATAGTGGAAGACCATGGCACTATCCGCAATAACAATAACAATGATAATATTAATCTTAATATTAATCTTAATATTAATATTAATATTAATGTTAATATCAATATCATTATCAATATCAATATTAACATTAACATTAACGTTAACGTTAACGTTAACGTAAACGTTAACGTTAATGTTAATGTTAATGTTAATGTTGATATTAATACTAATATTAATACTATTAATATTAATAATAATAATATTAATATTAATAATAATAATATTAATAATGTTTATATTTGTATTTATATTTATATTTATATTTATAATAACATCAATGATAAAGATAAAGATAAAGATATCAATAGCAATAGTAATAGTAATAGTAATAGTAATAGTAATAATAATAGTAGTAATAATAATGAATAATCTAACTTTAAACAAAATTTACCAAACAACAACAACTCAATCACAACTTTTTACCATAAAATGAATCTGGTTAGGTAAAATTTAATCTGTTTTATGTTATTTCATTATATATCAGACACAAAGAGCAATACAGATTCCAAAATAACAGATTCTATTTTTCTAACTACAGTACGAAACGATAAATCTCCTGTAACGAAATTACTTCGCTTTGAACAACTTTTAGCCTGACCAATTAATAAATTTACAAAAGTAATAAAATTTCACAGGTTTCTTTACTGATAATTCAGCTAATGAATTTACGATTATTAAATCCTTACTATTATTATTATTATTGTAATTATCACTATTACTATTATTATATTTATTGTTACTATTATTATTATTATAATATAATTATCACTATCATCATTATTATTATTATTATTATTATTATTATTATTATTATTATTATTATCACTATTACTATTACTTTTATTATTATTATTATTATTATTATTATTATTATTATTACTATTATTATTATTATTATTATTATCATTATAATTATCGTTATCGTTATCGTTATCGTTATCATTATAATTATCGTTATCGTTATCGTTATCTTTATTGTTATCGTTATCGTTAATGTTATCGTTATTATTTTTTTTCTTACTAAGCTACAACCTTATTTGGAAAAACAGGGTGCTATAAACCCAAGGGCTCCAACAAGGAAACTAGAGGGGCATCCAGTAGAGCACAGACCTCTGCCGTGGCAGCTTATTTCTAGACTTTTTGCTCGACCTAGACCTTGACCTTTGACCTAAACATGTATTAATAGGAGTGAATTTTTATGCACTCAAATATGAACCACGTTTCAAGTCTCTGTGACAACGATGTCCAAACTTATATCTGATTGAGTGAATTGGACATTTTCCTTGACCGTGACCCTGACCTTTTACCTTAACCTTCAAAAATATAATAATTTCCAGTTTCATTACTCTACGATTAAAATTGTGATCAGGAAGCTGTTCACAAATACACAAACACATCACACAAACATACACACACACAAAAAAAAAAAAGGGGAGGTGAAACATAACCTTCCTCCAACTTCGTTGGCAAGGGTAGTAAAAGGATTTTTGAATTAAGAGATATTACGCTCAGGCAAAATATTCTATCTTATTTCTCTTCCTCTTGTCTTTTTAAGTTCTTATATCATATATATAAAAGATTTATTTAAATTTTGTTACTATTCTTATCTATTTTCCTGTTTCATTTCCTCACTGTGCTATTTTCCCCGTAGGAGCTCTTGGGCTTATAGCATCTTGCTTTTCCTTCTAAGGTTGTAACTAAGTAATTAATTAAGCAATTGATTTATTTGTCAGAATATTCATGTTTTTCGTTTTGATAAATTGCAAAATATGAAATTATGATAAATTCATAAACGATAAAGACTATTATATACGATTCAACTGAGTAATAATATTCAATAAAGAAATCGGGACATCGTAACCGTTTGAGTTTACTGAATGCGTGATAATATTACTTAGTAAATAAATCTGGATATCGTAACCATTTTTGTTTACTAAATTAGTAATAATATTTAATTTAAAAAATCGGGAATATTGTAACCATTCTAGATTAGTGAATGAGTAATAATATTATTCATTAAATAAATCTGGACATCGTAACCATTTTAGTTTACTAAATGAGTAATGATATTTAATAGAACAAAAAATGGTGACATCGTAACCATTTTAGTTTACTGAATAAGTAATAATATAATTTAGTAAATAAATCTGGGATATCATAACTATTTTCGTTTACTAAATGAGTAATAATAATATTTATTAAATAAATCTGGACATCGTAACCATTTTAGTTTACTGAATGCTTTCATACGGGTAGTTTCCCTAAAGCCGAACAGCAGGGAATAGAAAAATAAATTGAATACATGAAATAGAAAAAGGGAGAGAAAACAGATTTCAGTCGTAACTGTAAACCCTTTTGAAAGAGGTTTGTGGTTTATCTATAAAGAGAACTTGAAAAAGAAAAAAATATATAAATTGTTTGTAATGATAGAAAGCCAATACAATTTGACTTTTGAAGGGAATGTTGAAAGCACTATCAATTTATATCGACCTTCAATTGTTGTTTTTTTTTTATTGTCTAAAATTCAGGAGAAAGGAATTATCCGTGTGAATTATATTTGTGAAAATCTAAAAGAAAGTAAAAAAAAGTTGGTATTTTATTGAAGATTTAAAGTATATAACTGTAAATATAAAGCTAGTATCATTTGTTTGCTGCCTGCCATTTTTAAATGAAACTAGAGGGGCACTGGTACGGCACAGACCTCTGCTGCGGCAGCTTATTTCTCCACCTTTTGGTCGACCTTGACCTTGACCTTTGGTCGTAATATGTATTAATTGGCGTGGATTTTCGTACACAACAATATAAACCAAGTTTTAAGTCTCTGTGACAATAATGTTCAAACTTATGGCTGATTACGTGAATTGGACATTTTGCTTGACCGTGACCTTGGCCTTAATCTTCCAAAATTTTATTATTTCTAGCTTTTTACATAATAGCTAATCCTTGCAAGTTTCATTACTCTACAATTAAAGTTGTGGCCAGGAAGCTGTTCACTAACAAACACACATAGAAACAAACACACAAACACACAGAAACAAACACATAACCTACTCCCAACTTCATTGGCCAAGGTAATAAATCTTTATTATAATGAGGATATAAACAGAAACAAAGCCTAATTAGCAATAGTTTCACCTATTCGTCCTTGATTTTCACATTCCATAAATCCTTTTTGAGGCTCTACTAAAAATCTAATTTTTACTCCTAAATAAGACACCAAACCAAAAATCTTTCCTAAGACACTACTAAAAATCCCAATTTTACTCCCATTCATCCTTGATTTATCCAAAAATTTTTAAGGCTGTGCTAAACATCCTAATTTTACTCCCATTCGTCTATGATTTTTACGTTCCAAAAATCTCTCTTGAGGCTGTACTTAAAATCTCAATTTTACTCCTGAATTAGATACCAAACAAAAAGTCTTTCTTAAGACTGTACTAAAAATCCCAATTTTATTCCTAAATTAGACACCAAACCAAAAAATCATTTTCAAGGCTCTACTAAAAATCCCATCTTTACTCGTAAATTAGACACCAAACCAAAAATGCTTTTCAAGGCTCTACTAAAAATCCCAATTTTACTCCTAAATTAGACACCAAACCAAAAATTCTTTTCAAGGCTCTACTATAAATCCCAAACTTTACTCCCAAATTAGACACCAAACCAAAAAAATCTTCCTTAAGGCTGTACTAAAAATCCCGATTTTACTACCATTCGTCCTTGATTCTACACCTCCCCGTTTTGCGAGAATTCCACTCCTCTATATAAATCCACTTCTATCGGGTCCTCACCGCCGAAAATCAACAGCCCGCACTTTGCCTCTCGTATTGGAAAACTATAAAGGACCTGCATGCTGGGTCGAGAAGCCAAGGAAATGTTCCTTCCTGTCCTTTCAATATACCGAGGTAAATGGCTGTGTTATTTTCAGAGGGACAAATACCGAAAACTTACGCTTTGGTTTGGAACAAATCTTGTTTTTTAGCTGTTTTTATACAAATCTTTGTTTTTTTATTATTTTTTTTAGCTGAGTTTTTCTTTGGTATTGTGGTCTCGTGAGTGTTCGAACGAGAATAGCTTTGCCAAGAAGGTTCTAATAAAATAGCATACCGAGGACAATGTAAGTTTACCTTTTGTTAATTTACTGCTTTTCAATTATTTAATTCATTAATAGAATTTAAATAACAGTAAAATAATACCAGCAAAAAATTTTGTATAGTTCTAAAACTATAAATCGGAAATAAGGGAGAAGTACTTCAATTAATAATAACGAGTCTTATATGCATATCATATTCTTTTAAGTGATTTATTTATGATTTTTTTTATAATTATTTTATGATTGTTTATATATATATATATAATATATATATATATATACATATATATATATATATATATACATATATGTATATATATATATATATATACATACACACACACACACACATATATATATATATATATGTATATATATACATATATATATATATATATATGTGTATATATATATATATACATATATAATATATATATATATATATATGTGTGTATATATATATATATATGTGTGTGTATATATATATATATATATGTGTGTATATATATATATATATATATATGTATATATATATATATGTGTATATATATACGTATATATATATATATATATATGTGTGTGTGTGTGTGTGTGTGTATAAATCTATGTCTGTGTGTGTAAGGATAAATGAGTTTTCAGTTTGCTAGGCAAAATTTTCCTGAATGTGAGATGTAAATGCTTTATACTTTTCGAATATATCTTCACGCAGTTTTGAAAATCATAGATATTTCTTTAGGGGAGAGAGAGAGAGAGAGAGAGAGAGAGAGAGAGAGAGAGAGATTGAAGTTTGGTAATGAAGTAAGTATGGCAGGGTTAATGTAAAGAGAGAGAGAGAGAGAGAGAGAGAGAGAGAGAGAGAGAGAGAGAGAGTGTTTGTGCAAAGAGCCTGGAGTTTGGTAATGAACTAAGTATGACAGGGTTAATGTAATGTTATTACACGAAGGAAATTAAATTACTAACTGCCCGAGTTAGTGGAAAAAGAAGGTAGGTAAGCAATTTCAAGCAAGAGCTGGTTTCGGAAGCGAAGGAAAGGAAGCAAATTGTTTTTAGGCGAAGATTATTCTCACGTATAGTGAAAATTTATTCGACAAAGAAAAATTATTCCTTCTCCGCTGTCAGATTTGATCTTTTCCACTCGCATAATCTTCCGCCAGCTAAGAAGCCGAAAGATGAAGGAGATTCCTTTTTCCTTCCAACATCTCGACTTTTTTTTTTTCAAGATGGAAGCGGGGCGGGGTTGCAGCTGCAGTAGAGCTGGGGAGTTCTCGATAGCTGGGTTAAATCACAAAGTCAAATATCCTTCGGATAGTTCATTAACAAAATATCATCAAATCAACACTGCTTGTTGAAACCAATCATACCTAACTTTTTTTTTTTTTTTTTTTTTTTTTTTTTAAGATTGGGTGGGTGTTGGCATCATAGCTGGAGTGGACTAGATAGCTAGGTTAAACCACAAAGACAAATAATCCTTCAGATATTTCATTAACAACATATCAACACTGTCTGGTGAAACCAATTTTACCCCAACTTTTTTTTTTTCTTCCGCTCGATAGCTAGGTTAAACCAAGAACTAGAATAATCCTTTGGATACTTCATTTACAAAATATCAACATATCAACAATGTCTGGTGAAACCAATTTTACCTAAATGGTTTCACAAACGATAAGTCTATCGAAATGTATCATAATCTTTTACAATTTGATGTTTATTATGCCCATTACATTTAGATGATCTTGCCTTGAGTTTTATGTCATCTCAAACATGGTCAAACACTTAATTAAGCATACTTTTTCTTTACTCCCTCCTATAAGCAGACATCTTTATTATACTAGATTGGCCTTACTTTAAGGACTGCTTTTCTGGTCCTATACGGCAGGGAAACCCTACTCTCTGCAGGACCTCTAAATTCATCTTATCATGTTCGTTCGAAAGCATTTAGCATTTCACATTGCATATTGCTCCTTTATTGTAAACTCTACACTAACGAAGCACTTAGAGATCAAGAAAGTCTTCAGTGTCCTCTTAAAAGCCTTAATATTTTCAATCTTTCAGATGTCTGGTGGGAGCTTATTATTTAGTCCCAGGAGAGCTTATTTAAAGGCTCTAGATCCTATTGTAGACATGTATCTAGGTTCCAATAGTTTGAAACCCTCTGTAACTATTCTCGTGTCAACACGATTTGTTGGCTACAAAATATGTAGCAATTCTCTTAGATATTTTAACTGTCCAGTTCTGATAACTTGCTATTCTCGTGTCAACACGATTTGTTGGCTGCAAAATATGTAGCAATTCTCTTAGATATTTTAACTGTCCAGTTCTGACAACTTGCTATTCTCGTGTCAACACGATTTGTTGGCTGCAAAATATGTAGCAATTCTCTTAGATATTTTAACTGTCCAGTTCTGACAACTTGCTATTCTCGTGTCAACACGATTTGTTGGCTACAAAATATGTAGCAATTCTCTTAGATATTTTAACTGTCCAGTTCTGATAACTTGCTATTCTCGTGTCAACACGATTTGTTTGGCTGCAAAATATTTAGCAATTCTCTTAGATATTTTAAACTGTCCAGTTCTGATAACTTGCTATTCTCGTGTCAACACGATTTGTTGGCTGCAAAATATGTAGCAATTCTCTTAGATATTTCAAACTGTCCAGTTCTGATAACTTGCTATTCTCGTGTCAACACGATTTGTTGGCTGCAAAATATGTAGCAATTCTCTTAGATATTTTAACTGTCCAGTTCTGATAACTTGCTATTCTCGTGGTCAACACGATTTGTTGGCTACAAAATATGTAGCAATTCTCTTAGATATTTTAACTCTCCAGTTCTGATAACTTGATTGGCTTATTGTATATATATTAAAATCAATTCCCGGTTTAATAGGCAGCCAGTGTAAATCAATTAGTATTTGTTTCTAGTTTTTTTTCATTTTAAACGTCTGCTATGATTTTCCCTTCATCGGTAAATAATCTAATCAAAATTTAGTTCTAAATATTGTTTGATCCAGATTAATATCATTCAATGGTCATATAGTCACAATCATAATCTGTACGACCACTTTTTCATGCTATTTGAAAAAAAAAAAATTATTATACGCAATTATTGAGAGTAAGCTGTTTTGTCAAGAAATTGCTTTATTTTCTTTGGATAAACTACAGTAGCATAATTTGGATAGGAAATATTTATTCTAATGTTGTTACATTTCTTAAAATATTTCATTTTCCTTGTTTCCGTTCCTCACTGGGCTATTTTTCCCTGTTAAAGGCCCCTGGGCTTATAGCATCCTACTTTTCCAAAGAGCGTTGTAGCTTAGCAAATAGTAGTAGAAACAAACAACAACAACAACAACAACAACAATAACAATAATAATAATAATAATAATAATATAATAATAAAAATAATAATAATTAGATATTAATGAAGAATACCGACTTACAACATGAAAAACCATGAATTTCATTAACCAAAACCCACAATCTCATCTTGCAATTACTCACATGCCAAAGAAATTTGATATATTTTCCTTGGAAATAGAGAGAAAGAAACATTTTGCGTGATAGCACGACTGAAGCCGGAATGGCAGGAATGAGTGACAAAGACCAGGTCCGCTAACTTCCTCACACTGAACAGGGCGAAAGAATTCCACAGAGGTATTGGGGACTTTTCAAATTCTACCACACAGAAAATGTATAAACTTTTTATTTTTTTTTTTTAGTTTTGTTTCCCAATGATGAATGTTAATATATATATTTTTTTCGATCTTCATATTTCGAAGGTGTCTTTTTCCTTTTTTTTTTCTCCCCAGTCTAAGTTATCTAAGTGATGAATAAGTTTTTTTTCTTAACTTAATATTCATTTTGAAGGAGAAAAATATAGTTCATATTTCGAAGCAAGACCATATTTTTGTACTAATGGTGTTAGTAAACATGATTCTCGTAGTTTGAAATAGTTTTTTCCTTTCTCTCACTCTCTCTCTCTCTCTCTCTCTCTCTCTCTCTCTCTCTCTCTCTCATATTAGAAATGCATTACAGTTCAGGACTAGAAAATCAGCATAAGTAAGGTCCCTGATACTACATTATTTAATTGATATTAAAAAATGTCATGAATGTGTATATTTATATAACATGACATTATAGTAAAAGGAAAATATTAAATGTAAATTTAACGCGTAACTGTGAAACGAAAAAACATTTTAGTTTTTAGTCTAAAAGTTCTACTTTTCCCAAAAGTTGCACATGATTTAAATTCTAAAAAAAAAAAAAAACAGAGTAAAATTTTCATCGATATAAAATTATATATGCATAAATTACAATATTTATCCATCCATTCAGAATCTAAAAATTATTCAACTCTCTCTCTCTCTCTCTCTCTCTCTCTCTCTCTCTCTCGTCGTTTTATATATATAAATTATATATATATATATATATATATATGTATATATATACATATATATATATATACATATATATATATATATATATATATGTATTTATATACATTTATATATATATATATATATATATGTATATATATACATTTATATATATTTATATATATATGTATATATAAATTTATATATATATATATATATGTATATATATACATATATATATATATATATATGTATATATATATATATATATATATAAATGGGTAAGCATATATGTATAAGTATATGCATATATACATACATTTATATATATATATATATATACATATATATATATATATATATATGTGTGTGTGTGTGTGTGTGTGTTAATAAATAATCTTAAAAAAAAATTAAATCACATTATGTTATAGCATAAAGTTTAAATAAATAGGAATGAAGTTTCGTTTATATTTTCTGAAACCAATCTCTAATCAAACAAAACAATAATTTTTAGTTTTTCTTTAAATATTGACTGGTACATTCCTCTGCTTTATACGCAAAAGTCATTAAGAATTAAAACAATTAATGAATAACATTGGTCAAAGCCCTTATGACTCTCATGTTCATTATCCCAAATAGTCATATAACATTTAAAATCTATTAGTGACACCCGTGATCAACACAGATTACACTAATTATTTATAATGCCGAATGCTAATATAGACCGAGCCTTTTCTCGTGACAAGAGGAAATTAATATTTTTTGATGAAATGAAGATATATTATTGTCCATTAAAAATATTATGGTACTTAGCAACCTAAAAGAAAAAGTGAAAAATTTAAATGAGATAGTAGAAATTATTAGAAAGGCATTCGTTAAAATAAAGATATGATTTAAACCCACAAGAGTTCATAATCCGACGTAGAAAAGATAAAATAATATATATATATATATATATATGTGTGTGTATATATATATATATATATATATAAATATATATATATATATATATATATGTATATATATATATATATATATATATGTATATATGTATATAAATAAATATATTTATACACATGTATATGTATATATATATATATATATAGTATATATTATATAATATATTATATATATATATATAAATACATAGTATATATATGTTATATATAGTATATATACATTATATATAGTATATATATATTATATATAGTATATATTTTATATGGTTATATATATATATATATATATATATATATATATAAATTGTAGTATATATATAGTATATATATTATATATGTAGTATATATTTTATATATTTATATATATATAATATATATATATATATAAGAAAGTATGTTCTAGCTTCACAAACAACAAAAACGTGAAGCAGAAATTTAGATTTCAAGCAAGAAATTACCAGAAATGGTTGTTTTAGTTTATCTACAAAGTTCCCTAATTCAGTGTCACATAAAATGATACATTATGGAATCAAAAGTTTTAATGTCTGTTTAAATGTTTCTACTGATATTTAAGAGTATCCCGGGTGAATGTAAAACTGAATGGAATGGATATAAAATAGTTGAAGAAATTCAGATAATAATTATTTCAAAATGTAAGAAATAAACGATTTCAAAGAAATAACTGTAAAGTATCGCAAGGAAGAATGTTTCAGGAGGCGGTATATTTTGGGAGAAATACTAAGAGAAAGAATTTATAAGAATTTTTAGATTATCATGAATATTCATGAATTATATTTTTAGGAAGAGCCAAGATTTCTTCAAACAATAGGTGAATATTTTTGTACGAATAAAATGATTTTAGATAGGTGTTTCTTAAAACACAAGTAAAGGCTTTTAGAAAATAATTGAGATGTGTGGGAAGATACATTAATACCTCCACCAACGAAGTTGGAAGGAGGTTATGTTTTCACCCCTGTTTAAGTGTTCGTTTGTGTGTGTGTTTGTTTGATAGCAGTTTCCTGGGCACAATTTTGATCATAGGTGAAACTTTGCGGGATTATCTGTTATGTGAAAATCTGGAAATGATTGAATTTTTTAAAGTCAAAGACAAAGGTCAAGGTCACGGTCAAGCAAAATGTCCAGTTCACGTAATCAGCCTTAAGTTTGGACATCGTTGCCACAGAGATTTAAATTTTCGTTCATATTTGAGTGTATGGAAATGCACTCCAATTATTACATATTAAGGTCAGAGGTCAAGGTCAAGGTCGAGGAAAAGTAAAGAAATAAGCGGCTGCGGCGGAGGCCTGCTCTGTAATGAGTGCCCTTTGAGTTATTGTTATTATTACAAGCAAAGCTACAAACCTAGTTGGAAAAGCAATATGCTATAAGCCCAAGGGCTCCAACAGGGAAGAAATAGCTCAGTGAGGAAAGGAAATAAGGTAATAAATAAATGATATGAGAAATAATGAACAAGTAGAATAGTTATAACATCAAAACAGTCATTCCATACATAAACTATTCAACAAAAAAACATTTGCAAAAAGTTCGACGTTCCTTTAGATGTTCTACCGATTCAACTACCCGAATAGGAAGAGATCATTCCACAACTTGAATGCAAAGGATGGTCAGAAATATGGAAAATATCCTATGCAGCATGCATGAACAGCTGACTGAACAACGTTTACAGAGGTTGATATTGACATCAGAGACTGCATGTTTTTGCCCAGCTTTGATGTGTATCAGCAGCCGAAGACTGGGGTTCGAGTCCCACTCAAAATCCTTTCTTTGGTTGCTGCAACCTCACTATACATGCGAGCTAAGGATGGCTGGGGATTGGGGGAGCCTATAGGTCTAGCTGCTGAGTCATCAGCAGAAATTGCCTGGCCCTCGTTGGTCCATGCTTGGATGAAAAGGGGGCTTAGACGCTGATCATATGTATATATGGTCAGTCTCAAGGGCATTGTCCAGCTTAAGAGGGCAATGTCACTGTTCCTTCCCTCTGCCATTCATGAGCAGCCCTTAAACCTTTAATCCTAGTAGCATGACAGAATTACAAAACATGATCATGATAGATTGATAACCTATTGTTAAAAAAATATACACAAACAATATAAATTTTCACTCCGGTATGAAACCTATCATTGCAAAATATGTCAGGCAATAACTCTGGAGGGCGGGCAATGAAAGAAAAGAGGATTTTGAATCCGGTCGAATGTCATTGCTCTGAAAGTGAGCCCTTTTTTGCCCTTCAATTTACAGGTTTTACGAATATTCGGACCCTCGTTTGTTTTATGA
>NC_090750.1:92416723-92424223 GCF_036898095.1 Palaemon carinicauda
TCAAAACTATTGGATTTAATTTACTTATTTCAATTTAATTTTCTTGGTATTATTTCTTTATTTTGATTAAATAATTTGTTATTTAAACTCTAGATAATTAGGAAAATTAATTTTCAAAACTATTGGATTTAACTGTTTTTATTTCGATTTAATGTTTTTCATTTGAACTTGGGATAATTAGGAGGACTAAATTTTCCTAAATGTTGGTATTATATCGCAATTTCGATTCAGTAAATTCTTATTTAAACTTGAGATAGTTATGTGGAATCCCTTTTTAAAACTATTAGATTGGATTGTTTTTATTTCAATTTAATTACTGGTCATTTTAACTTCTGATATTAAGGACAGATTAATTTACTAAGTTATTCGATATATATATCTTTATTTTTATTTATTAATTTGTTATTTTACTTAAGATAACTACGAGGAATCTATTTCTAAAACTATTAGATTTGATTGTTTTTATTTCATTTAATCATTGGTCATTTTAACTTCTGATAATTCGGAAAAATTAATTTACTAAGTTATTTGATATTTTTGTCTCTATTTTGATTTATTAATTCAGTATCAAAACTTGAGTTAATTAGGAGGAAATAATTTCCTAAAATATTGGATTTATTTTGTCTTTAGAAGGGATTCATTTCCTAATTTTTTTTTAATTATTTGTTATTAAATCGATTTGTTGATTTGTCATTAAATTTGTGATAATTATGAAGAATCAATTTTCTAAAAGCAAAAGTATTCATAATCCAAACGAAGTGATTATACAATTAACTATCTCGTAAGTGATAGAAAAGTGGTTAAATGACTATATTCCATGACAAATTTGATGAAAAAAATAGAAAATTAATTTGCATGTCATTTGCTATGTTTGAAGTGGGTCTACATTTCAATGATTATTAATGATTATGTAAAGTTTGTTATCAGTTAACAATAAAATAGTAATTCGAAAAACAACATGCTGTTATAGGATTAATTAATTTTTCATATTAATTTCTATTATTTATTTCCTTAACTTCTCATTACATCTATTGAACTTCGTTCAACATGCAAAACTAGTCATTAATGTTGATATTCTAATATTTTTTTAATATGAAAACATTAAAAGTATAACTATTTTCAAAACTGGAAAGCTTTGCACCATATTGTAATATATGATATTACTACAAAGAAAAAACATTCATATTCAATACACCAGTTATTACAAATTAAGGACTTTCAGGAGAAAAGAAATATATTTTAATGCCATATTTTATAATTCAATTAATAACCAGTAAATCTTTAATAGAAGCCACCAATAGAGAGAGAGAGAGAGAGAGAGAGAGAGAGAGAGAGAGAGAGAGAGAGAGAGAGAGTTACAAGGATTTGGGATGTCTCAAAGACTTTTTAGTCCAACCGCGGAGACTTCATTTGCTCTTTGGTAAAGCGATTTATTTTAAGCATCTATGAAGTTCTTATGATCTTGTGTAACTTATTTTTAAACTCGTTTACCGTTTACTGTTTACTAAATCTGCTGGAAGTCTATTCCAAGTATTTTCTATTTTTGTATGTAAAGACATCACCACATTGAGTGGTGTTGTGTCTCTTTAATTCCAGAGAGAGAGAGAGAGAGAGAGAGAGAGAGAGAGAGAGAGAGAGAGAGACCCAATTACCAGAACTTTCAATTTCGGGAAGTAACTATTCTTGCTTCTGTGGCCATTGCCTGATGTTTGTCTCTTTATATTATCAAAATCCATCGCTAGGAGATTGGCACCAATGTCTCTCTCTCACCCACACCAAATGCATTATTTCCCTTAGATCAAAAGGCGATGCTTGGCGATGCTTTTTGTTTCCAAAAAATATTTTGAAACCATCTAGAAAATTTTTTTTTTGTATATTATTTATGATATGATAATCTTTTTCACATTTACTTACTAGGAGAAACAAGATAATTGAAATTTTCTGATTGAATCATCAGAGGTAAATATCACAGATAAATATGTTAAGTGAATCATTGAAAAATAACTATTTTTTTATATCATAATTCTCTAAAGAACAATAAAATGTTGTATATTTGTAAGTAAATAGGAAGAATATTAAAACTCCAAAATAAAACAGCCAAATAAAGCGGAAAGAATAAAAAAACAAAAAAAACAGTAAAAGGGAACCTGATCGTCTTTTTCTCAGTCACATTCTGCTGCGTTGTAATGTAGTTCTCAAGTTCCATAATGTGGTGGCCATCTATGTTCCGGCGAAAGGAAAATGGCAAACCCTTGTCCACCACGACCAATACTCTGGTAAGAAGTTGCAAAAAAAAAAAAAAAAAAAAAAGGAAAGAAAGAACTTGTCCACCAGCGCCAACGTCTCCACCGTTACTAGCCTCCTGGAAACTCTCGTTCTGGGGAGACAATTCAACTCTCTTTTCCATTTATAGGTTAAAGGCTACTCATGAATTTACAGAGACAAAGGACAGTGACATTGCCCTATCAAGTTGCTCATGAATGGCAGAGGCAAAGGACAGTGACATTGCCGTATCACAGTTGGGCTCATGAATGGAAAGGCAAGGGGACAGTGACATTGCACTATCAAGGCGCTCAGGAATGGAAGAGGAAAGGGACAGCAACGTTGCACTATCAAGGCGATCGTGAATGGCAGAGGCAAAGGACAGTAACATTGCCCTATCAAGTTGCTCATGAATGGCAGAGGCAAGAGACAGTAACATTGCCCTATCAAGTCGCTCATGAATGCAGAGGCCAAGGACAGTGCCATTGCCCTATCAAGTGGCTCATGAATGGAAGAGGCAAGGGACAGTGACATTGCCCTATCAAATGGCTCATGAATGGCAGAGATAAGGGACAGTAACAATGTCCTATCAAATGGCTCATGAATGGCAGAGGCAAGGGCCAGTGACATTGCCCTATCAAGTGGCTCATGAATGGCAGAGATAAGGGACAGTAACATTGCCCTATCAAGTGGCCCATGAATGGAAGAGGCTATGGACAGTGATATTTTCCTATCAAGTTGCTCATGAATGGCAGAGGCAAAGGGACAGTGACATTGCACTATCTAGCTGCTCATGAATGGCAGAGGCAAGGGCAAGTGACATTGCACTATCAAGGCACTGATGAATACCAGAGGCAAGGGACAGTGACATTGCCCTATCAAGCTGCTCATGACTGGCAGAGGCAAAGGACAGTAACATTGCCCTATCAAGTGGCTCATGAATGGCAGAGACAAGGGACAGTAACATTGCCCTATCAAGTTGCTCATGAATGGAAGAGACAAGGGACAGTAACATTGCCCTATAAAGGTTGCTCATGAATGGAAGAGACAAGGGACAGTGACATTGCCCTATCAAGTGGCTTATAAATGGCAGAAGCAAGGGACAGTAACGTTGCACTATCAAGGCGATCATGAATGGCAGAGGCAAGGGAAAGTAAACGTTGCACTATCAAGGTGATCATGAATGGCAGAGGCAAGAGACAGTGACATTGCCCTATCAAGTGGGTCATGAATGGCAGAGGCAGGAGACAGTGACATTGTCCTATCAAGTGGATCATGAATAGAAGAGGCAAGGGACAGTGATATTGCCCTATCAAGCTGCTCATGAATGGCAGAGACAAATGACAGTGATTTTACCGTATCAAGTGGATCATGAATCGGCAATGGCAAGGGCCAGTGACATTGCCCTATTAAGTGGGCCATGAATGGGCGAGGCAAGAGACAGTGACATTGCCCTATCAAGTGGCTCATGAATGGGTGAGGCAAGGGACAGTGACATTGCCCTATCAGGTGGCTCATGAATGACAAAGGCAAGGGCCAGTGACATTACCCTATCAAGTGGCTCATGAATGGCAGAAGCAAGAGACATTGACATTGCCCCTATCAAGTGGGTCATGAATGGCAAAGGCAAAAGACAGTGACATTGCCCTATCAAGTGGCTCATGAATGGCAGTGGGCAAAAGGACAGTGCCATTGCCCTATTAATTGGCTCATAAATGGCAAAAGCAAGGGACAGAAACAATGCCCAATCAAGTTGCTCATGAATGGCAGAGGCAAAGGGACAGTGACATTGCCGTATCAAGTGGCTCATGAATGGAAAAGGCAAGGGACAGTAACATTGCGCTAACAAGGCGCTCATGAATGGCAGAGGCAAGGGACAGTAACGTTGCAGTATCAAGGCGATCATGAATGGCAGAGGCAATGGACAGTAACATTGCCCTATCAAATGGCTCATGAATGGCAGAAGCAAGGAGACAGTGATATTGCCAAATCAAGTGGCTCATGAATGGCAGTGGAAAAAGGACAGTGCCATTGCCCTATCAAGTGGCTCATGAATGGCAAAAGCAAGGGCCAGTAACATTGCCCTATCAAGTGGCTCATGAATGGCAGAAGCAAGAGACAGTGACATTGCCCTATCAAGTTGCTCATGAATAGCAGAGGCAAAGGGACAGTGACATTGCCGTATCAAGTGGCTCATGAATGGAAGAGGCAAGGGACAGTAACATTCCCCTATCAAGTGGGTCATGAATGGCAGAGGCAAGAGACAGTGACATTGCCCTATCAAGTGGCTCATGAATGGCAGAGGCAAGAGACAGTGACATTGCCCTATCAAGTTGCTCATGAATGACAGAGGCAAAGGGACAGTGACATTGCCGTATCAAATGGCTCATGAATGGCAGAGGCAAGGGACAGTAACATTCCCCATTCAAGTGGGTCATGAATGGCAGAGACAAGAGACAGTGACATTGCCTTATCAAGTCGCTCATGAATGGCAATGGCAAGTGACAGTAACAGTTCCCTATCAAGTGGCTCATGTGTGGCAGAGGCAAGAGACAGTGTTATTGCCCTATCAAGTGGGTCATGAATGGCAGAGGCAAGAGACAGTGTTATTGCCCTATCAAGTGGGTCATGAATGGCAGAGACGAGAGAAAGTGACATTACCCTATCAAGTCGCTCATGAATGGGCGAGGCAAGAGACAGTGTTATTGCCCTATCAAGTGGGTCATGAATGGCAGAGACAAGAGACAGTGACATTGCCCTATCAAGTCGCTCATGAATGGGCGAGGCAAGAGACAGTGTTATTGCCCTATCAAGTGGGTCATGAATGGCAGACCCAAGAGACAGTGACATTGCCCTATCAAGTCGCTCATGAATGGTCGAGGCAAGAGACAGTGTTATTGCCCTATCAAGTGGGTCATGAATGGCAAAGACAAGAGACAGTGACATTGCCCTATCAAGTCGTTCATGAATGGGCGAGGCAAGAGACAGTGTTATTGCCCTATCAAGTGGGTCATGAATGGCAGAGACAAGAGATAGTGACATTGCCCTATCAAGTCGCTCATGAAGGGGCGAGGCAAGAGACAGTGTTATTGCCCTATCAAGTGGGTCATGAATGGCAGAGGCAAGGGACAGTAACATTCCACTATCGAGTTGCTCATGAATGGCAGAGGCAAGGGACAGTAACATTGCCCTATCAAGTAGCTCATGAATGGCAGAGGCAAGAGACAGTAACATTGCCCTATCAAGTCGCTCATGAAGGGGTGAGGCAAGAGACAGTGTTATTGCCCTATCAAGTGGGTCATGAATGGCAGAGGCAAGGGACAGTAACATTGCCCTATCGAGTTGATCATGAATGGCAGAGTCAAGGGACAGTAACATTGCCCTATCTAGTAGCACATGAATGGCAGAGGCAAGAGACAGTGTTATTGCCCTATCAAGTCGGTCATGAATGGCAGAGACAAGACACAGTGACATTGCCCTATCAAGTTGCTCATGAATGGGCGAGGCAAGAGACAGTGTTATTGCCCTATCAAGTGGGTCATGAATGGAAGAGACAAGAGACAGTGACATTACCCTATCAAGTCACTCATGAATGGGCGAGGCAAGAGACAGTGTTATTGCCCTATCAAGTGGGTCATGAATGGCAGAGGCAAGAACCAGTGACATTGCCCTATCAAGTCGCTCATGAATGGGCGAGGCAAGAGACAGTGTTATTGCCCTATCAAGTGGGTCATGAATGGCAGAGGCAAGAGACAGTGACATTGCCCTATCAAGTGGGTCATGAATGGCAGAGGCAAGGGACAGTGACATTACCCTATCAAGTGGCTCAGGAATGGCGGAGGCAAGGGGCAGTGACATTGCCCTGTCAAGTGGCTCATGAATGGCAGAGACAGGGACAGTGACATTGCCCTATCAAGTGGCTCATGAATGGCAGAGACAAGGGACAGTGACATTACCCTATCAAGTGGCTCATGAATGGCAGAGGCAAGGGACAGTAACATTGACCTTTCGAGCAGGATGATCCCCTAGAGACTGACCATATTACATATTGATCAGCACACAAGCCCCTCTCCGGCTAAGGAGGGTCAGGCAATGGCTGCTGATGATTCACCAGATAGACCTAAAGGCTCCCTCAAACCCACCATCCCGTACTCACAAGGATGGTGAGGTTGTAGTGACTAAAGGAGCGATCGAGTTTAAGTGGGACTCATACCTCAGTCTGGCAATCACCAGGCAGGGACAGTACCACCAGGCCACCACAACCCCTTTCGCATTATGAAGTACTGTTCGCTTATGTTGTCTTGGAAGTCTCTATACTTTTCTCTTGGGTTGCTGAGCTGTTATGTTTCCTTATTTTCTCTATATATGTTGATTTTTTTCACTGGTGCGACCGCTTAGCGTAAGATGATATGAATTGAATGGTATGTTCACCATTCTTAAAACTAGAAAATGTTTTTCTTTTTCTTTTGGTTAATCTTAAGAGTGATAACGAAAGGGATTATTCTCTATTATTGTAAGACTCTCATAAGATTTTGATAAGGTATTATATTAGTTGGAACATTATATTTATTCTCAAAACTATTTTTATTTTAATCTTAATAATGATATCAGAAAGGATTATTAGTTCTTATTATAAAACTATTTTCTTTCACTTTTACTCTATTATAAAGCATTTGATAAGATATGATATTAGTTGGAAAATTGGTCTTCGTTCTAAACTTGAAAATATATATTTTTTTCTTTTTGGTTAATCCTAAGAATTATATCAGAAAGTATTATTGGTCGTTACCATAAGGTTATTATTCTTTTACAATCTCTTATAAAGCTTTTGATAAAAATGATATGGGTTCGAAAATGTTCTTTATTACTTCATAAGCTATTTTTTTTGGGGGGGAGGGAGGGTTGGGGGTGCCATTATTCTTGATAATGAAAAAAAAAGATTATCTTTATTTTATAAGACTCAGTTAATCTTTCGCGTTTCATCTTTAACAAAGATTTTAATAAGAATGAAAAATCTTTTTAGTAATTTTACAACTAAATTAAACATATATAAATTACTCTCATCTCTCAGTCACTTGAATACTTGGAGTAAAAATTGTTAAAATACATCTATAAATATGACTTGAGACAGCAGTGATAGAACCAACAATATAAATATATATATATATATATATATATATATATATATATATATATATATATACATATATATATATATATATATATATATATATATAT
>NC_090750.1:92431723-92434223 GCF_036898095.1 Palaemon carinicauda
TGGAGAGGGGGCTTGGGTGCTAATCATATGTACAGTATATATGGTCAGTCTCTATGGCATTGTCCTGCTTGATAAGGCAGCGTCACTGTCCATTGTCTCTGCCATTCATGAGTGCCCTTGAAACCTTTAAAATATGTTCTTCAATGTTGATTTTTTCCGGATTAAAAATAGTTAAATCGGTAGAACTTCAAATGTTCAAACTTGCAGCAAATGTTATTATGTTGAACATGCTGACTTAAGTATTTTTATAGTTTATATATGAAAGATCTGTTTTATTGTTGTTACTGTTCTTAAAATACTCTAGTTTAATTTTTCTATACTTCTCATAGAGTTTATTTATTTGCTTGTTTCCTTTCCTCACTGGGCTATTTTTCCCTGTTGGAGCTCTTGTGCTTATAACATCCTGCTTTTCCCACAAGGCGGTTGCTTAGTTAATAATAATAATAATAATAATGATAATAATAATAATAATAATACTTGTGCTTATAACATCCTGCTTTTCCCATAAGGCGGTTGCTTATTTAATAATAATAATAATAATAATAATAATAATAATAATAATAATAATAATAATAATAATACTTCAGATTTGAAACGAGCTGCAACAGTTTTGACAAGAAGCAAAATAATAAGTTTTACAGAAAAAAAGTACCAAACTAATCCCGAAATGACAACTACAGCCTAGAAAAGTGACGCATAACTACATTTCGTGGTACCAGTGGCAGAGTTCAAGAACCTGTCAGCCTAAAGATGAGCTGATCAATCAGATTAGCATACAAAAAGGTAATTTGCGTGGCGGATGCGGTAAGGTTTATAGGACCTAGCTCGAATTAAACGAATACATGAATCATAATGAAGAAGCGGGCCATACATAGGAGAGTAGCTCGTGTCAGATATATGCCTTTTTTCTTTATGTCTTTATATGATAATTTGAATGAGGTTTTTTTTTTTTCTTTACGAGATTTTTATTTTTTATTTTTGGATATGAGGATATAAAGGGATTGTGTATTATATATAGGGGAGGAATACTTGTTTAGAACTGGGTTTTGCAATACAATAGTTTGATATATATATATATATATATATATATATATATATATATATATATATATATATATATATATATATATATATATATGGGCCTCAGACGTGTTCAAACACTTCCACTTCGTCTTCTCTTCCTTCTCCTGCTTCATTTGTAGTCTACAGGGACCCATTCTGTTATTCTTAATGTCCACCTATTATCTGACAGACTGTATACATATATAAATTATATATATAAATAGATATATGTATATATATATATATATATATATATATATATATATATATATATATATATATATATATATATATATATATATATATATATATATTATGTGCTGAACTGAAGTTATATCATCTCCCTCTTATATGCATCAATTAAAAGTCGTACATATGTCATACTTTGATAAAAAAAATCGGTCATATTTAGGTATATAATGATATAATTATCATATTAAACTGATGATATATCATTCATTAACTCTGCTATTAGTATCATGCATTAAAATTAATCTATCGTATCGAGTACAAAGGAAATCAATATATGTTTTTATATCAAATGATAATAGTGTGAATAAGGTATAATTTCCTTTCGCAGTGTGTATAATTTTAAGCGAAGTGGAAGGAGTGATATTTTCTTGAATAATATTCAACACAATAGGCGATGATGCATGAGTAATGGAAGCCAGTTGAAGGGAAGAGACGTTTAGTCACCTGGGAATAATAACAAGCAATAACTTGATGGAGAAATATGGCAATATTAAAAGGTACTTGCAGTCATTGTTACGCAATGCTGTATGATAATTCTTGAATTGTTCCTGAAAGAAAAGAAGATATTAACATAAGATATTAGTTATTGAAATTCAAATTATTATTATTTTTACTTGCTAAGCTACAACCCTAGTTGGATAAGCAGAATGCTATAAGCCTAGGGGCTCCAACCGGGGAAATAGCCAAGTCAGGAAAGGAAACAAGGAAAAATTAAATATTCTAAGAACAGGAACATCATCTGAATAAAAATTTCCTATATAAACTATAAAAACTTTAACAAAACAAGAAAAAGAGAAACCAGATAGAATAGTGTGCCCGAGTATACCCTCAAGAAAAGAGAACTCTAACCTAAGACAGTGGAAGACCATTGTACAGAGGCTATTGCACTATCCAAGACTAGAGAACAATAGTTTAATTTTGCAGTTTTCCTTTCCTAGAAGAGCTGCTTACCATAGCTAAAGAGTCTCTTCCACCCTTACCAAGAGGAAATTAGCCACTGAACAATTAGAGTAGAGTAGTCAACCACTTGGGTGAAGAAGAATTGTTTGGTAATCAGTGTTTTCAGGGGAATGAGGACAGGGGAGAATCTGTAAAGAATATGCCTGATTATTCAGTGTATGTTTAGGCAAAGTGAAAATGAACCGTAACCAGAGAGAAGGATTCAATGCAGTACTGTCAGGCCAGT
>NC_090750.1:92455015-92470015 GCF_036898095.1 Palaemon carinicauda
TATATATATATATATATATATATATATATATATATATATATATATATATATATATATATATATATATATATATATATATATATATATATATATATGTATATATATATATATATATATATATATATATATATATATATATATATATATATATATATATATATATATATATATAATGAATATATATATATATATATATATATATATATATATATATATATATATATATATATATATATATATATATATATATATATATATATATACATATATATATATATATATATATATATATATATATATGCATATATATATATATATATATATATATATATATATATATATATATATATTTATATATATATATATATATATATAGACTGACCATATATATATATATATATATATATATATATATATATATATATATATATATATATATAAATATATATATATATATATATATATATATATATATATATATATATATATATACATATATATATATATATATATATATATATATATATATATATATATATATATATATGTATATGTATATATATATATATATATATATATATATATATATATATATATATATATATATATATATATATATATATACCCCTCCCAATATCTGGATTCTCTCTATACCTCGGGATTAGACCCCCAAGAGGGTATTAGTTCAAAGACAATAGCTTTTGTTCTTCTGGGGAATCGAACCCAGGCCCGTACAACTGAGGTGACAATGGCATACCATCTAGCCACAATATTCAGTGCCCATAATCCCTCTCCATTCAAGCCAGGAGCAGCGAATATAGATACACGTATAGGCTTGCCCAAACAGCCTATCCTTATCTCACAAAGATGGTGAGGTTGAAGACACTAGAGGAAGTTATCAAGTTGAGCTGGTCTCGAACCATAGTCCAGCAGGTCACAGGAATAGACAGCAACACTTCAAATAGTAATTGGAAATACTTTCATGTCAGAAACATAGAATATTAAATTTAGTATATTTTGAATATTGTAACAATTTTATAATACTTTTGGTTCATAAACTCCTGTTAACTGCTATAAGTTTAATTTGTTTTCCCCTCAATTAAATCACTGAAATGAGCAAAAAACATGAAATCCTGCTTAATTTTTGAAAAATTGGAGGATGTGCACTGTTATAACGAGATTAGTTGCAACTAATTAGGCATTGTAAATTTAAACCTAATTTTTTTAGTATTTACTTTATCTCTCGGTGAAAATTAACTGAACAGAGAATGAATCATGATCCATCTGTAAATAAATTATATAATTATTTCTTTGATAAGTGTTTTTTTTTTCTTTGAAAGAATTAAATTAGAATAAAAGCCACAGGTATTGTTTGTATAGATAAAAAATAGGGAATTTATTTCAGATCTAATGACGACAAAATTTTTCTAATATTTCCTGTACAGGAATTGTTATTTTTTTTCTTAGATAAGAATTTTTCTTTCATCTGAAGGAATCACATTCGAATAAAAGCCAAAGGGATTGAAATAAGAAAAAAAAGAGTAATTTATTTCAGATCTAGTGATGAAAACATTATTAATTTTCCTAATATCTGATAACCAAAAAATAAAATCTTCAGTATTTAAAGACTAATCTATATATATATATATATATATATATATATATATATATATATATATATATATATATATATATATATATATATATATATATATATATATATATATATATATACATACATACATACATATACCAAAGGCACTTCCCCCAATTTTGGGGAGTAGCCGACATCAACAAGAAACAAAACAAAAAAGGGGACCTCTACTCTCTACGTTCCTCCAACCTAACCAGGGACTCAGCCGAGTTCAGCTGGTACTGCTAGGGTGCCACAGCCCAACCTCCCACATTTCCACCACAGATGAAGCTTCATACTGCTGAGTCCCCTACTGCTGCTACCTCCGCGGTCATCTAAGGCACCGGAGGAAGCAGCAGGGCCTACCGGAACTGCGTCACAATCGCTCGCTATTCATCCCTATTTCTAGCACGCTCTCTTGCCTCTCTCACATCTATCCTCCTATCACCCAGAGCTTTCTTCACACCATCCATCCACCCAAACCTTGGCCTTCCTCTTGTACTTCTCCCATCAACTCTTGCATTCATCACCTTCTTTAGCAGACAGCCATTTTCCATTCTCTCAACATGGTCAAACCACCTCAACACATTCATATCCACTCTAGCCGCTAACTCATTTCTTACACCCGTTCTCACCCTCAACACTTCGTTCCTAATCCTATCTACTCGAGATACACCAGCCATATTCCTCAGACACTTTATCTCAAACACATCCAATTTCTGTCTCTCCACCACTTTCATTCCCCACAACTCCGATCCATACATCACAGTTGGTACAATCACTTTCTCATATAGAACTCTCTTTACATTCATGCCCAACCCTCTATTTTTTACTACTCCCTTAACTGCCCCCAACACTTTGCAACCTTCATTCACTCTCTGACGTACAACTGCTTCCACTCCACCATTTGCTGCAACAACAGACCCCAAGTACTTAAACTGATCCACCTCCTCAAGTAACTCTCAATTCTTTTGCGGGGTGGGGGGGGGGGGTGGGGGGGGGGGATTGATGTTAGAAATAAATCACCGAAAAGTTTTCGTATCTTTTATTATTATTATTATTATTATTATTATTATTATTATTATTATTATTATTATTATTATTATTATTATTATTATTATTATCATTATTATTATTATTATTTTTATTATTATTATTACTATTATTATTATTATTATTATTATTATTATTATTATTATTAAGCTACAACCCTAGTTGGAAAAGCTGATGCCTTAACATAAAACTCCAACAGCCTAGTAAGGAAAGGAGATAAGGAAATAAATAAACAATACGAGGAGTAATGAACAATCACATTATAATGTTCCAAGAACAGTAACAACAATAACATAGAGCTTTCTTATATAAAGCATAAAAAGCGACTGAAGCTGTTCTAATTGTAGAAGGAGAAAATTTTTCATACTGAATGCGACATGAGAGAGAGAGAGAGAGAGAGAGAGAGAGAGAGAGAGAGAGAGAGAGAGACTCCAGCCTCTGTTTACAAATGATTAAATTTGTTTCTCTCGGCGGAGACGTCTTAACATGTTTAATGTTATCGTTACTGATGTGGGGAAAAAGTCTTTTTATGCTCGACTTTTCCACTAGCAAATTTTTCCCTTATTTTTTATGAACATTTCTGTTATATCGTTCCCTGTTTCACCCATATTTTGTGTCTTTTTAATTATATTTGTTCTTCTTATCTGTGTAATTATAGTAAATCAAATTACTTAGCATTTAGTTTTATGCTTTATTGTGGAATTAATTTTGGACGTATATTGAATCATAATTTCGTGTTGGTATTTTAATTTGAATTTCATTATGTCATGCAATCTTCAGCCTTCTGTTTTGAAACTTTAACGTGGAGTCTCTCTCTCTCTCTCTCTCTCTCTCTCTCTCTCTCTCTCTCTCTCTCTCTCTCTCCTCTCTCTCATACTTTCAACTTCGAATTTGAAGGTTGACCATTGTTTAAGTGGTAGTAGACATTATCTCAACTGAAATTAATGATTAATTTCCGATATATATTCTTGATACTGACTTCAGAGCTGTAATTATTAATTTCCGATATATATTCTTGATACTGGCTTCAGAGCTGTAACTATTAATTTCCGATATATATTCTTGATACTGGCTTCAGAGCTGTAATTATTAACTTACGATATATATTCTTGATACTGGCTTCAGAGCTGTAATTATCAATTTCCGATATATATTCTTGATACTGATTTCAGAGCTGTAATTATTAACTTCCGATATATATTCTTGATACTGGCTTCAGAGCTGTTATTACTAATTTCCGATATATATTCTTGATACTAGCTTCAGAGCTGTAATTATTAATTTCCGATATATATTCTTGATACTGGCTTCTGAGCTGTAATTATTGATTTCCGGTATAAGTTTTTCATACTGGCTTCAGAGCTATAATTATTAATTTCCGATATATATATTCGTGATTCTGGCTTCAGAGCTGTAATTATTAATTTCCGATATATATTCTTGATACTGGCTTCAGAGCTGTAATTATTAATTTCCGATATATATTCCTGATACTGGCTTCTGAGCTGTAATTATTAATTTCCGATATATATTCTTGATACTGGCTTCAGAGCTGTAATTAGTAATTTCCGATATATATTCTTGATACTGGCTTCAGAGCTGTAAAAAATTAATTTCCGATATATATTCCTGATACTGGCTTCTGAACTGTAATTATTAATTTCCGATATATATTCTTGATACTGGCTTCAGAGCTGTAATTATTAATTTCCGATATATATTCATGATACTGGCTTCAGAGCCGTAATTATTAATTTCCGATATATATTCTGGATACTGGCTTCAGAGCTGTAATTATTAATTTCCGATATATATTCGTGATACTGGCTTCTGAGCTGTAATTATTAATTTCCGATATATATTCTTGATACTGGCTTCAGAGCTGTAATTATTAATTTCCGATATATATTCGTGATACTGGCTTCAGAGATGTAATTATTAACTTCCGATATATATTCTTGATACTGGCTTCAGAGCCGTAATTATTAATTTCCGATACATATTCTTGATACTGGCTTCAGAGCTGTAAAAATTAATTTCTGATATATATTCTTCATACAGGCTTCTGAGCTGTAATTATTAATTTCCGATATATATTCTTGATACTGGCTTCAGAGCTGTAAAATTTAATTTCCGATATATATTCTTGATACTGGCTTCAGAGCTGTAATTATTAATTTCTGATATATATTTCTTGATACTGGCTTCAGAGCTGTAATTATTAATTTCCGATATATATTCTTGATACTGCCTTCAGAGCTGTAATTATTAATTTCTGATATATATTCTTGATACTGGATTCAGAGCCGTAATTATTAATTTCTGATATATATTCTTGATACTGGCTTCAGAGCCGTAATTATTAATTTCCGATATACATTCTTGATACTGGCTTCAGAGCCGTAATTATTAATTCCCGATATACATTATTGATACTGGCTTCAGAGCCGTAATTATTAATTTCCGATATATATTCTTGATACTGGCTTCAGAGCTGTAATTATTAATTTCCAATATATATTCTTGATACTGGCTTCAGAGCCGTAATTATTAATTTCCGATATATATTCTTGATACTGGCTTCAGAGCTGTAAAACTTAATTTCCGAAATATATTCTTGATACTGGCTTCTGAGCTGTAATTATTAATTTCCGATATATATTCTTGATACTGGCTTCAGACCTGTAATTATTAATTTCCGATATATATCCGTGATACTGGCTTCAGAGCTGTAATTATTAATTTCCGATATATATTCTTGTTAATGGCTACAGAGCTGAAATTATTAATTTCCGATATATATTCTTGATACTGACTTCAGAGCTGTAAATATCAATTTCCGATATATATTCTTGATACTGGCTTCAGAGCTGTAATTATTAATTTTCGATATATATTCTTGATACTGGCTTCAGAGCTGTAATTTTTAACTTCCGATATATATTCTTGATTCTGGCTTCAGAGCTGTAATTATTAACTTAGGATATATATTCTTGATACTGGCTTCAGAGCTGTAATTATCAATTTCCGATATATATTCTTGATACTGATTTCAGAGCTCTAATTATTAACTTCCGATATATATTCTTGATATAGGCTTCAGAGCTGTAATTATCAATTTCCGATATATATTTTTAATACTGATTTCAGAGCTGTAATTATTAATTTCCGATATATATTCTTGATAATGGCTTCAGAGCCGTAATTATTGATTTCCGATATACATTCTTGATACTGGCTTCAGAGCTGTAATTATTAATTTCGATATATATTCTTGATACTGACTTCAGAGCTGTAATTATCAATTTCCGATATATATTCTTGATACTGGCTTCAGAGCTGTAATTATTAATTTCCGATATATATTCTTGATACTGGCTTCAGAGCTGTAATTATTAATTTCCGATATATATTCTTGATACGGGCTTCAGAGCCGTAATTATTAATGTCTGATATATATTCTTGATACTGGCTTCAGAGCTGTAATTTTTAATTTCCGATATACATTCTTGATACTGGCTTCAGAGCTGTAATTATTAATTTCCGATATATATTCTTGATTCTGGCTTCAGAACCGTAATTATTAATTTCCGATATATATTCTTGATACTGACTTCTGAGCTGTAATTATCAATTTCCGTTATATATTCTTAATACTGGCTTCAGAGCTGTAATTTTTAACTTCCGATATATATTCTTCATTCTGGCTTCAGAGCTGTAATTATTAATTCCCGATATATATTCTTGATACTGGCTTCAGAGCTGTAATTATTAACTTCCGATATATATTATTGATATTGGCTTCAGAGCTGTAATTATTAATTTCCGATATATATTCTTGATAATGGCTTCAGAGCTGATATTATTAATTTCCGATATATATTTTTGATTCTGGCTTCAGAGCTGTAATAATTAATTTCCAATATATATTCTTGATACTGGCTTCAGAGCTGTAATTATTAATTCCCGATATAAATTTTTCTTACTGGCTTCAGAGCTGTAAATATTAATTTCCGATATATATTATTGATACTGGCTTCAGAGCTGTAATTATTAATTTCCGATATATATCCTTGATACTGGCTTCAGAGCTGTAAATATTAATTTCCGATATATATTATTGATACTGGCTTCAGAGCTGTAATTATTAATTTCCGATATATATTCTTGATACTGGCTTCAGAGCTGTAATTTTTAACTTCCGATATATATTCTTGATACTGGCTTCAGAGCTGTAATTATTAATTTCCGATATATATTCTTGATAATGGCTTCAGAGCTGTAAATATTAATTTCCGATATATATTCTTGATACTGGCTTCTGAGCTGTAATTATTAATTTCCGATATATATTCTTGATTCTGGCTTCAGAGCTGTAATTAGTAATTTCCGATATATATTCTTGATACTGGCTTCAGAGCCGTAATTATTAATGTCTGATATATATTCTTGATACTGGCTTCAGAGCTGTAATTTTTAATTTCCGATATACATTCTTGATACTGGCTTCAGAGCTGTAATTATTAATTTCCGATATATATTCTTGATTCTGGCTTCAGAACTGTAATTATTAATTTCCGATATATATTCTTGATACTGACTTCAGAGCTGTAATTATCAATTTCCGTTATATATTCTTAATACTGGCTTCAGAGCTGTAATTTTTAACTTCCGATATATATTCTTCATTCTGGCTTCAGAGCTGTAATTATTAATTCCCGATATATATTCTTGATACTGGCTTCAGAGCTGTAATTATTAACTTCCGATATATATTCTTGATATTGGCTTCAGAGCTTTAATTATTAATTTCCGATATATATTCTTGATAATGGCTTCAGAGCTGATATTATTAATTTCCGATATATATTCTTGATTCTGGCTTCAGAGCTGTAATAATTAATTTCCAATATATATTCTTGATACTGGCTTCAGAGCTGTAATTATTAATTCCCGATATAAATTTTTCTTACTGGCTTCAGAGCTGTAAATATTAATTTCCGATATATATTATTGATACTGGCTTCAGAGCTGTAATTATTAATTTCCGATATATATCCTTGATACTGGCTTCAGAGCTGTAAATATTAATTTCCGATATATATTATTGATACTGGCTTCAGAGCTGTAATTATTAATTTCCGATATATATTCTTGATACTGGCTTCAGAGCTGTAATTTTTAACTTCCGATATATATTCTTGATACTGGCTTCAGAGCTGTAATTATTAATTTCCGATATATATTCTTGATAATGGCTTCAGAGCTGTAATTATTAATTTCCGATATATATTCTTGATACTGGCTTCAGAGCTGTAATTTTTAACTTCCGATATATATTCTTGATTCTGGCTTCAGAGCTGTAATTATTAATTCCCGATATATATTCTTGATAATGGCTTCAGAGCTGTAATTATTAATTTCCGATATATATTCTTGATAATGGCTTCAGAGTTGAAATTATTAATTCCTGATATATATTCTTGATAATGGCTTCAGAGCTGTAATTTTTAACTTCCGATATATATTCTTGATTTTGGCTTCAGAGCTGTAATTATCAATTCCCGATATATATTCTTGATAATGGCTTCAGAGCTGTAATTATTAATTTCCGATATATATTCTTGATAATGGCTTCAGAGCTGTAGTTATTGATTTCCGATATAAATTTTCCTTACTGGCTTCAGAGCTGTAAATATTAATTTCTGATATATATTATTGATACTGGCTTCAGAGCTGTAATTATCAATTTCCGATATATATTCTTGATATTTGCTTCTGAGCTGTAATTATTAATTTCCGATATATATTCTTGATACTGGCTTCAGAGCTGTAATTATTAATTTCTGATATATATTCTTGATACTGGCTTCAGAGCTGTAATTATTAATTTCCGATATATATTCTTGATACTGGCTTCAGAGCCGTAATTATTAATTTCCGATATATATTTTTGATACTGGCTTCAGAGCTGTAATTATTAATTTCCGGTATATATTCTTGATACTGGCTCAGAGCTGTCTTACATTTAATTTTTTATCCCAATTTTCGATGGTAATTAGTGTTTAAGTTTTACTAGTAACATATCCTGATATTCATTAAAAGGTTTGTTGTATAATAATTATTATTAGACGAATGCTTAAAATTATTCTACCAGATTAGGGGATATTAAACGTATAGTTTTATTATAAAGGCCCATAAAGTAATATTTCAACTTCTTAATATTCTTAGGAAATTATTTTACTAGATTAGGGGATATTAAACGCATAGTTTTCTTATAAAGGCCCCAAAAATAGTATTTCAATTTCCTAATATCCATAAAAAGTTTATTATATATTTAGTATTATTAATGGACTTTTAACATTATTTACATTAATTAGTCGATAGTAAAAATATAGATTTGTCTTAAAAAACCCATACAGTAATTTTCACTTTATTATTATATACAATAAAAGAAGAAATATTTAAACTTCACGTGTGATATAGAAATAAGCCTGAGAAATGAGTAATATTTCAATTTACTAATATTCATAAAAAGGTTATAATATTTTAAGCATTATTAAATTGATTTAATATTGTTTACCTCGATTAGTCTATAGTAAACTCATAGTTAAATTTAGAAATTTTTGTTAAAAAGCCAATGTAAGAATTCTCCCTTTATCAAAAACTACAGTAAAAGAAATATTTTAACTTTCCGTATGATATAGAAAGAAGCAGGAGAAATGAGTAATATTTCAATTTCCTAAGATTAATGAAAAAAATTTATATTTTAAGTATTATTAAATGACTTTTAACATTATTTTTATTTATTGGACGATAGTAAACTTATAGATAAACATAGAAGAAACTTAGAATTTTTCTTAAAAAGCCCATACAGCAATGTTCCCTTCATTATTGACTAAAATAAAAGAAGAAGTATTTCAACTTTCCCTGTGATATAGAAAGAAACCGGAGAGATGAACTTGGCCGATGGTTCCAATGCGACAATAAAAGCGATTAGATCTGTCACTCGTTACAAACGATGTGTGTCGAGTCTCACATAACATCACATAAATTCATTTCTAGTTTACCCGCCCTGTTCAACCCCCCCCCCCCCCCCGCCCCCAGCTCTTCTCTTGCCCTTGCCAGTAATGTAGATGATCTTGCTTAAAGATCCTATCTCACGGCCGTAAGGGGGCCGTAAGGGGGACGTAAGATGGCGGGGGGTGGATCTTGGGGCCCCGATTTCGTAAGGAGCAATCAAAGATCTTATCTCTCGGCCGTAAGGGGGCCGTAAGATGGCGGGGGGTGGATCTTGGGGCCCCGATTTCGTAAGGAGCAATCAAAGATCTTATCTCTCGGCCGTAAGGGGGCCGTAAGGGGGCCATAAGGTTGTGGGGTGGGGTGGATCTTGGGGTCCCGATTTCGTAAGGAGCAATCAAAGATCTTATCTTTCGGCCGTAAGGGGGCTGTAAGGGGGGTGGGGGTGGGGGGGGGGGTGGATCTTGGGGCCCCGATTTCGTAAGGAGCAATCAAAGATCTTATCTTTCGGCCGTAAGGGGGCCGTAAGGGGGCCGTAAGGTGGGGGGGGGGGCGGGGGTTGGATCTTGGGGCCCCGATTTCGTAAGGAGAAATCAAAGATCTTATCTCTCGGCCGTAAGGGGGCCGTAAGGGGGCCATAAGGTTGTGGGGTGGGGTGGATCTTGGGGTCCCGATTTCGTAAGGAGCAATCAAAGATCTTATCTCTCGGCCGTAAGGGGGCCATAAGGTTGTGGGGTGGGGTGGATCTTGGGGTCCCGATTTCGTAAGGAGCAATCAAAGATCTTATCTCTCGGCCGTAAGGGGGCCATAAGGTTGTGGGGTGGGGTGGATCTTGGGGTCCCGATTTCGTAAGGAGCAATCAAAGATCTTATCTCTCGGCCGTAAGGGGGCCATAAGGTTGTGGGGTGGGGTGGATCTTGGGGTCCCGATTTCGTAAGGAGCAATCAAAGATCTTATCTTTCGGCCGTAAGGGGGCAGTAAGGGGGGTGGGGGGGGTGGATCTTGGGGCCCCGATTTCGTAATGAGCAATCAAAGATCTTATCTCTCGGCCGTAAGGGGGCCGTAAGGGGGCCGTAAGGTGGGGGCGGGGGTTGGATCTTGGGGCCCTGATTTCGTAAGGAGAAATCAAAGATCTTATCTCTCGGCCGTAAGGGGGCCGTAAGGGGCCCGTAAGAGGGGGGGGGGGCGGTGGTTGATTCTTTAGGGCCACTATTTCGTAAGGAGCAAGACATTTGCGTGGGTCATTCTTACGGGAGCTCTTATCAGACCCCGGAGGGTTAGGACGAGTCGAAATACAAAGTGGGAGTCTCCCATTTTGGATGTGAAGAGGGAACCGCACTGTGTAAAAGAAGAAATTTTAGTTCACAGGGTGTTATTTTGTTGGAGGTTTAGGGTGAAAATGCTGTTTCTAGATTCATCCTCTGGTAATGAGTAGTTAATGCAGTTCACTATATATGTATATATATATATATATATATATATATATATATATATATATATATATATATATATATATATATATATATATATATATATATATATATATATATATATATATATATATATATATATATATATATATATATATATATATATATATATATATATATATACGTTCAACATCAACAACGACAACAACAACAACAACAACAACAACAACAACAAATACAGCTGATTTAATCTACTGTAGGGCAAATCCCTCAGAAGTACCCTAATTCATATCTGGAGTTTGGCCAATTTTCATCACCAAGTTGGACAATGCAGACAGGTAATGGTGGGAGATTTTTTTGTCCAATCGCTCACGGCAAACTAACCTAGTATCACTGTTTCCAACTAAGTGCAGCTTTGTTGATCATGCCGATACACACACACCCTTTCAACGTCCGTATGTGAGAGTGTGAGTTAGAAAGGGCGTAGGCAACATTTCAATCTCACGTAGGCTCTATATACTCAACACTTTCATATTTTCATCTTTAGCTATCTACTGTATGCAGATTTAACAGTTTTTTATAGCAATAAAGTAATTCCACTAAATAAGCGAGGCTCCCTACGCATGTCAGCTCTCCTATTTTTCACCCTACAAATGAACTGAGAAACTATCGGAGAAGAAATAGATCAATGGTTCCGCCCAGAGTTTTTGGCATAAATAATCCATTATGTAAGCGGTGGGCGTAGGCATTCAATATTTCACCTGTCGTTGGAAGAACTCTTTTATTCATTTTCATATATTTTTTCATATAAATTTTCCTGGATTTGTCAGTGAGAGAGAGAGAGAGAGAGAGAGAGAGAGAGAGAGAGAGAGAGAGAGAGAGAGAGAGAGAGAGAGAGAGATAATGGTGGAGTTATTTACGTTACTGGTATGTTATCTGTCGATAATGTATGTTGATGGCCGATATCAACTGATGGGCAGTTTGTCTGTTGTTAGGAAAAGTTTTGCTTTTCTTCTGGAGCGTATAGAGGTACACTGTTTATATATATATATATATATATATATATATATATATATATATATATATATATATATATATATATATATATATATATATATATATATATATATATATATATATATATATATATATATATATATATATAAAGGTGATTTTAAATGGAAAATCTCTGTGAAAATATGCCGTATTTTAGGAAATAATGGAGACCGTAATTTTTATCTTACTTTGTTAATATTTATTACTGGTTAGTGAACGTAAAAAAAAAAAACACACACAATTTTAATCGTAAATTATCCATAAGAATATTCCATTCTCAACCGTATTTTAAGAAATTCAAGTGACCGTAATTTTTACACTAATTTGTTATTATCTATTATGGGTTGGTGACAGTAATATTACTCCTTAACGTCAATATATCCGTTTTTAAAACGGTAAATGCCCGGCAATATTTATTCCAGGAATATTATAACTTCTTATGGCAAAGTTTTACCAGTGTATTGTAGAACAAGGATAGAAGGCAACAACCCAGGACAATAATGTAGAAGGGGGACCATTGCTAAGATGTACTAGGATGAAATGCAACAAACCAGAATAATAAGGTAGAAAGGGGACTATTGCTAAGATGTACTGTGATGAAATGCAACAAACCAGGACAATAAGGTAGAAAGGGGACTATTGCTATGATGTACTAGGATGAAATGCAACAAACCAGGACAGTAATGTAGAAGGGGGACTGTTGCTAAGGTGTACTAGGATGAAATGCACCAAACCAGGATAATAATGTAGAAGGGGGACTATTGCTAAGATATACTAGGATGAAATGCAACAAACCAGGACAATAATGTAGAAGGGGGACTATTGCTAAGGTGTACTAGGATGAAATGCAACAACCCAGGACAATAAGGCAGAAGGGGGACTATTGCTAAGGTGTACTAGGATGAAATGCAACAAACCACAACAATAAGGTAGAAAGGGGACTATTGCTAAGATATACTGGGATGAAATGCAACAACCCAGGACAATAAGGCAGAAGGGGGACTATTGCTAAGATGTACTAGGATGAAATGCAACAAACCAGGACAATAAGGTAGAAGGGGGACTATTGCTATGATATACTGGGATGATATGCAACAACCCAGGACAATAAGGTAGAAGGGGGACTATTGCTAAGATGTACTGGGATGAAATGCAACAAAACAGGACAATAAGGTAGAAGAGGGACTATTGCTATGATGTACTAGGATGAAATGCAACAAACGAGGACAATAAGGTAGAAGGGGGACTATTGCTAAGATGTACTAGGATGAAATGCAACAAACGAGGACAATAAGGTAGAAGGGAGACTATTGCTAAGATGTACTAGGATGAAATGCAACAAACCAGGACAAGAAGGTATAAGGGGGACTATTGCTAAGATGTACTGATATGAAATGCAACAAAACAGGACAATAAGGTAGAAGGGGGACTATTGCTATGATGTACTAGGATGAAATGCAACAAACCAGGACAATAAGGTATAAGGGGGACTATTGCTAAGATGTACTAGGATGAAATGCAACAAACCAGGACAATAATGTAGAAAGGGGATTATTGCTAAGATATACTGGGATGAAATGCAACAACCCAGGACAATAAGGCAAAAGGGGGACTATTGCTACGATGTACTAGGATGAAATGCAACAAACCAGGACAATAAGGTAGAAGGGAGACTATTGCTATGATGTACTAGGATGAAATGCAACAAACCAGGACAATAAGGTATAAGGGGGACTATTGCTAAGATGTACTAGGATGAAATGCAACAAACCAGGACAATACGGTATAAGGGGGACTATTGCTAAGATGTACTAGGATGAAATGCATCAAAACAGGACAATAAGGTAGAAGGGGGACTATTGCTATGATGTACTAGGATGAAATGCAACAAACCAGGACAATAAGGTAGAAAGGGGACTATTGCTAAGATGTACTAGGATGAAATGCAACAAAGCAGGACAATAATGTATAAGGGGGACTATTGCTAAGATGTACTAGGATGAAATGCAACAAACCAGGACAATAAGGTATATGGGGGACTATTGCTAAGATGTCCTAGGATGAAATGCAACAACCCAAGACAATAAGTAGAAGGGGGACTATTGCAAACATATACTAGGATGAAATGCAACAAACCAGAACAATAAGGTATAAGGGGGACTATTGCTAAGATGTACTGGGATAGAATGACACAGCCTAAGAGAATAGTGACTTGTACAGTGGCTAGATGTTCGCGTAGCATTCGCATGGCATCAGATCGATCCCCGCCCGGGACCCTGAGTTTAGGCTGCTTACTGGGAAGGCCACTGCTGTGGTTGGACACCACATTTTGAGGCTTAGCTTGCCCGGCTGACGTTCTGGTGAGCATTTTATCTGATTAAACTGGAACTGAAATCAGATAAGTTTAACCGTAACCCGAATAGGTATGATACAAGATATGATAGGTTGCATAGAAGAGTAGCTTGGAAGCTACAAAAGTCTACATTGTTTTCTCTAGTATGTAGCTGAGAATTGCATGATATAAAGATAGCTTCAAGTTTGTTATATAGTGATGAGCCTTAATAGAATTCTAAAAATTTCAATTAGATAATCTGTATCCAAATTGTGATAGTTTGTAAATATTAAGTCCAATCCAAATACGCGAATTATCGTATATGTAGGTATAAACTGTGTGTGTATATATATATATATATATATATATATATATATATATATATATATATATATATATATATATATATATATATATATATATGTAGATATATATATATATATATATATATATATATATATATATATATATATATA
>NC_090750.1:92485015-92487515 GCF_036898095.1 Palaemon carinicauda
TATATCCCCACTGATTGTGATAGTGATAGGCTTTCATTTTTTGATCGCTGGCATCAGTAATAAAGATTTAAATAAACCTTCACTTTTTATTAATAATCTAAGTAATTACTGATCTAATGTATGCAAGTGAGTTTATGTCTTAAATGAAAATAACTCAATAGATTTAAATTTTTCATTTTGACGTAGGGATGATAGTCCTATTTGTAAATGTAATAAATTCTGCTTTAAGGGTACCAACAAAGGCTAATTTCATATGTCACTGAGCTAAATTAGTTACATTCTATCTAACATGATTCTTGCATTCAGTTATATTAAATCTCAGAAATGATATTTGCATTTCACATGCATATAAAAACATCTGATTCTAGCTGATGAGAACAAACATTTAATGAGCTAGATATTTTTATTGTATAGTCTACTTATGTATAAATGAATAGGTTGACCAGGTCACCAGCCACCCGTAGAGATACTACTGTTAGAGAGTTAGGAGTCCTTTGACTGGCCAAACAGTACTATTTGGGTCCTTGTCTCTATTTACGGTTCATTTTCCCTTTGCCTACACACACGCTGAATAGTATGGCCTATTGTTTACATATTCTCCTTTGTCGTCATATACCTGACAACACTGAGATTACCAAATAATTCTTCTTCGCCCAAGGGGTTACTGTACTGTAATTTATCAGTGACCACTTTCCTCTTGTTAAGGGTAAAAGAGACTCTTTAGCTATGGTAAGCAGCTCTTCTAGGAGGACACTCCAGAATCAAACCATTGTTTTCTGGTCTTGGGTAGTGCCATAGCCTCTGTACCATGGTTTCTCATTGTCTTCGTTTGGAGTTGTCTTGCTTGAGGGTACACTCGGGCACACTATTCTATCTAATTTCTCTTCCTCTTGTTTTGTTAAAGTTTTCATAGTTTATATAGGAAACATTTATTTTAATGTCATTATTATGAAAATATATTATTTTTGCTTGTTTCCTTTCCTCGCTGAGCTATTTTCCCTGATGGGGCCCCTGGGCTTATAGCATCTTGCTTTTCCAAATAGGGTTATAGCTTAGCAAGTAATAATAATAATAATATTAGAAGTCACTTCTACTGAAATAAATACTTTAATTTTTTTTTATTACGAAGCGTTCTATTTCCTCACACTAGAAGTCTACTGACATACATAGCATACGTCATAAATTAATCACATCTAAAAATAGAAAAATAATATTTTCTGTGCATTTAGGACACATCGTATGCAACAATAACTTCCATTCATTTGATTCATTTAAGCGCCTAATACACTATTAGAAGCTTACTGACGTACAGTACATCTCCTATCTTTGTAAGTACCCCACCCACTCATTCATTGAATGAAATCTGTTGTGTATAATTTTTCAGCCTTAATTCATCAGTAATGAATGGGAAAGGAGTCTGGGGTTTAAAGTGTTGCATGATTTCGGGGTGATAGTTGTAAGGTAATTTTGGTTTTACTAGCTTCAAATTTAAGGAATTTGGAGAAGTTTTAAGGAATCTAAGGTAAAAAGTAGCAGCATTATCTAAGGTAATATAGCCACATGTTCAAGTTTAAACCCTGGAGTTAGTGTAATTACCTTAATTTGTGGTAATTTGCATGATTTCAGATTAATGATATTTCTAAGGTACTTTAGGTTTTACTACCTTCTAATTTAAGGAATCAGGAAAAGTTTTAAGGTAATCTAAGGTAAAAAACAGCAAAATCTAAGGTAATAACCACATGCAAAGGACAGCCAGGCCATGTATCCAGCTATTTGGTGATTCTCACTTCACACACAGACAGGGCAGAATCCTATTGATTTAATTCTCTATTGTCCTACAGCGGGGGATAAAGGGATTGCCGTTGGCCTCAAATGAAGAGGATCCTACGCCATTAAGCAGAAATCCTCCCACAAGGGGTCTAGGAACCCTTTGCTGTTGCGCCGCGCAGCCTTGGGGCCACTTTGAATTAGTGTCCGTAAGGAGGTAGAGCATAAAGGAGACTTATGGTAAATGGATTACGCTTAAAGCTCTATTTAATCCCCCTACTTTGTGGAATGGTTGTGTTAAATAGTTTGTTAGTTCAAATTAAGTTACACAAGTAACTTTTAATAGGTATTATTTATTCCTTATCTTCTGGCCTATAAAATAGGAAGACTTCTATGTGGATGGAATTCTCCCTAGAAGGAAACATATTGGTACTTTTTCTTCCCAGGGGTGAGGTGGTGTAGTAAATATTTTGTTAGTTCAAATTAAGTTATGTAACTTTTAAAAGGTATTATTTGTTCCTTATGTTCTGTCCTATAAAATAGGAAGACTTCTATGTGGATGGAATTCTCCCTAGAAGAAAACATGCTGGTACTTTTTCTTCCCAGGGGTGAGGTGGTGTAGTAAATATTTTGTTAGTTCAAATTAAGTTATGTAACTTTTAAAAGGTATTATTTGTTCCTTATCTTCTGTCCTATAAAATAGGAAGACTTCTATGTAGATGGAATTCTCCCT
>NC_090750.1:92500015-92502515 GCF_036898095.1 Palaemon carinicauda
AATCATCTCTTGCATAAAGGATTTATGCTTTAACTGAGAGTCAATATATTTTAATAATAGAGGAAACCCTTTAATATACAAGAAGAAAGTCTTTCTAACCAATGTTGACCTGGCTGACATAAGTCGTTTTATAGTTTATGCATTAGAGATGTCTTAATGTTGTTACTGTTCTTAAAATATTTTGTTTTAATTGTATATTACTTCTCATGTAGTTTAGTTTTTTCTTCATTTCCTCTCCTCACTGGGGTATTTTTCTAGTTTTTTTTTATTTCCTCTCCTCACTGGGGCATTTTTCCCTGTGGGAGCCCTTGTGTGTATAGCATTCTGCTTTCTCAAGTAGGGCTGTAGCTTAGCTACTACTACTACTATTACTACTACTACTACTACTACTACTACTACTACTACTACTACTACTACTAAAAATAATAATAATAATAATAATAATAATAATAATAATAATGATAGTAATAATAATAATAAGGTGAAGGATAAACTGTTGTTCCTCCCAAAAAATTACGTACCTTTAAACGATGTTGTCTATCCTTTTGAAAGAAACACCTATTATCAATTCGGGATTAAAAATCGACACCTGAAAAGGAGGATACAATAGAATATCAAAAATCAACTCTCCAAGAACATATAAATTTTTCAAGGTATTTTCAGGCGGACAACGTGCACTGGCCTTCATGAATCACCCTGTGCTGATATTAGAATAGCTGACTGGGCCTGGTAATATAATGCAAAATGCAAGAGTTCTTATAAAATTTGAAATTTAATATGTTCCTGCATATGCATGACTCTCTCTCTCTCTCTCTCTCTCTCTCTCTCTCTCTCTCTCTCTCTCTCTCTCTCTCTCTCTCTCTCTGTTGTATATCAACATATTCTCACCAAATTTCAATAATCATCTCCAAGTTGAACTCATGCCACAGAAAACGACCCCTGGACGCAGGACAGTTCCAACCACGTATACATTTCCCCTATTTTTGGCGCCCTAAACTTTCCATGAATAACTACTAATACATCATTCATGCTTCAGAGAGAGAGAGAGATTGGTCCCTGGACAGGCCATTTTTACTTTTTTATTGCTATGCACCAGTCATAAAGGATCATTTATGACTCTGAAACAAATTATTCGGGTTATTGAACAATCCTTCCGTCATTTAACTGAATGGCGGGGAGACCTTCCGAGCTAGAAGGATATATGTGGAATTCAATAGCTTTGATATATATGGTTAGAACATGAAGGATTTAATTGAGGAAGTAGGGCTGAAAAGAAATGGATGACTACTAGGTTTTTCATCAGTTAATCCCAGTGTCTCTTCCAGGCTGTCAGTTTATTATTACTATTATTATTATTATTATTATTATTATTATTATTATTATTATTATTATTAATTATAATGTATCTTGCAGTCTGTCAGTTATTATTATTATTATTATTATTTTAATTATTATTATTATTATCAATCATAATGTATCTTGCAGTCAGTCAGTTATTATTATTATTATTATTATTATTATTATTATTATTATTATTATTATTATTATTATTAACCTAAAACTTTTATTTCATGACCTCTTAAGTCCTCGAATAATTTATGAAATTAGTAAAAACTAATATAAACTTATCTAGTTACAACCTTTAGTTTAGGGGTGCGATGGCCTATTGGAAACGTCCCTGACTGGTGATCTCCAGACTGGGGTTCGAGTCCCAGTCAAAGTCGTTAGTTTCCTTAGTGTCTGCAACCTAACTGTTCCTGTGAGCTAAGGATGGTGGGGATTGAGTCCTGCTCAAACTCGTTAGTTCCTTTGTTCGGTGCAACCTCACCATCCTTGTGAGCTAAGAAGGATGGAGTGTTTGGAGAGCCTAGAAGTCTGACTGCTGATTCATCAACATCCACTGCCTGGCACTCCTTGGTCCTAGATTATATATGGTCAGTCTCTAAGTCATTGTCCTGCTAGTCAGGCCAATGTCACTGCCCCTTGCTTCTGCCATTCATGAGTATCCTCTAAACTTAAAAAAAAAAAAAAAAAAAAAAAAAAAAAAAAAAAAAAAAAAAAAAAAAAAAAAAACCACCTACCCTTCATAACTACCATGGCAATGTCCCTGCCCCTTGTCTCTGCCGTTCATGAGTGGCCTTTGAACCTTATAAAGAAATCTACCCTCCCTAACAAATCTATACCTATTCAAAGCAAAGTATAATTTTTATAAGTCCTTTTCTTCCGGGTAGAAAACCTGGTATATTCACAGAATTTTTGTCTCTTTTGTTAATTACATAAACATCGTGGTCTTCTTATGTTTATTAAATAGGCGAGGAAACCCATTCAAATTTGAACTGTAAAGGTTCAAGTGACAGCGTTATTATTACATGGGCACGCATCTGGGACATCAAAGGATTTTCTTGAATGGATCTCCACAGCTATGGTACACGTGTTGAGGTTTTTCTGTTCTTTTTTTTTTTTTTTTTTTTTTTTTTAGAATAACTGCTCTGTCTGAGGC
>NC_090750.1:92515015-92517515 GCF_036898095.1 Palaemon carinicauda
TAATAATAATAAAAGTAACTTCTACTGAAATAACTTTAATTTTCTTTGATTATGAAGCGTCCTATATCCTAACGCTAGAAGTTTACTGACATACATAGCATACGTCATAAATTAATCACATCTAAAAATGAAAAAAAAAAAATAATATTTTCTGTGCATTCAGGACAAGTCTTATGCAACAAAAACTTTCATTCATTTGATTCGTTTAAGTGTCTAATACACTATTAAAAGCTTACTGACATACATCTCCTATCTTTGTAAGTACCTCACCCACTCATTCATTGAATGAAATCTATTGTGTATAATTTTTCAGCATTAATTCATCAGTAATGAATGGGAAAGGAGTCTGGGGTTTAAACTGTTAAGGTAACTACCTTAGTTTGAGGTAATTTGCAGGATTTCGGGGTGATATTTGTAAGGTAATTTTGGTTTTACAAGCTTCAAATTTAAAGAATTTGGAGAAGTTTTAAGGCAATCTAAGGTAAAAAGTAGTAGCATCAAAGGTAATAGCCACATACTCAAGTTTAAACCCTGGAGTTAAGGTAATGATCTTAGTTTTGAAGAAATTTGCATGATTTCCGGGTAATCTTATTTGTAAGGTAATTTTGGTTTTACTAGCTTCAAATTTAGGGAAATTACAAAAGTTTTAAGGTAGTCTAAGGTAAAATGCAGCAAAATCTAAGGTAATAACCACATGCAAAGGACAGCCAGGCTATGTATCCAGCTATTTGGTGATTCTCACTTCAAATACAGACAGGGCAGAATCCTATTGTCCTACAGCGAGGGATAAAGGGATTGCCGTTGGCCTCAAATGAAGAGGATCCTTCGCCATTAGGCAGAAATCCTCCCACAAGGGGTCTAGGAACCCTTTGCTATTGCGCCGCGCAGCCTAGGGGCCACTTTGAATTAGTGTCCGTAAGGAGGTAGAGCATAAAGGAGACTTATGGTAAATGGATTACGCTTAAAGCTCTATTTAATCCCCCTACTTTGTGGAATGGTTGTGTTAAATAGTTTGTTAGTTCAAATTAAGTTACACAAGTAACTTTTAATAGGTATTATTTATTCCTTATCTTCTGGCCTATAAAATAGGAAGACTTCTATGTGGATGGAATTCTCCTTAGAACAAAACATGTTGGTACTTTTTCTTCCCTGACCTATGTATATCTCACTGGTCATATACAGGGGCGAGGTGGTGTAGTAAAACCTTGTTAGTTCAAATTAACAAATTAAGTCATACTGATAATAGTATATTTGAATTCATATAGTCTTTATATTCGTGCATGACTTATAGGTTAACGTTACATACCTTTTTATAATTCTAGGATGATAATATGGAATATTGACAGTTTAATTACTACTCGATTATGACCTTTCTATCTGTCTGTCTATTAGATATCCACAACTTCGAAGCACTGACTACTTCAAAATGTAGAAAAAAACAGAGCTTCACCCAACCAACCTTAATTTTGATTTCATTTCGTAACATTTAACATATAATATTCGTGCATGACTTATAGGGTAACATTACAAACTTTTATATAATTTTAGGATGATAGTATAGAACATTGATAGTTTAATACCTACTCGATTATGACCCTTTCATTTTAATTTCTATTAAATAACTACAACTTCAAAGCATTGACAAAATAAAAATAAAGGCAAAACTTGCTTCTCCCAACAAACCATCAATTGTGATCACATTTAGTTTTTTATCATTTGACATTGAGTCTTTATATTCGTGCATGTCTTATAGGGTAACATTATTAACCTATATATATTATGAAGAAAGATATGTGTGAGATTATATGGAACATTGAAAGTGGAGCAACTACTTTCTCAGGGTTTTATTTTTTTTTTTATTATTATTATTAAATAGCTAAAATTTCAGGGCATCGATTACTTCAAAATAAAAAAAAAATATTACTTCTCCTAGTCAGCCATGAATTGTGATAACAGTTGTTATCATTTGACATATATCCATTCAATTATACAATAGAAAACAGATAATATACATTCGTCTGATTTCTTTTATTATTATCATTATTTTGATTATTATTATTATTATTATTATTATTATTATTATTATTATTATTATTATTATTATTATTATTATTATTATTATTATTATAGCTAATCTACAACCTTAGTTGGAAAAGCAGGATGTTATAATACCAAGGTCTCCAACAAGGAATAATAACTACTAAGGAAATGGAATAAGGAAATAGATAAGTAATATAAGAAATAATGAACAATTGAATTAGAATATTTTAAAAACAGTTACAACATCAAAACAGATACATTTTATATAAACTATAAAAAGACATATATCATCAATAGAAATAGTAAAGATAATAGTGTGTGTGTAATTATGTTGAACAATCTTAAACGAAATAGAGATGTCTTTCAATTTTTGTATAATCACCTGAAAATAGGACAGATTGGGCTAATGGTATGAATATGGTAGCGAATAATCATTCTTATTAACAATTTATGGCCCGTA
>NC_090750.1:92522515-92532515 GCF_036898095.1 Palaemon carinicauda
TTGCTCCAGTGGAGTGACTGTGATCAGAAACCGGTCAATTGGCTATATAATGATCTGACATTAAGATTCAATAGAGGCGTCGACCTACTAATAAAGGGTTAATGGACCGATTTTCCTCGTGATTTTGAGAAATGGGACTTTCTATATAGTCTGTTGAACAGGCTGACATAAGTCTTTTTATATTTTATATATGACATATCTGTTTTGGCCGATGTTACTGTTTTTAGAATGATCTATTGTTACTTTCTTCGCATCATTTATCTATTTCCTTATTTCCTTTTTCTCTCTAGGCTATTTTTCCCATTGGAACCCTTGGGCTTATAGCATCTTGCTTTTTCAACTAGGGTTGTAGCTTGGATAGTAATGATGATAATATATTAATAATAGGACTAAAAGTAATTTTATGTATATGAAAACCATAGTTATAAATCGTCATATATATTAAAAAAAAAACAAAAGCTTTGGCACTTTTTTTAAGAGTGAACATTCTAGGCACTTTTTTCAAAGTGCAAAAGCACTTGGATTGTTAAAACATATAATGATATATAGCATGTTTTTAAATAACCAAAATGATGTTTTTTTTTTTTTCTTAATTATTAATGATGTTGATAATAATAATGGTTTGGTTTTCTTAAATAATAATAATAATAATAATAATAATAATAATAATAATAATAATAATAATAATAATAATAATAATAATAATAATAATAATAATAATGCAAAAGGCAAAATCAATTTCATTTTACGATACCCCACACCAAAATAGAAGAAAGCGTACAGCATCCTAAGAGCCCATTCTCCTCGAATTAATAATTCAATCAAATCTCCCCGATGCCTTCACTTTTCGCGCAACATTGTTCAAAAAAATAATGATTATCCCATCTGGAAAAATCCAGATCTTCCCTGGAAATTGCTTCGATGCAAGATTCACTAATTTACAGCAGAATCTTCGGATAAAAAAAGTATTAGAAGCAGCCTATTATGAAGGTACATCAAACAAAAACTTTAATGGATCCTGTTGAAAAATGGCTAATCTCCTTTCATATTAATGAAAGTTACACCACTTTATACCTTGAGTTCGTTTTACGTATGAACAGGAGTAAGTGCTGGATAAACACTAGCCCGCTGTGGCTTTAAGAGGGGGTTTTGGTAGATGCCTTACTCAAACAAGCCTTCTTTGTAGAATGTTGAAAAGTTGATTAAAAAAAAAGTAAGCTTTTGATAATATAAAGAAAAAATCCTTTACATAGGTAGTTACACCATCAGTTTTATTATGAAATAAAATTCATATAAGATACTGGTAAAAGAACGAAAACTTTATCTGTATATATGTAAGATTGTTTTATAGGTTTTTTCCATTTCGAAACATTAAAAAAGAAGTCTTGATATGCTTATATTATACATATACACACACACACACACTCACTTATATATATATATATATATATATATATATATATATATATATATATATATATATATATATATATATATATATATATATATATATATATATATATATATATATATATATATATATATATATATATATGTATATATATATATATATATATATATATATATATATATATATATATATACATATATATATATATATATATATATATATATATATATATATATATATATATATATATATATATATATATATATATCATATTCTTGTAAAATTTATATGAAATCCCAAGCAGACTGGAATGGGATTTTACATGATCTTTTGTTCTTGAATTGGTCACAATTATATAATAGTGTAGATCCTGTTGTCCCTTTGAATGAGAATCTAGTCAACATAATTGATAGGCGTATCCCTTCTCGTGTGCTAAGGTACCGAGTGAAGGACAAACCGTGGTTCAATGATGATTGTAGACGTGCTTTTTTGGAGAAGCAGGAGGCCTATCAACTTTGGAAGGGTAACAGATCAGATTTGACCTGGAACAACTATACTCAGCTTCGAGCTTTTGCTCAGAGAGTTTATGCCTCAACTTAAAAGGAGTACAATTTAACCATAAAAGAAAAACTTTCTGGTACAACTCAGGAACATAAATGGTGGTCTACCCTTAAATCTGCACTCTTTGGTGTAGATGCAACAGTTCCTCCTTTACTTAAACCAGATGGCTCAGTCACTCACTGTCCAAAGGAAAAGGCAACCCTTTTGGCTGATGTTTTTGACAGTAAACAGAGTAATGAAAAACTTGAACTTCCTCATTCCTGTTTTCCTGAGGCTAAACTAACTAGTTTAGCTTTTCGATCTCGTGAGATTAAAGCTCTGTTGATGGACCTTGATGCTTATGGAGGTGTAGACCCAAATGGTATTTTTCCTTTGTTTTTTATAAAGACAGCAGATTTCTTAGCTCCAAAGTTATCTGTTATTTTGCGCAAGTTAGCAAGAAGAGGAGCTTTCAGCACTAGTTGGAGAATTGGTAATGTTACTCCTCTATGTAAATGTGTTTGTGGTAGCTCAAGTCCCACTGATTACCGCCCAATTTCCATAACTCCCATATTATCTAAAGTTTTTGAACGTCTTCTGGCAAAACGTCTTAATAGGTTTGCTGAAGGTAATCATCTACTCCCTAGTTTGCAATTTGGTTTTCGTAAAGGCCTTGGAGCATGTGATGCCCTTCTTACAATCTCCAATGCTGTACAGCAATCCCTTGATTGTGGTCGGGAAGTTCGTATGATTGGCCTTGATTTTAGTGCTGCCTTTGACCGTGTTAATCATGAGGCCCTTGTTTTCAAACTGAAACAGTTGGGAGTGGGTGGGTTGTTTCTTAGCATTATTATTGATTTTTTAAGTAATAGATCTCAAAGAGTTGTTGTTGATGGGCACCATAGTGATTATAGGAATGTGATATCCGGTGTTCCACAGGGTAGTGTTCTTGGCCCATTACTTTTCATACTATATACACATGACATGTGGTTTGGCCTAGAAAACAAGCTTGTTGCATATGCAGATGATGCTACTCTCTTTGCATCAATTCCATCCCCTGAATGTAGATCTAGGGTTGGTGAATCCCTTAATAGAGATTTAGCTAGAATTAGTGCATGGTGCAAATTATGGGGTATGAAGTTGAATCCTACCAAAACTCAAAGTATGATTGTAAGTAGGTCAAGGACGGTGGTTCCTCAACATCCGGATCTCAGTATTGATAATGTTTCTTTAAATATGTATGACTCTTTCAAAATTTTAGGTGTGATTCTCGACAGTAAATTTACTTTTGAGAAACATATAAGGTCTGTGTCTTCTTCAATTTCACAAAAAATAGGCTTATTGAGAAAGTCTTTCAAGATTTTCGGTGATCAATCTATTCTGAAGAAGTGTTTTAATTCTTTCATTCTACCTTGTTTTGAGTATTGTTCTCCTGTCTGGTCTTCAGCTGCTGATTCTCATCTTAATTTGTTGGACAGAAGCTTATGGTCTATTAAATTTCTTATTCCTGATCTAGATATTAATCTCTTGCACCGTCGTTCAATTAGTTCATTATGTATGTTGCATAAGATTTTTCACAACTCTGACCATCCTTTACATTCAGATCTCCCTGGACAATTCTATCCTGTTCGTAATACTAGGCAGGCAGTTAATTCTAATAGCCAGGCCTTCTCCATCACGAGGCTCAATACTACGCAGTACTCTAGAAGTTTTATTCCAGCTGTGACCAAGTTGTGGAATGATCTTCCTAATCGGGTGGTTGAATCAGTAGAACTTCAAAAGTTCAAAGTTGGAGCAAATGCTTTTTTGTTGACCAGGCGGACATAGTCTTTTTATAGTTTATTTATGACATATTTGTTTTTGATGTTGTTGATAGTTTATTATATGACATGTCTGTTTTGACGTTGTTTCTTATTTTAGAATGATTTATTGTTAATTTGTTCTCTTCATTTATTTATTTCCTTATTTCCTTTCCTCACTGGGCTATTTTTCCCTGTTGGAGCCCCTGGGCTTATAGCATCTTTCTTTTCCAACTAGGGTTGTAGCTTGGATAGTAATAATAATAATAATAATAATAATAATAATATATATATACATATATATATATATATATATATATATATATATATATATATATATATATATATATATATATATATATATATATATATATATATATATATATATATATATATATATATACATACTTTACATAGGTAGTTACACCATCAGTCTTATTAAGAAATTAAAATCTTAGATTCTGGTAAAAATTTCTTGGTACTATATATGCAACATTATATATTATGTGGATTTCCTTAAAGATCTTCTCCTCTTCATATTTATATTTTTTTGTTTTTTACTTTTCCTTTTCTTATTAATATTTTTTTTATTTATCGTGATATCAAATGTTGTAATATAAATAGCTGGGAAATGTCATGGTGTTTTCTCTTTCATGTATATTTATGAATTTTGAGGTATAACAAAAACAACAACAACATCAACAACAACAACAACAACAACAACAATAACAACAACAACAACAACAACAACAACAACAACAACAACAACAACAACAACAACAATAACAATAACAATAACAATAATAACCAATTGTAAAGTTATAATCTTAAAAATAATCAATCAAATAGTTACTTATCATTATTATTATTATTATTATTATTATTGTTATTATTATTATTATTATTATTATTATCACCTTGGACACCATTGTTATAAAAAATTATTATTATTATTATTATTATTATTATCATTATTATTATTATTATTATTATTATTATTATTATTATTATTATTATTATTATTATTATTATCATTATTATTATTATTATTATTATTATTATCACCTTGGACACCATTGTTATAAAAACCAATAACTCAACCTCATTGATATTGACATACAAATTACAGACGAGTCTTTGTATAATATAGTTATAAATCGGTCATCTTGTTTTGGACATATCATTTGATTAAAAATGACACGTATGATCACCCCTTAATTAATGTTGACGAATTTGCCCTCTCTACAAATGGGTTATTTATATGATTGATATAATAGATTGATTTAGATAAGTAAATATGTAATTGGTATTCATAATCGAATTGCTAATGATTTTAATGTATATTTTGAACAATGGAGACATTTCTATATTAATCATAATGAGACCAAAACTAGAAATAATATCAAAATTGTATTAAAGATTCTGAAATGAATAGAAATGTTAAAATTTTATTTGAGATTCTAAATTAAATATGTTTATTAAAATGAAAATAAATGCCAAAATTTTATTTGATATTCTAAAATAAATATGTTTATAAATGCCTCATTATTATAATAGGGATGTACTGTCTACATTTAAAGACAGCTTAACGTCTTAAAATTTTATATACATGATATTCAGTGAAAGGTTCTCTTTTTCTTGGATCTCAAATTGAATAATAATAATAATAATAATAATAATAATAATAATAATAATAATAATAATAATAATAATAATAATAATAATAATAATAATAAATTTCATTATTATTATTATTATTATTATTATTATTATTATTATTATTATTATTATCATTATATTGACAAAAACAACAACAACAACAACAACAACAAAAACAATAATATAATAATGATAATATTCAGAACTAAAAACAACTGAATATTAAACCTATAATTTGCTCAAGTTTACATTTCCACTTTGCCCATCGTAAATTTAACTGCTTACAACTCTCTTCGAATTACCCCTAGAATTTTACTGCCTAGCATTTGAGGCCATAAACTATAAACTGGATGCAAAAACTTATGACGCATATCCAGTTTCTCTGGCCTCGATATCCTAATCCAGTTTCGTGTTCCGCTGGGAATCATGGGGATTTGCCATTATTCTTTGTGATGGACCCTGCATTATTACGAATTCTTGTTTATGGCTATGAGTAAAGGAACCGTTTACTTCCGATATGTCGTTTTGTTTGTTTAGGTATGGAAGGTGAAAAGTATGGTGATATTTCGTTAGAGTTCCACCCAGCGATATTATCGCTTGCCAGTATATAGGAGCGTGATGTATCTTTTTTGCGAGCGAAGCGAGCCCACGGCGTAGCGAAAACCATCAGATTTCGCTAATATTTCGATAGAATCTAATGGTTTTTGCTGTACTGTCCACTCGCTTCGCTCGCGAAAAAAGAAAAGCATCAAGCTCCTATGTACTGGCAAGCGATAATGGCGCTGGGTGGGACTACCGAAATATTACCATACTTTTCACCTTACGTACGTAAACAAACAAATGACATCGGAAGTAAACAGCCCCTTCACTAATAGCCATATACAAGAATTCGTAATAATTACTAAAAGTATTATAATCGAACTTATATCTTTTTTAATATGGCGTTTGAACAGTATGATAAATAATCTTCTATCTGCTTCTTATATTAGAGATTTGTCCCTGTTGATAAGTAATAGGGTAATTGCAAGGACAACTATGAAGTTACATAGTGAAGAAATTGCCCAGATAAGGTATGCAAAAGAAGGTTTCTTTTTGTAGACATGTTGTTGATGAGGTTAATATGAGATTTATACATGGCATGACATCAGTAAGGACAGCGGCATGCATACTTGGGTAGAATAATTCCAATATGGCGGTTTCAACGTATTCAGTTAGAAAACCGTAAGGTTTACCACTTTTTTAAATGGAAAAGTTAAGTTTTGACTTTAGAAAAGAGTAATCAGCTCTTGCATAATGAGTTCATGCTTTAACTGAGAGTCAATATATTTTAACATTAGAAGAAACCCTTTAATATACAAGAAGAAAGTCTTTCTAACCAATGTTGACCAGGCTGACATAATTCTTTTTATAGTTTATATATTAGAGATCTGTCTTAATATTGTTACTGTTCTTAAAATATTGTATTTTAATTGTATTTTACTTCTCATATATTTTATCTTTTTTCTTCATTTCCTCTCCTCACTGGGGTATTTTTCCATTTTTTTTTTTTCCCTCTCCTCACTGGGGCATTTTTCCCCGTTGGAGCCCTTGCGCTTATGGCATTCTGCTTTTTCAAGTAGGGCTGTAGCTTAGCTACTACTACTACTACTACTACTACTACTACTACTACTACTACTAATGATAATAATAATAATATAAATAATAATAATAATAATAATAATGAGAAGGATTAATTGTTGTTCCTCCCCAAAAATTACGTACCTTTAAACGATGTTGTCTATACTTTTGCAACGACCTTGGTTTTGGAACACCTATTATCAAATCGGGATGAAAAATCGACACCTGAAAAGGAGTACACATTATAATATGAAAAATCCACTCTCCAAAAACATATACATTTTTCAAGGTATTTTCAGGCGGACACCGTGCACTGGCTTTCATGAATCACCTTGTGTTGATATTAGAATAGCTGACTGGGCCTGGTAATATAATGCAAAATGCAAGAGTTCTTATAAAATTTTAAATTTAATATGTTCCTGCATATGCATGAATCTCTCTCTCTCTCTCTCTCTCTCTCTCTCTCTCTCTCTCTCTCTCTCTCTCTCTCTCTCTCTCTCTCTCTCTCTGTTGTATATCAACATATTCTCACCAAATTTCAATAATCATCTCCAAGTTGAACTCGTGCCACAGAAAACAACCCCTGGACGCAGGACAGTTCAAACCACGTATACATTTCCCCTCTTTTTCCCGCCCTAAACTTTCCATGAATAACTACTAATACATCATTCATGCTTCAGAGAGAGAGAGAGAGAGATTGGTCCCTGGACAGGCCATTTTTATTTTTTTATTGCTATGCACCAGTCATAAAGGATCATTTATGACTCTGAAACAAATTATACGGGTTATTGAACAATCCTTCCGTCATGTAACTGAATGGCAGGGAGACCTTCCGAGCTAGAAGGATATATGTGGAATTCAATAGCTTTGATATATATGGTTAGAACATGAACGGTTTAATTGAGGCAGTAGGGCTGAAAATAAATGGATGACTGCTAGGTTATTCATCAGTTAATTCCAGTGTCTCTTCCAGGCTGTCAGTTTATTATTATTATTATCATTATTATTATTATTATTATTATTATTATTATTATTATTATTATTATTATTATTATTATTATTATTATTATAATTATTATTATTATTAATTATAATATATCTTGCAGTCTGGCAGTTATTATTATTATTATTATTATTATTATTATTATTATTATTATTATTATTATCAATCATAATGTATCTTCCAGTCAGTTAGTTATTATTATTATTATTATTATTATTATTATTATTATTATTATTATTATTATTATTATTATTATTATTATTATTATTAATATTTTTATCATCATCATTATTATTATTATTATTATTATCATTATTATTATTATTATTATTATTATTATTATTATTATTATTATTATTATTATTAACTTAAAACTTTTATTTCATGACCTCTTGAGTCCTCGAATAATTTATGAAATTAGTAAAAACTAATATAAACTTATCTAGTTACAACCTTTAGTTTAGGGGTGCGGTGGCTTATTGGAAACGTCCCTGACTGGTGATTGCCAGACTGGGGTTCGAGTCCCAGTCAAAGTCGTTAGTTTCCTTAGTGTCTGCAACCTAACCATTCCTGTGAGCTAAGGATGGTGGGGATTGAGTCCCGCTCAAACTTGTTAGTTCCTTTGTTCGCTGCAACCTCACCATCCTTGTGAGCTAAGAAGGATGGAGTGTTTGGGGGAGCCTAGAAGTCTGACTGCTGATTCATCAGCATCCACTGCCTGGCCCTCCTTGGTCATAGATTATATGTGGTCAGTCTCTAAGTCATTGTCCTGCTCGTCAGGCCAATGTCACTGCCCCTTGCTTCTGCCATTCATGAGTATCCTTTAAACTTAATAAAAAAAAAACACCTACCCTTAATAACTACCATGGCAATGTCCCTGCCCCTTGTCTCTGCCATTCATGAGTGGCCTTTGAACCGTATAAAGAAATCTACTCTCCCTAACAAATCTATACCTTTTCAAAGCAAACTATAATTCTTATAAGTCCTTTTCTTCCGGGTAGAAAACCTGGTATATTCACAGAATTTTTGTCTCTTCTGTTAATTCCATAAACATCCTGGTCTTCTTATGTTTATTAAATAGGAGGGAAACCCATTCAAATTTGAACTGTAAAGGTTCAAGTGGCAGCGTTATTTTTACATGGGCACGCATCTGGGACATCAAAGGATTTTCTTGAATGGATCTCCACAGCTATGGTACACATGTGGAGTTTTTTCTGTTCTTTTTTTTTTAGAATAACTGCTCTGTCTTAGGCACGCTCTTGTTATATTTCCCCCCTTTTTGTTATTTGTATTTTGTGAGAAAGATTAACCCCCCTCCTTTTTGTTATTTGTATTTTGTGAGAAAGATCAGCCCCCCTCCTTTTTGTTATTTGTATTTTGTGAGAAAGATTAACCCCCGCCTTTTTGTTATTTGTATTTTGTGAGAAAGATTAACTCCCTCCTTTTTGTTATTTGTATTTTGTGAGAAAGATCAACCCCCCTCCTTTTTGTTATTTGTATTTTGTGAGAAAGATCAACCCCCCTCCTTTTTGTTACTTGTATTTTGTTAGAAAGATCAACCTCATAATTTTTGTTATTTGTATTTTGTGAGAAAGATTATTATCATCATTTTCATCATTATCATCATCATTACCAACATCATACAATTATCATGATAAAGGTAGATTTTCTGTACTCTTGCCTTTTATGCTGTTATGAAAATGCATGTAAAGATACAATACGTAGTAAGAAAGAGGTAATTTGGTCATCGATACTAATATTATAGCTTTGAAGTCATCATATTCCCCATCATCATCATCATCATCATCATCATCTTCTCCTATGCCAATTGTCGTAAACGGGCCTCAGTTACATCTCACCAGTCGTCTCTATCTTGAGCCTTTTAATCAATACTTTTCCATTCATCATCATCTACTTCACGCTTCATAGTCCTCAGCCATGTAGGCCTGGATATTCCAACTTTTCTAGTCT
>NC_090750.1:92547515-92549621 GCF_036898095.1 Palaemon carinicauda
GGACGACTTTTCATTCTTGGTGCAAGAGACCCGATTTAAATAAAGGATATTCCCTTGGTGCCTAAAATATTATTTCATTCTTGGTGCAAGAGACCCGATTTAAATAAAGGCCATTTCCTTTGTGCCTAAAATATTATTTCATTCTTGGTGGAAGAGACCCAATTTAAATAAAGGATGTTCCCTTGGTGCCTAAAATATTATTTCATTCTTGATGCAAGAGACCCGATTTAAATAAAGGCCATTCCCTTTGTGCCTAAAATATTATTTCATTCTTGGTGCAAGAGACCTGATTTAAATAAAGGATATTCCCTTGGTGCAAGATACCCAATTTAAATAAAGGATATTCCCTTGGTGCCTAAAATATTATTTCATTCTTGGTGCAAGAGACCCGATTTAAATAAAGGATATTCCCTTGGTGCAAGAGACCCGGTTTAAATAAAGGATATTACCTTGGTGCCTAAAATATTATTTCATTCTTGGTGCAAGAGACCCGATTTGAATAAACGACATTCCCTTCATGGCTTAAATATTTTTTTTTTCAATGATATTTTAGCTCATTGGTAATGTGAGTTATCTATACTTTAAAGTACAATTGCCTGCATATACATATAAGCCATATCAAGAGAAAAAATCTATGAAATACGTCGTTATAAGTAATGTTCACGCCTTTTACCCACAAGAGACCTTGAATTTAGTTGTATATTGCCTGAATATAACGAAATCACAATATACACTTGAAAATTTGTATTAGAAAAACGGTAAATGTCTGGTAAAATTTATTCCAGGATTTTTACCGTTTTAAAGGCGGAAAAAATCGACGTAAAAGAGTGAGATTACGGTCAGTAACCGTAAAATATAATAACTAAAGTAAGATAAAAATACGGTCGCCTGTGTTTTACTGAAAAACTGTGAAAATAGTATGTTTCTACGTAGGATTTTCGACTAAAATTACGTTTTATTTTTTTATTTTTTTTTCCTAACAATGTACCCATTTGCATAGCCTATCCGTAAATGTCCTGTCCGTTATATCGGTGATCATGAGCTCCTGAAAGCTGGTCCTGTTATGTTTCGCAGGAGTCCCATGAAGGCCCATACATAGGAAATCTACGACACAAAAATAACATGGAATAACTTCAATAACAATTCAAATATCTCCCAGTAGGAGAAACCAACACCGAATAATACCAATGAACTGTTTTCCATCCTAACCAATAGATGGCACTGTGCATCCCATATAACTTTGAATGACTACAAGCAGACGTAATGAAGGACTACCAACAGAGGAAATGAATAAAACAATGATTACTCAACATACTTAGATAAGGGAGACGGCAACCTGCGTGAGCGACTATTGCCATGCAAAACTATCAGCCAATCACGAAGCAGTTCAGTACATCATGAAATAACCTGATGGCAGAGCTTATGTGACGTCTACTTAGAAAAAGTCGTCTGGTTCAGTACTCAGACCAAAGCGCTGCCATTGCAATCAGCAGTTAGAGAAGGGATTTAATTTCCGTGTGATTCTTCCAACCAAGTAAAATCAACAGGTTGAGAGGATTAACTGGAATCTACCAGATGGCAGACCTCATGTGACATCTAATTAGAAAAAGTCGTCTGGTTCAGTACTCAGACCAGAGCACTGCCAAAGCAATCAGCAGCTATAAAGAAGGTTTAATTTCCGTGTGACTCTTCTAAGCAATTATAATCAGCAGCTAGAGAGGATTGGCTGGAATTTACTTATAGGTACAGGCTAGATAACTCATATTACCCATTGAGAAAAGTGATTTTTTGAGAGATACCCACCAATATTTAAGCAGCAATCCCATTTTCCAGTCTATCTCCAGCTAAAATTGTGCAAAACTTGTTTGCTTGAAACATTGCAAAGGACAAAAGACTATTAAAATCTCTGTAACCGATAACACAACATAAGCTTCCTGTAATTTTTACATAAATTTTCCATACGGTATACGACTTATCTCATTCTATCTCAATTTGTAAATAGACGAAAACAAATAAACCGATGTATATTTTATGTTTTAGTAATGATAAAAATAACAATTATAAACAACCTGTTGCATAAATGTGTCTTATTATGCTAGATATTTT
>NC_090750.1:92550121-92557621 GCF_036898095.1 Palaemon carinicauda
CTACATTTTATGGTAATCAGTGTTGCATATAAGTAAATATACGAAAATACCTAATAATTCAACATAATTAGGGGGATTGCAAATAGTTCCATATATTTCCATTCGAAAAATAACATGGATTTTCTAACTTCTACCAATTTTTTGTTATAAACAAAGCTATATAGTTATTATAATTTAGAAATGTATAAAGAATGGTTATTATAATTTAGAAATGTATAATGAATACCTTGAAAAAAGCCATGTATATAATATTAATGTAATAGTAATTTATGAAGTCGGTTTTTAATTTATGATAAATTTTTTTTATAAAGAATAAAATTGTTTTTCGGGTAATTTGGTATTAAGAGGACCTGTAAATTCCAATAATAAATTTTGAATAGAGTTAGAAATGTGAATTAAATAGCGGCAACAATCGATTGAATAATTAATCTTACATAATATATTTTGTTTTGAGAATAACTAAAAGCTCAAAAAAATTTTTAGTAGAGTTAGAAAATGTAAATTGAATAACAACAGACTTCTCCATCATGAGGCTCAATACTACACAGTATTCTAGAAGTTTTATTCCAGCTGTTACCAAGTTGTGGAATGATCTTCCTAATCGAGTAGTTGAATCAGTAGAGCTTCAAAAGTTCAAAGTTGGAGCATAAGTTTTCATGTTGACCAGGCTGACATGAGTCTTTTTATAGTTTATATATGACATATCTGTTTTTGACGTTGTTAATAGTTTATATAGGACATCTGTTTCGACGCTGTTACTGTTTTTAGAATGATATATTGTTAATTTATCCTCATCATTTATTTATTTCCTTTTTTCCTTTCCTCACTGGGCTATTTTCCCTATTGGAGCCCTTGGGCTTATAGCATCTTGCTTTTCCAACTAGTGTTGTACCTTGGCTAGTAATAATAATAAATAATAATAATAATAATAATGATAATAATATCTTTTGTTTTGAGTAAACATTTTCGTAGAGAGAGAGAGAGAGAGAGAGAGAGAGAGAGAGAGACATAATGGGAAAGAATCCAATCATTTTCTTCCTTGTTTGAGCGAAATTGACCTATAAATCAAATCAACTCCTGTTTTTTCCCACCCATATTCTTTTACCCTTATTTTTTTAATGTCTCTTTTTTCTTTATTTATAATTTTTTATGGGTACTCTATTTTCCTTTATTGTTTCTTTACGTCTTGGTTCCCCTTTTCCTCTGGATTTTTTCTATTCCTAGGATTCTTCCCTTCTTCTATAGTCATTTATTAATTTTTTAATCTACACTTTTATATTTCCTCTCTATATCCTTTCATTCCATAAACTCTTTTCCTCTCTACATCGTCATCATTGTATTCTATCCCCTTCTTTTCTTACTTATTCTTCTATTTATTCACTTCTTTCCATCTATGTTCATTTATCCATTTTCTAATCTACACTTTTTATATCTCGTTTCTACTCCTTTTTTGCTATAAATTATTTTCTTTTTCACTCCTTTCTTTTCCTATTACACCACAAACTTCACATTCGAATACAAAAGCGAGAGAGAGAGAGAGAGAGAGAGAGAGAGAGAGAGAGAGAGAGGGGGGGGGATCTTTTCCTTGCAATTCCTTTCTTTATCTAGTACTACCACTAACTCCTCATTGGAACACAAAACCGACAGAGAGAGAGAGAGAGAGAGAGAGAGAGAGAGAGAGAGAGACTACCACCAACTCCACATTTGAAGACAAAATAGAGAGAGAGAGAGAGAGAGAGAGAGAGAGAGAGAGAGACTACCACCAACTCCACATTTGAAGACAAAATCGAGAGAGAGAGAGAGAGAGAGAGAGAGAGAGAGAGAGGATTCCACTCTAATTAGATACGTGTGGAGGGTTCTGAGACAGAGCCATCAGAGACAAGGCCTTTTCTTTTTTTTCTCAGTGAGGAGTCTCTCAGGGGAACCCTTCCCCATCGGCCCCCTGGCCTTCTCCTTCGTCCACCCCCCCCCCCTCCTTTTCCTCAAGAATACCAAGATCTTTAGAGTAGAAGTAATGTATAAAGCTAGTCATCAACGTGGGATCACGTTTCTACTTCTGTTGAATGTAAAAGGATATTCACCAACATCACAGAGATTCCTTCTCTCTCTCTCTCTCTCTCTCTCTCTCTCTCTCTCTCTCTCTCTCTCTTTTTTCTTATATGAATAAACATTCGAACTTATTTATTTCCCAAAGTGCAAGGTAATGGACGGTAGTTTTTATTTACTGTTTAGAGTGTAATATCCTTTTCAAGTTATACACAGACACAGACACACACACACACACACACATATATATATATATATATATATGTATATGTGTGTATGCATATATATATATATATATATACATATATATATATATATATGTATAAATATATATATATATATATATATATATACTGTATATTTGTGTAATTATATTTCTTAGCAATCATTTTAACATAAGATAGCTGGTAACATTTTCTTTTTTACCTAGAGTTAAAGAGCAATATACTTACTAATAAATGCTGACTTACTGCATAGGTCAATGTAGCCTAAAAAGTTCTGTTGTACGCAGCATGAAGAAAATTATAAATAATCATAATTTTCAATAACAAAAATCTCTTTTGCCTCGCTGTAATATAATGATATACTGTGAATGTATTTTTGATTGTGGTGTACCAATTTTCGTGGTCTTCGTGGGTGGGCGAATCCACGAATTTACAAATCCAACGAAAATTTTTATACACTGTCAGATTTTGGTATTGAACTTTGACACATTCGATTTGTGTTGGTGACCTACATTTTCTAAACCATTGTGGATTACTGATTATTTTTATTTGTTATTGTGAATATGTTTTATTTTTGATGTGCAGTCTGATGGATTTGGTAGGCCTGGTGTAGTAGGTTCTTTGGTCTGGACAGAGCCATTTTTCAACCACTGCGTTAACGACATGTTTGAAAGTGATATGCCTACTAACTATCTTGTCTCTATTTAAAGTCTGTTAATTACCACTGAGTAACAACAATAGATTTTGATTAATGAACACTTTATCATAGTTGGGGTTCAGCTAATAACCAAAAAGGTAAAAGTTTCAAAACGAAAATCCAGGAATTTATGAATCCACGAACCAACATTTTTTTTTTCATAAAACAACGAAAATTGGTACCCCACGAACAAAAATACGTTGTTAATTTCTAAATTGTTTCTCATTATCTTATTCTCCATTGCCCCATCAGATAGCTGCCTTTAAGCCCATTCAGCCTTTTATATAAATCATAATATTCAAACGGCCCATCAGCTGTTCTCCTAATGCTTAAGGAACCTTACAGACATCCTATTCCCAGAGAATGGTAAAGGATCAAGTTAAATTCCAATGTCCTTGTTTCCTCAGGAGCTCGAAAATAGGCCTTCTGGTAATGTTTCCTTAAGTGATATTAATAATTTCTCAAATTAGCTGAGCTGCCTTGACAGAATCGTACATATGTGGACTAATCATATCATAATTTGCATATTTGTATGTATTCGTATTGTATGGACAATAAGGACATTATACGAAGCTGTAATCCTTATATTGTATATATTATAGTAATGCCCTGCCAGTATTTACCAATTACTGACTGCCTTTTTGTACCCTGGTCTTATACTGTCTTTGGATACAGTACTCTTGCTTAAGAATACACTTAGGCACTATTCTATTTTATTTCTCTTCATCTTTTTTTTTTTTTTACTCTTTTATAGTTTATATATGATACATTTATTTTAATGTTGCTGTTTTTAATTTTTATTATTTGTTCATCACTTGCAGTTTATCTATTTCCTTGTTTCCTTTCCTCACTGGGCTATTTTCTCTGTTTGAGTCCTTGGGCTTATGGCATCCTGCTTTTCCAACCATTGGATTGTATCCTTAGCTAGTAATAATAGGGTCATGTGCTATTGAAATGTAACAATATTCCAAAACACAAAAATACTATATACAATTAAAATAAAACTACATATTCATTGCCATTGCATAATCCTTCTCATCAGCTCAATATATTCAAAGAGAAAACTACATAATCTTACTTTTCAAGAGTAATTCCTTGAGAGAATTTTAATGAGAAAGAAGAGAGGCTTCAAAGGGAGACCGGCTCTTAAAGATCCCTTTGGTCGTAATTCAACCACAAGTGGGTTGGTATAAACAGGTACTTTTTGTTTAGATTATTTAAATTACTTTGAGGTCTAGTTTATCTGACTTTATGTTTCCTGCCTTAACTAAGACATATTATATACCGCTTTTAAAGGAATATCTTATATTTCTCTTGCTTGGAGGTACACTAGGGGACACTATGATATCTTGTTTTTCTTATTTTATTATTATTTTTTTTTAATCTTTAATACTTTATATATAAAATATCTAATTTAATGTTGGTACTGTTCTTAAAATATTCTATTTGCTTGTTTATTTATTCTCTTGTAGTTTATTCATTTCCTGCTTTTTATGTTTTAATAGTTTATATATAAAACATCTGATTTAATGTTGGTACTGTTCTTAAAATATTCTATTTGCTTGTTCATTACTTCTCTTGTAGTTTATTTATTTCCCTTGTTTCCTTTCCTTACTAAGGCCACTCGTGCTTATAGCATGCTGCTTTTCCAACGATGGTTGTACTACTACTACTACTACTACTACTACTACTACTACTACTACTACTACTACTACTACTACTACTACTACTACTACATAATAATAATAATAATAATAATAATAATAATAATATACAAAGTAACATTATTAAAACGTATGATATTTTCAACGGAGATTATTCATGATTAATATGATCTTAAATTAAAAAATGTTACATGGTAACTCTTTAAGAGTTACGTAGCAGATTTGATTGGAATTCATTGCTCGTATATTGAAAAATAATAAAGTGATATATTAATCATAAAGGGTTTGATTAAATTGTACTTGTTATCATTATTATTATTATTATTATTATTATTATTATTATTATTATTATTATTATTATTATTATTATTATTATTATCTATAGAGCAAAATTAGAAAAGAAATTGAATTCTCAGGAAAAAAATTACAGGAATATTTTATTTTGAAGAGGAAAATTAGGAAGAAAATTGTATATTGAAAAGCAAAATTAGGAAGAAAACTTTATTGAGAAGATCAAAATCAGGAAGAAAATTATTTTGAAGAGCAAAATATAGGAAGAAAATTATTTTGAAGAGCAAAAAATAGGAAGAAAATTGTATTTAGAAAAGCAAAATTAGGAAAAAATTGTATTTTGCAAAGCGACATTAGAAAGAAAATTGTATTTTGGAGAGCAAAAATTTGAAGGAAAATTGTATTTAGAGAAGCAAAATTAGGAAAAAATTGTATTTTGAAAAGCGACATTAGAATGAAAATTTTATTCCGAAGGGTGAAAATTAGGAGGAAAATTGTATTTAAAAAAGCAAAATTAGGAAAAAATTGTATTTTGAAAAGCGAGATTAGAAAGAAAATTGTATTTTGAAGAGCAAAAATTAGAAGGAAAATTGTATTTAGAGAAGCAGAATTAGGAAAAAAATTGTATTTTGCAAAGCGACATTAGAAAGAAAATTATATTTTGAAGAGCAAAAATTTGAAGGAAAATTGTATTTAGAGAAGCAAAATTAGGAAAAAATTGTATTTTGAAAAGCGACATTAGAATGAAAATTTTATTCCGAAGGGTGAAAATTAGGAGGAAAATTGTATTTAAAAAAGCAAAATTAGGAAAAAATTGTATTTTGAAAAGCGAGATTAGAAAGAAAATTGTATTTTGAAGAGCAAAAATTAGAAGGAAAATTGTATTTAGAGAAGCAGAATTAGGAAAAAAATTGTATTTTGAAAAGCGACATTAGAAAGAAAATTGTATTTTGAAGGGTGATAACTAAGAGGAAAATTGTATCTAAAAAGAGCAAACCAAGAAAAAAATGTATTTTGAAAAACAACATTAGAAAGAAAATATATTTTGAAGGGTGAAAATTAGGAGGAAAATTGTATTTAAAAAAAGCAAAATTAGGGAAAAAAATGTATTTTGAAAAGCGACATTAGAAAGAAAATTGTATTTGAAAGGGGAAAATTAGGAGGAAAATTGTATTTTGAAGAGCATAAATTAGGGAGAAAATTGTATTTTGAAAAGCGACATTAGAAAGAAAATTGTATTTTGAAGGGTGAAAATTAGAAGGAAAATTGTATTTTGAAGAGCATAAATTAGGGAAAAAATTTATTTTGAAAAACGAAATAAAAAAAAAAAGTATTTTTAAGAGAAAAATTAAAAAGATAATTGCATTTTCAGGTCCAAAAATTATTAGGAAAATTGTATTTTATAAAAACAATAATAGGATGAAAATTATAATTTGAAGAGCAAAATTAGGATAAAAATTGCACTTTGAAGAGCACAATCCTACAACAGAAATTGTATTTAGAAGACAAAAATTAGGAAGGAAATTTTATTCAAAAGAGCAAAAAATTTAATATATATATATATATATATAATATATATATATAAATATTTTGAGGAATAAAATTAGGAAGAAAATTTTATTCTAAAGAGCAAAAAAAATTCAATATATGAAAAAAATTATTTTGAGGAGTTAAATTAGGAAGGAAATTTTATTCTAAGAGCAAAAAATTTAATATATATACATATAATATATATATATATATATACTGTATATACATATATATATATATATATATATATAAATATATATATATATATATATATATATATGTATATAAATATAAATTATTTTGAGGAGTAAAATAGGAAGAAAACTGTATTAGAAGATCAAAAGATAGGAATGATGTAAAACTCTGACAAAATGAAAAACCAAAAAAGTATTAGGGGAATATTTCACCCGAAAATCATTCAAAAATTATCGCTAAACTACACATAAACGAAAATAACCCGATTAACGGCAAGATCGTATTGAAACAGCTGGTCCAAAACCACGTTAGCTCAAACACCGATAATCCGATTTTGTTTAACAGGGATATGTTCAAAGAAGAGTAGAACATTTCATACAGATATCTTATCATATCTGATTTTTTTTTAATAGGTTTTGGATTAACTGGATATTATGGATATTCCACGCTTATCCAGGCTTGGTTTACAATATTCACTGCATGATATATATCTATATATATTTACATATATATCTATATATACATATGTACAGTATATATGCATATATACATATATATATATATATATATATACATATATATATATATATATATATTATATATATATATACATATATATATATATATATACATATGTATATATGCATATATATATATATATACATATATATGTATATATATATATATATATATACATATATATATGTATATATATATATATATATGTGTGTGTGTGTGTGTGTGTGTTTTCGTTATTTAGAATGTTTTAGTTATATATAAGTTTTCTCCATGTTGGATAGTTATTATTATCATCATCATCATCAGCAGCAGCATCCTTGTTATTATTATTATT
>NC_090750.1:92570121-92587621 GCF_036898095.1 Palaemon carinicauda
CTCCTACGCCTATTGACGCAAAGAGCCTCAGTTAGATTTCCCCAGTCACCTTTATCTTGACCTTTTAATTCAATACTTCTCCATTCATCATCTCCTACTTCGCGCTTCATAGTCCCCAGCCATGTAGGCCTGGTTCTTCCAACTCTTCTAGTGCCTTGTGGAGTCCAGCTGAACATTTGGTGAACTAATCTCTCTCAGGGAGTGCAAAGAGCATGCCCAAACCATCTCCATCTACCCATCATCATGATCTCATCCACAGTTTGCACGATGAATATATTTCTAAAAATACATAATCAGTAATATAACTAATATAATCTTTATTGTTTTGTTAACTACAAGATCTTATTAATAATCTCTTTTACCCCATTATTACTTTTATCATAATCGCTAGCTGAGCTACAACCCTATTGGAAAAGCAAGATGCTATAAGCCCAAGTGTCCAAACAAGGAAAATTACTCCATTGTGGAAAGGAAATAAGGATATAGATAAACTAAGTGAAGTAATGAACAATCAGATTAACGTAATTCAACAACAGTAACAACATTAAAAATGATCTTTCATAAATAAACAATGAAAAGAGACTTATGTTAGCCTGTTCAACCCTACTATAGGTTGTATATAACATAACAAATGATGATTATTGTACACGATTAGAGTTGGGGTGACTACGATTTATTCAGTTTCATTTTTTTTTTCTTGTTAGATGGAGATGGTTTGGACATGCTCTTTGCACACCCCAAGAGTGATTAGTTCATCAAATTTTAACTGGGCTCCACAAGAAGATTTTGAAGACTGAGGCCCACATGGCTGATGACAATGAAGCTTTAAGTACAAGATGAAGATATATAGATTTAAAAGCTCAAAAAAGAGACAACTTGCGAAATCTAACTGAGGCCCACTACGTCAATAAACGTAGGAGATGATGATGATGGCAGTAACAGCTCTTACTTCAATTGAAGGCCGTGAACGATGATATAGGTAAGGCGAAAACAGAATATTTTTGTGAAAGAAAGATAATTCACATCTCGATAGATATGCTTATAATGACATTAAATGACACCCACTAGTGGGAAATAAGTTAAAAACTAACGAATCTAGTATATATCTTCACTATATGATAAAGATATGTCCTACCATTTGCATCTGTGTCCGTCTACACCTGAAAACTTCTTTAGTTATTCTCAATGTTAGAATATCCTCTACTTTATTTTAGTTTGCTCTCACAAATATATATATATATATATATATATATATATATATATATATATATATATGTATGTATGTATGTATATATATATAAATATATATATATATATATATATATATATATATATATATATATATATATATATATATATATATATATATATATATATATATATATACACACACACACACATATATATATATTTTTGGGCTCAAGCCATGTCATCCTGATGGAAGTTCCTATAGGGTAGCTTCCTAGGGTATATTACAACTACGGCGATATTCCCAGAGAATTTACCTTAAGGTACCAGAATTCTAACTCCTGGAGCGAGTATCCCTCGTGAAAGGGATATCGCGACATATCAGAGGACGTATTCTAGACACGCCACATGGCAATCTACATCCTGGACAGAGATTTCGTCTCGTAGGAGGTGATTGGCGAGATACGAATTCGGGAAAGAAAAAGGGGAGCCGCTCCCAAGGCTTCCCTATCCTCCGATTCGTATGCGTGCCTGGCGCCAATCCTGGCGCCATCTGTATTCCTTTTTGGGCTCAAGCCATGGCGTCCTGATGGAAGGTTCCTGTTTGGTAGCTTCCTTGGGTATAAGACTACTAAGATATTCCCAGAGAATTTAACCACAGGTTATCACAGAATTCTAACTTCTGGAGCGAGTATCTCAAAGGTTTCCCTTTAAGACATCGTAATACAACAGGGGACACGCATGTCTGGTCGTGCCACATAGCTATCTCCACCCCGAACAGAGTTAATGCTTCGGTGTGTAAGGGCTGAGAATAGCTGGGAGCCGTTCCACAGCTAATCTCACTCGTGGCTACTACTGATACTCGAGACGTAAACAAACGGACGCCATTGCTCTAATGACGTCACGCCCGTCTTTATCCTTTGTTTAGTAGCTGCCCTACTTAGACGGATTTTCCCTTGTGTTACCTTTATCGCTTTGCATCTTCGCTATGTCGTTACCTTCAGCCTCGCCTTCTTCTGGAAAGTTGAGTACAAGGTTCCAGTATTGTTTAATTAAGCTCTGGCCGTAAAGTAAATATTATTTTGCGAAATAATTGATGTTTTGTGGCAGAGCTGTGCCTCTACCGGACCCGCCATTTTATGGCGTCGTTGTTGTTTTGCATGTCTTATTTAGTTAGCCACAACAACGTTTTCGGCATTATATACTAATCGAATACATTAGTTTATTTAGTCTTCATAGCTAGGAACTTTTATATCGTGTTTAGACGCTTTTTATCGGTCATCGATTGACCTCATACCAGTCGGCTACTATAGCCCCCAGGCCAGGAGCCTACATACAAGTGTTCATGCATGATTTATTAGTGATCCTAGACTAAGTTATGAAGATAGTGGCATTATTATTTTACAATACTTTTGACAGTGATGCAAATGTTTTCGCCTTCAGGGACCATATAGGGGATAGGCTAGTCAGTGATTCTTTCTAGCCTAACCTAATATTAGGACCCCTATATGCTTCCTTCATCCCCTGCCTTGGCATTCCCTCTATTTAGCCTTGATCCCTTTTCTGAGTTAAGGGATTAATTGTCTAATAGAGTATATATCGCCTCTCTGTCCTCCCTAAAGGAATGAACCCCCTTTAGGGCTGCGTCTGAGAGTGAGGTTAGGCTAGCCTACCTCTATGGCTAGGATAGTCTATGACTTTCCTGCAATAGCGATATGTCTTCTTCCTTGCCTAGTTCAGGACTTTTAGCCCTGTTCTAGGTCGGGTTAGGAAGGTTTCTCTGTTCCATGCTGAAACGGTACTCTTGCACCGTTTTAGCCGATCAGCCTGATCTTAGGTTAGGGAGTGTCCTCCCTTCCCTTAGTGGCCGCTCTGGTACAGAAACCCTTCCTGGGAAGACTTCTCTCTTCTCCCTCCCCACCTATCTCTTGTATAACCTAGCCTATGCTTAGGTTAGTTTATACTCATCTGTCCCCTGTCCTACAACTCCTCCTTAGGGTGGAAGAGTAGGGCTACCCGAGCTTCCTTGTGCAGTCCACTCTGGTACATATTCCCTCATAGTGTCCTATAAGGTTAGTTACTAGTATAGTTCTGCATATGGGAGTCCCCCCCCCCTCTTGGGTGTTCCCTAGCCCTCCCTTGGGCTACCTAGCTCCCGGTCCCTAGTGACCCCTGCTTATGGATGTTAGAGCCTGCCTCTATCATGGGTACACCCCCTCAGGGAGGGGGAGGGATGTCTGGAACCCTGACGGTACTTCCTGCATCCCTTCCCCCCTCCCCCTGTCTCTCTTTCTATCTGGGTGCCGGTCTCTTGCCGCCTCTACTGTCGGCAATACCTGCCTCCTATTTGGTGACTTCCCTACCCTTGCCGCCAGCCCCCCGTGTACCGAGGGACTGCCGGCTGCCGCCGGCTACCACCGGCGGCTCTCCTACTCCTATCTAATCGTCCGCTTGCCGGTCGATCACCGGAGTGCCGGCATATACTGCCGGCAACCCGATACTGCCCTTACCATCCTTATCCCAGTCACCAACCTGGCATCCTCCGACTGCCGGAGCCGCCGCTTCCTGCCGGCGTGCCGCCGTTGTGCCGGCGGCCGCCATCCTGGTATTTAACTGACTTTTGAAAATCGTCTGTTCTAATGCCAGAATCTATGCTGGAGCGAGCTCCGGCATGCCGGCGGCTTGCCGGATGCCCCGGAGGCGTCAAGAATACTTGCACCCCCTTACTGTAGCTATCATAAGACTAGGATAGCCCTATATCGCAAACAGATAAGCTGCTTCCGCTATTAAGATCAGTACCTAGTACTGCTCTTTTAGTGATCATGCTGTCTCTTTGCATTCTTCTATTTCCAGCAGGCTATGTGCATCTTAGCGCGGCTGGTTGCCAGAAGCAGTTACCCTTTAATAAGGCCTTCTGGCTCTTAACCGGGAACCGAATGAATTCGATCCCAATCTTGTCCTTGGTTTTCCATGGAATTCCAAAATACTAGGAATTCTAGGAAACTATATCCAATGATCTCGGTCATTTGGATTATCCAGGGACCAAGCTTATGGTAACCAGCCGGGCTGGATGCATGGAGCATGTTCTCCTTTACTGTTTTCATTCTCTATGCATCACACCTTCTTTAAGTTAAAATTAATGATTAATATTAACTTAGTTTAAGAGCCATTCTTTTGACTCCCCCATACTCATTTTCTCTTTCTTCCACAGGAGGAGCAGATGAAGTGTGACTTCGCCTTCTGCGCTGTGAAACGCCCGCAGTTTTACGGGCATACGGCTTGCAGGACTCACGCCCCTTGTGCAGACAAGAAAGGGGACTTGAAGTTTTGGAATCCACTGGATTGTACGGTCTGCCAGGCCCACCTAGTTGAGGCCTTCCATAACCCTCCCTCAGCGGAGGTTAGAGACATTTCTCGTGAAAAGCTGCGCAAGTGGGTGCGTGGCTTTCAGAAAAATGCTACTGGACCGTACCTGGCCACCGAAGAACTGAGGTCCCTGTTGTTCCCTAAGGCCTCCTCTGAATCAGTGGTACCAAAAGATACAATCCCCACTGTCCAAATTACGGTGGAACCTGATGTGGTCATGGCTCAGTCCATGCACGAGTGTCGTTTAGATTCCGAGGATGATGAACAGATCTCAGACGTCTCGGAAGACACGGAGAAGACGCTTATGGCTCAAGGAGCCGAAGAGGACGAAGACAAGGTGGAGTACACCGAGTCGGAGCTTGGAGCTGCTCCCTCGTCCATCCCTCCTCCTACTCCTACGCCGACGGAAATGTCTGTTCCGTCTACCTCCTCAACTCCGGATCCTTCCTCTTCTACCCAAGAACTGATCCAGCTGATTAGAGCCGTCATGGACGACAGGCTGAAGGAGAACCAGGAGTCCATCAGGTCGATGATTGGATCCAGAGAACCGAAGAAGATTTCGGTCAAGGATCTCCCAGCTTGCTCTCATGCCAACCCGTGGAGGTATGCAGAGCATATGGTTATTGCGACCGGCAGAATCTTTGTTAGTGACAAGATCGGCACGGTCCCGTTGGAAGATGTGGAGTTCTTCCCAAGCTTCGAGGCCTACCCGGACTGTTACGTCCGGCTTCGTTCCGAACCTGCCTCGAAGGAAGAGACCGAACCTAAAGAAGAGATAGTGTTCGATCTCGCAAAGGCCCAGGCTATGCTAGCCTCCGCATTCAAGAGTAGGGGCTTTACCTGCTCTAAGCTTCCGGCTTTGAGCAAGAAGCATCCTACGTACGTTGCACCTGACAATGCGGTTCTTCCTTTCTTGGAAAAGGCCTTAGCTGCATGCCTTAAAGCGGCGGAAGAAGGGAAACCCTGCCCTGCACTGGAGGAGTGCAGACCCTTCTCCATCGTGACCCCCCCTGACACTCGACACTGGAAAGATGTTCAGCATACTTTCGTCGTGGGAAGGCTCGATCCTGACGTCGCCGGACGTCAGTTTAATGAAGACCTCCCTAAGCTCAACGATCATCTCCTTCGCCGGGAACAAGACACGAAGGAGAGGCTTGCGGCATCTCTTTCTCATCAAGTCCAACTGGATGTGATGGCCTGTGACACAAGAGTACCAGATCACTACATGGTACTAGCCAAATCCCACTTACTGACAGTAATGAAGGACTTGTACCACTTCATAAAGGCTCGTAGAGCCTGTCGTGAATTCGTGTTTACCGGTGCCACCGTGAAACACGAACCCCGGAGGCTGATTTCCTCCAACATCTGGGGAAAGCACCTGTTTCCTTCTGACCTGGTCAAGGAAATAACTGACAGAGCCGCCACGGAGAATAGGAACCTTCTCCACAAGTGGGGCATGTCCAGAAAAAGGAAACCCTCTTAGGACGAAGGACCTCAGCCTAAGAGAAAACCTCAGAAACCAAAACCCCAGCAACGTCAGCAGCGACGTCAGTTTCCGGGACCCGCTACCTCCCAAGTGGTTGCCCAACCACAACAGACCTTTCAATTGGTCCCCCAACCGGTGTTGTCACAGTCACCGGTCTTCACCCCTGCCTTTGAGCAACCATCCACTACCTTTCATGCCAGAGGTAGAGGCTCGTTCAGGGGTGCAAGCAGAGACGCATCTCGTCGTCCCTCCAGAGGTAGAGGAGGAAAGGGAGCTAGCGGCCGAGGCAACAAGCCCTCGGGACACCAGAAGCAATGAAGTGCTTCCGGTGGGAGGAAGACTCCGCCAATTCCAGGATCGTTGGACCTTCGATCCTTGGGCACACAGCATCATCAAGAACGGTCTAGGCTGGAGTTGGACGCAACCACCCCCAATCTTCCAGCGGTTCTTCCAGCAATCGACCCCCCTTCTGGAAGAATATGTTCTAGACCTCTTGGACAAGAAGGTGATAAGGAAGGTAAAGTCCACCAGGTTCCAAGGGAGACTGTTTTGCGTTCCCAAGAAGGACTCAGACAAACTCAGAGTCATTCTGGACTTATCCCCCCTCAACAAGTTCATAGAGAACAACAAGTTCAAGATGCTGACGCTTCAACAAATAAGGACCCTTCTGCCTCAAGGTTCCTACACGGTCTCTATAGACCTGGCGGATGCCTATTGGCACATTCCAATGAACCATCACGCTTCCTCCTACCTAGGATTTCGACTCCAAAGGAAAAGCTACGCCTTCCGGGCCATGCCATTCGGCCTCAATGTGGCCCCACGGATCTTCACAAAACTGGCGGATGCCATAGTACAACAGCTCCGTCTAAGAAACGTCCAGGTGATGGCCTACCTCGACGACTGGCTAGTATGGGCTCCATCGCCCGAAGAGTGTGCAAAGTCTTGCAACGAAGTTACCCAGTACCTAGAACACCTGGGATTCAAGATCAACGAGAAGAAATCTCGCCTCTCTCCAGCTCAGAAGTTTCAGTGGTTGGGAATCCACTGGAATCTTCAGTCACACCGCCTTTCCATCCCCCAGAAGAAAAGGAAGGAAATAGCAGGGTCTGTCAAGCGACTACTGAAATCCAAACGCATTTCAAGACGACAGCAGGAACGAGTTCTAGGCTCTCTACAATTCGCCTCAGTGACAAACCCAGTGCTTCGTGCACAGCTAAAGGATGCCGCGGGAGTCTGGAGACGCTCAGCATCCATCGCTCGAAGAGACCTCAAGAGACGGCTTCCAAACAGACTTCGACGCCTCCTAAAGCCGTGGTCGGAAGCAAAGGCCCTGAAAAGGTCCATTCCTCTCCAACACCCTCCTCCATCACTCAACATCCACACGGATGCCTCACTGGAAGGCTGGGGAGGTCACTCCCACCTGAAACAGGCTCAAGGGACCTGGTCTCCACTATTCAAGACGTTCCACATAAACATCTTGGAGGCCATGGCGGTCCTTCTAACTCTGAAGAAGTTATCCCCGCCGCCCTCGATCCACATCCGTCTAACCCTAGACAACTCGGTGGTAGTTCGTTGTCTCAATCGCCAAGGCTCAAGATCGCCCCAGATAAATCAGGTGCTTCTCCCAATCTTCCGTCTGGCGGAGAAGAAGAAGTGGCACCTGTCTGCAGTTCACCTACAAGGATTCCGCAATGTGACAGCGGATGCTCTATCTCGGACAAACCCGATAGAGTCGGAATGGTCTCTAGACGCAAGATCGTTCTCCTTCATCTCTCACCAAGTCCCAGAACTTCAGATAGATCTCTTTGCAACGAGCGACAACAATCAACTTCCTCTGTACGTAGCCCCGTACGAGGACCCCAAAGCAGAAGCGGTGGACGCCATGTCACTGGACTGGAACAGATGGTCCAAGATATACCTGTTCCCTCCCACCAACCTTCTGTTGAAAGTCCTCTCCAAACTGAGAACCTTCAAAGGGACAGCGGCCCTAGTGGCTCCCAAGTGGCCTCGGAGCAACTGGTACCCCCTGGTCCTGGAGCTGCAGCCCAAGCTGATCCCTCTCCCGGGCCCAGTTCTCTCTCAACAAGTACAGAAGTCGACTGTCTTCGCTTCATCATCGAAAATCAAGGACCTTCATCTCATGATTTTCTCTCCCTTGCCGCAAAGAAGAGGTTTGGGATCTCGAAGAAAAGTCTAGACTTCCTAGAGGAATACAAGACCGAATCCACGAGACGGCAATATGAATCATCCTGGAGGAAATGGGTCTCCTTTGTCAAAGCAAAAAATCCTAAAGAAATCACCATTGATTTCTGTATGTCCTTCTTCATTCACCTTCATGGACAAGGATTAGCAGCCAATACGATTTCAACCTGCAAATCGGCCTTGACTAGACCAATTCTATATGCTTTCCAAATTGATCTGTCCAACGACATCTTTAACAAATTACCAAAAGCATGTGCTCGCCTACGCCCAGCACCCCCTCCGAAACCGATCTCCTGGTCACTAGACAAGGTACTCCATTTCGCCTCCAACTTGGACAACGATTCATGCCCCCTCAAGGATCTGACTCAGAAAGTTATATTTTTATTTGCTCTCGCTTCGGGAGCTCGAGTCAGCGAAATAGTGGCATTATCAAGAGAAGAGGGACACATCCTGTTTGCCGATTCAGGAGAAGTGACCCTCTCCCCTGATCCGACGTTTCTCGCTAAAAACGAATTACCCACCAAAAGATGGGGCCCTTGGAGAATATGCCCCCTGAAGGAGGATGTCTCTCTATGTCCAGTAGAGAGTCTCAAGGTCTATCTTCGCAGAACTTCGAACTTTGGTGGAGGCCAACTCTTCAAAGGAGAAACATCGGGCAGCGACCTGTCACTGAAACAATTAAGAGCGAAAATCACCTACTTCATTCGCAGAGCGGATCCGAACAGTACACCCGCTGGTCATGATCCTAGAAAAGTGGCATCTTCTCTGAACTTCTTTCAGAGCATGGACTTTGAAAGCCTTAAAAACTTTACGGGCTGGAAGTCCTCGCGTGTTTTCTTTAAACATTATGCGAAACAAGTGCACGAAGTCAAACATTTTGTGGTAGCCGCAGGTAGTGTTATGAAACCTGCACCTAACTCTGCGTAGAACAGTGAGTTACTTGGGACTCTAACTCTTCGGGTGCCTATGTTGACCCTTGAGCGATTCATAGTGATGTCAAAAAACACTTAGTGCTTTTATAACTGTTCTTATCCCAGGTGAAATGTCATAGTGTCACACAAGTGCCGCATGCCTTGAGCATGATGTGTTGTTTAAAGACTTGCGTTCCTCGAGAACGAGCACCTACTAATCCTGAAATTCCTTTTCAGATTCAAGAGCAAGCCTTTATTTCTATGTACATTATTATTACTGTAAATGAACTTTACTTTTGCTGTAAATTATTTAATTTCTGCATTGTGAAATAAAATTTCTATTTTATTACTTATGCGTCTCTTTCAGCTCCTACCTACTATGAAATACATACTGTCATAGTTTTATTTTTTCCTCCTCTCTTATGGTCATGAAGAATTTAAGATGTCTAATCCTAAATTATATTCACCCTGTCTCAGTAAGGTTCCTACACGAATACTTACTTCTGATAACCAAGAGATGAACTCTATACACAGTGCCCAACCACCACTGGCCTAATTCAGAATGTTCCTATACAAATATCAAACATTCTGCTTCATCTCTAAGTTCTTAAAAGTTCTTCTGTCAGGATGAATAGCCCTTCAATACCACTTTGACGTCGGCATAGCCCATGGGGACTTCCTACCAATGGGGGGCAGGATACTTCGTTCCTATGGTTCTTTACCTAAGATTACTTTGCTGTTTTGTCAATGCCTAGGCACTAAACACTGGGGGAAAAATCTACCACGATACATTGATTCTCTGGTACTCTTCCATCAGGACGCCATGGCTTGAGCCCAAAAAACGGATTTTGAGCGAAGCGAAAAATCTATTTTTGGGTGAGATAGCCATGGCGTCCTGATGGACCCTCCCTACTACTTCGTCCAGTTTTGTTCCCACCCTACACAATTGTATCATGGTGATGGGCAGCAACTGGCGTCAGGATAAAGACGGGCGTGACGTCATTAGAGCAATGGCGTCCGTTTGTTTACGTCTCGAGTATCAGTAGTAGCCACGAGTGAGATTAGCTGTGGAACGGCTCCCAGCTATTCTCAGCCCTTACACACCGAAGCATTAACTCTGTTCGGGGTGGAGATAGCTATGTGGCACGACCAGACATGCGTGTCCCCTGTTGTATTACGATGTCTTAAAGGGAAACCTTTGAGATACTCGCTCCAGAAGTTAGAATTCTGTGATAACCTGTGGTTAAATTCTCTGGGAATATCTTAGTAGTCTTATACCCAAGGAAGCTACCAAACAGGAACCTTCCATCAGGACGCCATGGCTATCTCACCCAAAAATAGATTTTTCGCTTCGCTCAAAATCCGTTTTTTGCGTAGCTTAACAACTCGGTGTTTTTTCCTGTTTTTCTCGCAAATCTTGGATTTATTCGACTTTTCATGGCTTCTCCGTCTTCGTCGGCCTCTGATAAGTTGAGTATAGTGTCTGTTATGTATAAATGTAGGCTCTTGGTAAAATTTTGAGTGATTAATAGGATTAATCTTTGATACAAGAGCCGTAGCCTACCAGAGGCGTCTTGGACGCTGTCGCTCGCTAGGTATAAGTTAGTTAGTCAGAGCGACATTCCTGGTTGTTTTGCTTTAATAAATTTTAGCTATTTAGCATTACATAGGATTTCCTTTCGTTCTTATTATTATTTGGCGAAGTATTCGCCATTCTGGCCTACGCTAGGCCATGTAGCCTAGTCGTTTGGTCCTAGTACTTCATACATGATTATGGTTTTTCCGAGTGTAATTAAAATTTTATTGAAGCTTTAGGCTATATTTTATACATTTTAGACTGTGTGGAATATTTCCAAGATAGTATACGAGTGAGTTTCGGTGAATTAGGTAATCGATTCTCTTGGTGCCTAGGCTAGTTGCTTATGGAGCCTTAGTATACTTTATCATACTCCCCGGTTGCTTTCTTTTCTTCGGAGAAGGTATGCAATCCCTTTCCCTCTGTTTAAGCCTTGGGCTTATCCCTAAGTGGTTTTTTCCGAATTTATTTTCGATAAAACTATACTAGGGTGTTACTGTACCTTCATGTTCCTGTAGTTATGGTTCAAGAGGGACAGAACAACAGAGTTTTTAGTCTGAGTCTGTGTTGTCTGGCTTGGGGCTGAGTCCCCCTCGCTGACCTAACACATACAAAGGGGGCTTAGCTCCCTTAGGTCACTACCGAAGGTTTCTGTGGATATGATTCCTTCTTTTGTGATCTACCAGACTAGTCCTGTTGCTGTTCTCGCGGGAGGATAAGTTCTTCCCTTGGGAGTAGCAACGCCTTCCTTGCTTTGGTGCTCTGGAAGCTGGCAAGTATTGCTGGCCTTTCCCCTTGGATCTCCCTTAGGCTAAGATAAGTTTCTTGGCTGCGGGTGATCTGTCACTAAAGCAAGGTTGGCAGGACCCTCTTGTCCCTTCCCCCTCTTTCTTCATACTGTACTGTGCGTCGTTCTACTTCTGGACCTAGTATAGGTTAGGATGTGGAATTGACTCAGCCCCTTGCCGGCCGGCAGAGCTGGCCGGCAGGGGTCTTACTGTACTGTACGTCGTTCTACTTCTGGACCTAGTATAGGTTAGGATGTGGAATTGACTCAGTCTTATGTTTTCGAGTGCTGCCCGGACCTCTCTTGGTCCCTCATCCATGCCTGCCGGCAGAGCCGGACGGCATTGGTCAAGGAAGCCTGAATTAGTTTCTCCCCTTCCTTATATGCACTCTTTCGGTTGCCGGGCTTGGAGGTTTTGTAAACTCTTATCCCGGCATCCATTCTATTTTTCTTCTAAGTGCTGTACCTGTCCCGGCTGCCGGCCTCATAGGCCGGCAGCCGGGCAGGTGTAGTCCTCTGGTTCTTTTGCTGCCGGCTGGCATCGGTCTTGTACCTTTGCCGGCCGGCTTATGTCAGCCCTTGTCTGCCGGTCACCAAGAGTGTGGCTGGCAGCTGGGTACTACCTTGTGTAGTTGCTGCCCGGCAGCCATTGCCGGCCAACACTGGCTGTTACCGGCCGGCAGTTGCTGCCGACCGGCACAGGCATTTGAACCAGAGTGCTGCCGCCCTATAGCTGTTAAGTAGTATACTTTAAAGCTAGTTGTGGTGTGTGCCGGCCGGCAAACTCAGGCCGGCACACATCCCCCTATACTGTACTAGTATTCTTCTGTATAGCATATACAGTAAGAGGAAAACTATAGTAAGGGTTTTGGTACAGCACTGTGTCTTCTAACACTATTGTGTTTATATGCACGCCCCTTTGCTGTTGCCCTCAGATAGGAAGCTGAGTTCTTCCCTGTCTATTATCCAGGATTTTAAAATCATTGCTTAGGTGTGAGCTCCACCTGTTTCCTCTGGAAACCTTGCATTGGTTACTCTAGAAGAGATAAACCATTTTTGATTTTATTATCTGGAAGGCTGCAACAATGGGTTGTGAGGGAAACACAAGTGTGTGTCTTTCCTTTATGAATTGTTATGCTATACTATGCATATCCAGTGATACATAGTTCACTTGATACTCATGGAAATTTCTTCTCTTTACAGGAGGACCCTCCGAAGTGCGGAAATGTTTTCTGCAATGTCCGCAGCAAGAACCTCTGCGGACATGAGTGTTGTAGGAGACATGCAGCATGCGCTGTCTCCAAGGATGATCTCCAGTATTGGGACCCTCAGGTATGTACTGTATACACTAACCTGATTACTGAGGCTTTTGATTCCCCTAGAACGGCGGAATCAAGGGATATAGCAAGGGAAAAGCTTCGTACTTGGGTAAGGGGCTTCAAGAAGAACACCTCTGGCCCTTATCTTCCAAGTGAGAAGATGAGGGCGTATCTTTTTCCCCAGGCATCAGCTGATGCAGTGAATCCCCAGCCTCAAGAGGAGATCCCTCAAGATCAAGTCCAGGTGGACGTGGAAGTCGCAGTTGCGATGCAAGACATCCAGTTAGATGACAGGATGTCTGACCTGGACGAACGTTTGGAACAAGACCTCCTGGCAGAAGGTCAGGATGAAGTTCAAACCCCGGATGTCGTAGAGGATGAGGTCGACGAGGTGTCGGCTATTCCGGTTCAGATTCCGGATCCTATCCCCTCAACATCGGCCGGTCTCCCAGTAGAACTGGGACAGGCCCTCTCTTCGATTGTTGGAATGATCCAACAAATGCAGAAGGAGAATCAGGAGAAGGCGGCTGCTATGGAACTGCGTATGCAGTCCCTGGCAGAATCACGTGGACCCCGGAAAGGGCTCAATGTGAAAGACCTTCCTGTATGCTCAGATGCTAACCCCTGGATGTATGCTGAGCACATGCCAATGACGACTGGAAAGATCGTCATCTCGGATAAGCTGGGTTCAGTTCCACTAGAGGAGGTGGAATTTTGGCCCAGCAAGGCATCATATCTAGACTGCTATGTCCGGCTGAGAAAAGAACCAGCTTCAAGGGAGGAGACAGAGCCGAAGGAGGTCATAATTATGGACCACGCTAAGGCTCAAGCCCTACTTTCATCCTCGATGAAAGAGAGGGGCTTCTCTAACTCGAAGGTAGCTGCATTGAACAAGAAGCTCCCTTCTTTTGTGTCCTCTCCTGCTAGAGCCTTCCCCTTTTTACAGAAAGGGTTTGCGGCTGTCCTAAAGGCAGTCGAGGCCGGCAAGCCTTGCCCCTCCCTGGAGGAGTGTAAACCCTTGTCGCTGGCCCTGCCTATGGACCACAAAGACTGGAAGGATGTCCATCTGACATTCTCAGTGGGAAAGTTGGAGGCTGATATTGCCGGACGGCAATTCGGCGAGGACCTCCCCAAGCTGTCCGACTCTCTTTTACGAAGAGAGTTCGAGACAAAAGAAAGACTGGCTGCCTCAATGTCTCATCAGACTACTCTTGAGACGATGGCAAGTGACCCCAAGGTCCATGAAATGTTCATGGTAGTGGCTAAGTCTCACCTAGCCACAGTGACGAAGGACCTTTATAGCTTCGTCAGGGCAAGGAGAGCTTGCAGGGAGTTCGTGTTCACCGGGGCCTCGGTGAGACACGAGCCAAGGAAGTTAATCTCCTCCAACATTTGGGGAAAAGACCTTTTCCCTACCGATGTGGTCAAAGAGGTTGTTGATAAGGCCGCCGTGGAGAATAGAAACCTTCTCCAGAAGTGGGGCCTGGCTATCAAAAGAAAATCTTCCCCGGATGAGGGTCCTCAACCAAAGAGGAAGAATATGAGGACTAGGCTACCGTCTCGGTCAGCCAAGCCTTTTAGACAGCAACAGCAACTGCAATTGCCATTGCCTCCAGTGTCCCAGATGGTGGCACAAACCCCGACTACTTTTCAGTGGGTACCCCAGGCTGTGCCAGGTCAGTCATCCACATTCACCCCAATGTTCGAAGGACAGTCTTCTTCCTTTCGTGCAAAACCTAGAGGAGCAGCCAGAGGCTCGTCTAGGCGCCCCTCAAGGGGAAGGGGATTCAGAGGTGGTCGTGGTCAGGGAGGCAAGACCTCAGGACGGCAGTCCAAGTGAAACGATACCGGTAGGAGGGAGACTGATGAAATTTTGGGATCGCTGGACCTTCGATCCCTGGGCCCAAAGCCTACTCAAGAATGGACTGGGCTGGAGCTGGTACAGCACTCCACCCTCGTGCCTTCGGTTTTTCCAACACTCCACCCCCATTCTGGAGGAGTACGTTCAAGAACTGTTGGAGAAAAAGGTGATCCGAAAGGTGAAGTCCATCAAATTCCAAGGGAGGCTGTTTTGTGTTCCCAAGAAAGACTCGGAAAAGCTCAGAGTCATTCTGGACTTGTCGCCACTCAACAAGTTCATAGTGAATTGCAAATTCAAGATGCTAACACTGCAACACATAAGGACCTTACTGCCCAAGAGGGCATACTCAGTCTCTATAGACTTGTCAGACGCCTATTGGCACATTCCAATCAGCCGTCGACTCTCCCCCTACCTAGGGTTCAGGCTACAACGGAGACTATACGCCTTCAGAGCCATGCCATTCGGGCTAAACATAGCCCCAAGGATTTTCACGAAGCTTGCGAGCGCAGCTCTCAAACAATTACGCCTAAAGGGAATTCAGGTAGTAGCCTACCTGGACGACTGGCTGGTGTGGGCAGCATCCGAGACCGAATGCTTGCAAGCTTCCAGTCAGGTGATCCAGTTCCTAGAGTACCTAGGCTTCAAGATCAACAGAAAAAAGTCTCGACTTTCTCCATCCAAAAGGTTCCAGTGGCTGGGAATCCACTGGGACCTTTTGTCACACAGTTTCTCCATCCCGACGAAGAAAAGGAAGGAGATAGCGGGTTCTGTCAAGAGACTTCTAGATTCCGAAAGGATATCAAGACGCGAACAGGAGAGGGTACTAGGCTCTCTCCAGTTTGCTTCAGTGACAGACCCAGTGCTAAGAGCACAGCTAAAGGATGCAACCGGAGTTTGGAGAAGGTATGCATCAAACGCGCGAAGAGATCTGAGAAGACCAGTGCCGCCTCGGCTACGTACTCTTCTCAGGCCTTGGTCCCAAGCCAGACATCTAAAGAAGTCGGTTCTTCTTCAGCCACCTCCCCCGTCGATGACGATTCACTCAGACGCCTCAAAGGAGGGATGGGGAGGTCACTCTCATCGGAAAAAAGTCCAGGGGACTTGGTCCAAGCCATCCAGGACCTTTCATATAAACTTTCTAGAAGCTATGGCAGTGCTCCTTACCTTAAAGAAAGTCTCCCCGCGTCATTCGATCCACATAAGATTGGTGATGGACAGCGAGGTGGTTGTGAGATGCTTGAATCGACAAGGGTCGAGGTCACCACCTCTCAACCAAGTGATGTTAGCCATTTTCCGATTGGCGGAAAAGAAGAAGTGGTACCTGTCGGCAGTTCACCTTCAAGGAGTCCGCAATGTGACAGCGGACGCTCTATCCAGGTTCACACCGATAGAGTCGGAATGGTCCTTAGACGCAGGATCATTCTCCTTCATTCTGAATCAAGTCCCAGAACTGCAGATAGACCTCTTTGCGACGAAAGACAACAAGAAGTTGCCCCTGTACGTGTCCCCGTACGAGGACCCCTTAGCGGAAGCAGTGGACGCGATGTCCCTCGACTGGAACAGATGGTCCAGGATTTATCTGTTCCCTCCTCACAACCTTCTGTTGAGGGTCCTCAACAAACTGAGATCCTTCAAGGGGGTAGCGGCAATAGTGGCCCACAAGTGGCCGAACAGTATGTGGTTCCCCTTGGCGTTGGAACTACAGATGAAGTTTGTGCCGCTACCACATCCAGTTCTGACCCAGCGAGTCCAGAAGTCGACTGTCTGCGCTTCATTACAGAAAACCCGGACCCTGCAGCTCATGATTTTCTCGCCCTTGCGGTGAGAAAGCGTTTCGGGATTTCGAAAGCCAGCATAGACTTCCTAGAAGAATATAAGTGCAAATCGACTAGAAGGCAATATGAGTCATCTTGGAGAAAATGGGTGGCCTTTGTAAAGGCAAAGAATCCGCAGGAGATCTCAACAGACTTCTGCTTATCTTTCTTCAACCACCTCCATGGCCAAGGGTTGGCAGCTAACACGATTTCAGTGTGTAAATCTGCTTTGATGAGACCCATTTTATTTGCCTTCCAGATCGACCTAGGTAACGAGATCTTTAATAAAGTTCCGAAAGCCTGCGCTAGGCTCAGACCTTCAGCACCTCCAAAGCCCATCTCATGGTCTTTAGACAAAGTTCTTCATTTCGCCTCCCTGTTGATCAATGAAGAATGTGCGTTAAAGGATTTGACGCAAAAAGTTATTTTCCTATTTGCACTCGCGTCCGGGGCCAGGGTTAGTGAGATCGTAGCCCTCTCGAGAGAGGCAGGTCGTGTTCAGTTCCTGGATGGGGGGGATCTGAACCTGTTTCCGGATCCTACGTTTCTCGCCAAGAATAAGTTACCCACCAACAGGTGGGGTCCCTGGAGAATCTGCCCTCTGAAAGAAGATGCATCTCTATGTCCAGTAGAATGCCTAAAGGTCTATCTTCGTAGAACTTCAGACTTCAAGGGTGGTCAACTATTCAGGGGAGAAACATCAGGCTCAAATTTATCTCTGAATCAACTCAGAGTGAAAATCACATATTTTATTCGCAGAGCGGATCCTGACAGTACACCGGCAGGTCACGATCCGAGGAAAGTTGCCTCATCCCTAAATTTCTTTAATTGTATGGATTTTGAACATCTCCGTTCATACACGGGCTGGAAGTCTTCCAGGGTGTTCTTTCGCCACTATGCGAAGCAAGTAGAGGAACTTAAGAGATCTGTGGTAGCAGTGGGTCGTGTAGTTAACCCTACTGTTTAACTCTGCGAGGAACAGTGGTCTTA
>NC_090750.1:92595121-92602621 GCF_036898095.1 Palaemon carinicauda
TTCCTGTCGTTTTACTGGACTGGAGTTCGAGACCCTTTAAAAATCAGTAATTTTTTGTCGTGTCTGCAACCTCACCATCCTTGTGAGCTAAGGATAGTGGGGTTTGGTGGAGCTTATAGGTCTACCTTCTAAGTCATCAGCATCTCTGGTCCTAGCTCGATGCAGAGGTTGCTTGGGCGCCGATTATATGTATGTATGGTCAGTCTCTAAGGCATTGTCCTGCGATGGCACTGCCACTGTCCCTTGCCTCTTCCATTTATGAGTGACCTTTAAACCTTAACTATGCATCGTCAACGTGAATGAACAAGAAGGTACAGCCTTCACTGAATAGAAAAATATTTGCTATTTTAATCAGATGGTGTTAGGTTATAATACAATAACTGTATGTACATGATACTTACTTATTGATAAACTGCCTTATCTTAATACTACGACTCATTAAATGGTGTTAGGACAGAAAATAATAATCATCACCACCAACGCCTATTGACGCCAAAGTGCCTCTGTTAGATTTCGCCAGTTGTCTATATCTTGAGCTTTTAAATCAATACTTCTCCATTTATCATCATCTACTTCACGCGTCATAGTCCTCAGCCATGTAAGCCTGGGTCTTCCAACTCTTCTAGTGCCTTGTGGAGCCCAGTTGAAAGTTTTGTGAACTAGTCTCTCTTGGGGAGTGCGAAGAGCATGACCAAAAGAATTGAAATAATAAAAGGATTTTTTTATAAAACAATATATATTGTCATATAAATTGATTCATCATCATTGAATATATGATTAAAAGGACTATCTTGGTACACGAAAAATATGAAGCAAAGATTAAAAACCAACTTTGGCATGAAAGCCTTCTCAAATTAAATCTAATTTTAAGAAAAAATTTAAAATCCAATGATTTGGTTGATTACCAAAGACCACACAAATTTCCTATTACAGAAAAAACATGAATTTATTGTAAGAGAAAATGCTCAGAAAAATAGTCCCATCACCCGTTCTACCATTTTTCATAAAATTTCAGACATAAATCTCTGTGATATTTTCCAGCAACTTAATCAGTCAAATCTATTTGAAAAAATACTTTTTACTGTAAGTGGATTTTTCGAAGCGTTTTATTAAGGCTCAAAATAAGTGGTGGAAAGAAGGTTGGTTCTTGATTATGTATTTCTATCCTAAAGCTTTTTCTCTTTGATTCAGCATCATGAACTCGTCTTGTAAATATATATGAGGTAAATGGATATCTAGGCAAGCTGCCGGAGCCTATTAGAAACCTCCTTGCCTAGAAATCTGTTGGACTGGAGTTCGAGAGCCTGCTCAAACTTGATAGTTCCTGGTAATGTCTATTACCTCACTGTCATTGTGAGCTAGGGATCTGCCGTTCGGGTGAGCCTAGATACTTACCTGCTGAGTCGTCAACAGCCATTGCCTGGCCCTCCCTGGTCGTAATTTTGGAGAATATGAGGTATCCTATATGGCTGAATTCAAGATTGATAGAGGATTTTTTTTTTTTTTTTTTTTTTTTTTTTTTTTTTTTTTTTTTTAGTATTTCATCTTAACATGAAGTCCAAAATTTTTCACTAGACCCTAAACTATATTGGGTACATTGATTTTCTATGGGGTACATTCAACTTGTAGTTCATTGATTTTGTAATGGGTACATTTATTTTATATTGGGTACATTCTACTTGTGATTCATTGCATAAACATCATCATCACGATCATCATCATCAGCCGTAACTAGTTCACTGCAGGACAATGGCCTCGAACATGTTTTTCTCCTCCCGTCTGTTTATGATCTCTCTATGCCATTATATAACATTAAATTTTCTTAGTTCAGTAATCCATCGTCTTCTACTCCTTCCCCTACTTCTTTTACAATCTCTAGGGCCCCATTCTGTTATTCTTAATGTTCATCTATTAACTATCATTCTTATTATATATGTCCTGCCTATGTACATTTCTTTTTTCTACATGTTGATGGAGTCGCATCATCTATCATATATGGCCAAATACATGTATCCCATATTAATTTGCCATCAGCTACTTATATATTTAATATGATCAGTGTTGGAAATAAATGCTTTAGATATAACATGTTTAAATAGAGATTAGCAGATAACAATTGCAATAAACATCTAATTCTCGGGAATTATAATACTAATTAACATATTTAACAGATTACCAGGATTTTGATATTATTCAAAGTTGAAAACGTGTAAATAGCTGCGATAAAGTATTTCGTATTTTAATTCTGATAGAGGATTGGGACAAAAAATATGTATGATGTAGACAGGAAATAAATAATAATAGAACAATTTATTAGCTGCTCGATATTCTATGTAGATAATCTATTTGATTATATAATATAACAATTTATATTGCGAATGTTTATAATATCTAACTTAAAATGAATACTGCAATATTACGATCGATTTACGAAAAAAAACAAAAAATAGCAATTTTTATATATTACTAAAACATAAAACCAAATAATATAAACATAATTTATTTAAGTATGCCATTCGTATATATACATATGTATATGTATACTGTATATATATAATATATATATATATATATATATATATATATATATATATATATATATATATATATATATATATATATATACATATATATTTTACATATATATATACAGTATATATATATATATATATATATATATATATATATACATACATATATATATATATATATATATATATATATATATATATATACATATACATACATATATATACATATATATTTATATATATACATATATATATATATATATATATATATATATATATATATATAAATATGTATATATATATGTATATGTATACACATATATATATATATATATATATATATATATATATATATATATACTGTACATATATATATATATGTATATATATATATATATATATATATATATATATATATATATATATACATTATACATATATATATAAGTATTCATATATATAGAACATATTTGTCTTTTATCACTTACTGATAAAATATATATCATCATAAAATCTACCAGACTCAAAAACACACACCAAACATTCACCATAAATTTACTCCCCAAAATATAAGCTATGATAATGAACCCTTTATTTTGCTAAAAAAAAAAAGGAAAAAAAAAACAGTCCCACGTCATCAATACACGATACAATTGCAAATGCACTTGACTCTCTGGCATGGCAATGACGTTGATATCATTGATCATCAGATTACCACGTTAACAACCATGATTGTTCCATTTCATCACTGTTGTGTTTCCAGTGAGATTCGCGTTTATGTCAGAAGATCAAATGATTAGAGCTAAAAACAATGCGGTTCGGTTGTATATTTTGGGTAAAAGTAGCGGTTTTGGACATTAATTTTTGGGAGGATATTTAGGATCATTTTCTATCTATAGATTTTATATATTCTGGTTAATTTTTTTTATGGTCTAACGGGGACATATGAGTATACGATGATGGTAATAATGGTTGAAGTACTTGCTTAGGAAAGGAGGAAAATTGTATTGTTTATTGTTCAGGGTTGTAGTTTCATAAGAGCAAGGTCCTGTTAATATATATATATATATATTATTATATATATATAATATATATATATATATATGTGTGTGTGTGTGTGTGTGTGTGGCGTGTGTGTGTAATTTATATATATAATATATATATATATATATATATATTATAATTATATATATATACACACACATACATATGCATACATATATATGTATGTATATATATTTATATATATATATATATATATATATATATATATATACATAAATATTATATATATATATATGTATATATATATATATATATATATATATATATATATATATATATATATATAAATATAATATATTAATATATATATATATATATATATATATATATATATTTTATTTATAATATATATATATATATATATATATATATTATATAAATATTATATATATATATATATATATATATATATATGCATATATCATTACAATATCCTGGTATGAAATTTACATCAGGCAACTACCTCAATGCCTCTCCAGTTGCATTTGGTAATGGTTGCACAATCTACATTATATTGCATTCCCCAATTACAGAATTTTCTTTCAATTATTGAAACCGACCAAGCGTTAGTTCGAATCACGAATCGGAAAAAGTTATGAATGGAAGACCTCGAGTGCTTTGGTAAGTCAAGTTTATGATGAAATACGTAAGTATTTTAGTGTGTAGCTTTTTCTCTTGCACACATAAAACGTCGGTTCATGGGTTGGTGGGTTTGAAAGAAGGATAATAATATGTCATCACCGTTTTTAATGGCTCAACTTTGAAAAAAAAAATAGTTAAACCTTCTTCCATGAATAATTAAGGTTGTTAAATTATCTTAACTTATCATTACTCCTCTTGTAGTTTATTTTCCTTGTTAGAGCCCTTGGGATTATAGCATTCTGGTTTTGCAACTAGGCTTTTAGGTTAGGTAATAATAATAATAATAATAATAATAATAATAATAATAATAATAATAATAATAATAATAATAATAATAATATAATAATAATAATAATAATAATAATAAAACTCAGTATCATAATGCCTTGTTAACCTACAATAACTCATCATTTCTGCTCATGGTAAAGTCAGAAAAACACAAATAAAAATTTCTATATATATGTTTATTCATAACAATCTCTAAAGGTTCATCCCCCAACCATTTATTTGCTGTCTCTGCATTTCCATTGAGCATTATCCTTAGTTTTACTCATATTCATTTTCAGACCTACATCTCTATTTATCAATTTAAATCTTCAATCATCTTTTGCATATATTCAAAACGTGAATCAAAATATTGACTTGATTATAGCATCCAAGCTCAGCAATTGCATTGAACATTATCTTAGTTTTTACTCATATTAATTTTCAGTCGTACATTGCTGCTTTCTCAATTTAATCTTCAATCATCTTTTGCATATATTCAAAACAGGAGGCAAAATACTGTGGGGGATTATAGCATCCAAGCTCAGCAATTTCAGTGAACATTGTCTTAGTTTTACTCATAATCATTTTCAGTCCTACATTGCTGCTTTCTCAATTTAAGTCTTCAATCATCTTTTGCCATATATTCAAAACAGGAAGCAGAATACTGTAGGTGATTATAGCATTCAAGCTCAGCAGTTTCATTGGAAATTATCTTAGTTTTACTCATATTCATTTTCAGTCCTACATTGCTGCTTTTTCAATTTAAATCTTCAATCATTCTTTTGCATATATCAAAACGTGAATCAAAATATTGAATGTGATTATAGCATCACGGCTCACCAACTGAAAATAATCATAAGGGAATCAAACCTCACTATATACAGAAATAAGAAAGAACTTGTATTCCACGAAATAGAATTTCGCCATGCAGATTTCCTCCTAGCTATTCTACCATGTTTACAGTCGGTAAGCAAAATGAAAACTATTCTGCATATTAGATAAGTGACTGGATTCAAAGCATGAATTTCCAAACTCCAATTCCCTAACTATTACCAGCGCAGTTCGCGGTATTCATTATTGGGAAACGCATTTTTTCTTTTTACTGTTTAGCCTCGCAGCGATTATAATGAAGACATTTTACGCCAATATAGGCTCTTCTGTAATGGTTACTCAATTAGAGCACCGTTTGCAAATTGCATGGGTTGTACTGTATATGCATGCAGAGATATAATAGTTTGTGTGTGTGTGTGTATATTTATATATATAAAATATATATATATATATATATATATATATATATATATATATATATACATATATATATGTGTATATATATATATATATATATATATTCTATATATATATATATATATATATATATATATATTATATAGATAGATAGATAGATATACTGTACATACATGTGTGTATATGATTGTAGGTAAGGTAAATAAGCGATAGTAAGCCGCGATATATAAGGCTTGGGATTTGCTGCACTATTGACAAGCCAAGGGCTTACATTTCCAATATACAATTTCCTATGTACAAAAAATCCTGTTCAAAGATCTACAATCTCTTTGGACCATTTATCTAACGAGAATACTAACAATTAATTGCATGGGGTCAGTGTTTTTATTAAATGATTATTGAAGACAATTATTGTGGTTCCAAGATGCACTTAATGATTTTGGAGGTCAAAATTAAGAGTTTTTAACTAGAAAGATGCAATGAAGAGCTTTCCAGGAGGACGCCATTACCAAGAGAACTTTCCAAAAGGACGCCAGTAACAGGAGAACTTTCCAGGCGGGTGCCATTGCCAGGAGAATTTTCCAAGAGGCCGCCAGTGCCAGGAGAACTTTCCAGGAGGCCGACAGTGCCAGGATAACTTTCCAGGAGGGCTCCAGTGCCAGAAAAACCTCCCAGGAGGGCGCCGAGTACCAGGAGAACTTTCAAGGAGGACGCCTGGATGTCACCAATGCCAAAAGACTTTCCAGGAAGGCTCTAGTGCAGGAGAACTCTCCAGGAGGGTTCCAGTGACATGAGAACTTTCCAGGCGGGCAACCAGTGCCAGGAGAACTTTCTAGAAGTCGCCAGAGCCAGGGAGAAGTTTCCAGGAGGACGCCAGTGCCAGGAGAACTTTCCAGGATGGCGCCAGCGCCAGTAGAACTTTCCAAGCGGATACTAGTGCCAGGAGAACTTTCCAAGATGGCGCCAGTGACAGGAGAAACTTTTCAGGCTGAGGCCAGTGCCAGGAGAATTTTTCCAGGTGGACGCTTGTGCCAGGAGAACTTTCCAGGTGGCCGTCAGTGTAAGAAGAACATTCCAGGTCATCAGTATCAGGAGAACTTTCCAGAAGGACTCCAGAACCAGGAGAACTTTCCAGGAGGATTCAAGTGCCATGAGAACATTCCAGGAGGTCGCCCAGTGCCAGAAGATTTTTCCAGGAGGTCTCCGGTGCTAGGAGAACTTTCCAGGTGGGGGGCCAGTGCCAGGAGAACTTTCCAGGGGGGTGCCAGTGACAGGAGAACTTTCCAGGAGGTCCCAGTGCCAGGGAGAACTTTCCAGGAGGGCTCCAGTACCGGGAAAACTTTCCAGGATGGCACCAGTGCTAGGAGAACTTTCCGGGAGGCACCAGTGCCAGGAGAACTTTCCTGGAGGGGTGTCAGTGCCAGGAGAATTTTCCAGGTGGGGGCCAGTGCCAGGAGAATTTTCCAGGAGGGGGCCAGTGCCAGGAGAAACTTTCAAGGAGGTCACCAGTGTCAGGATAACTTTCCAGGAGGGTGCCAGTGCCAGGAGAAATTTCCAGGAGGAGCCAGTGCCAGGAGAACTTTCCAGGAAGGGACCAGTGCTCTGGTATCACCAGTGGCTGAAGAACTTTCATGCCTGAAAATAAGATAATCTCAGATTAAAGGGCGTTCTTGCAGCTTTGCAATATGTATACAATGGCACGCTGTTCTATTTCATGTCTTTCCTACTCTGTTCTTTTTTTCTTCTC
>NC_090750.1:92605121-92610438 GCF_036898095.1 Palaemon carinicauda
GTGTAAACCAGTTTACAAACACCCCCTTTTATACGCGTGTCCACTTCCACCAATTCAAGTCTCGCATCTGAGTGAGTTTGATGAATTTGATATTCCGGCCTAATTCTCTGAAAGGAAAAAGGGGGATATATTTAATTTTTACGAAAAAATCGTTAGTCCTCTATACAGTTACGGCCTTCACAGGGCTTTGATTGAATGATAGACGTTTGAAGTATTATTTGGACGGGGGGAAAATTCACTGTCCTTCCTGGCTATAGGTGACTGGCATTTTTTTTTTCTGGGAATGGCAAAAATAAAAAATAAAACATTTTTCCTTCATAATTATTTGCTAACTAGATTTATTTATATTGATATTATTCCCTGGCCATAATCATTTGCTAACTAGAGATATTTACATTGATATTGTTCCTTGGCCATAATTATTTGCTAACTAGATTTGTTTACATTGATATTATTCTCTGGCCATAATTATTTCCTAACTAGATTTATTTACATTGATATTATTCTCTGGCCATAATGATTTGCTAACCAGATTTTATTTACATTGATATTATTCCCTGGCCATAATCCTTTGCTAACTATATTTATTTACATTGATATTATTCTCTGGCCATAATTATTTGCTAACCAGATTTATTTACATTGATATTATTCCCTGGCCATAATCCTTTGCTAACTAGATTTATTTACATTGATATTATTCTCTAGCCATAATTATTTGCTAACCAGATTTATTTACATTGATATATTCCTGGCCATAATTCTTTGCTAACTAGATTTATTTACATTGATATTTTTTCCCTGGCCATAATTATTTGCTAACTAGATTTATTTACATTGATATTATTCTCTGGCCATAAATATTTACTAACTTAGATTTATTTACATTGATATTTTTCCCTGGCCATAATTCTTTGCTAACTAGATTTATTTACAATGATATTTTTCCCTGGCCATAATTCTTTGTTAACTTGAGTTATTTACATTGATATTATTCTCTGGACATAAATATTTGCTAACTAGATTTATTTAAATTGATATTATTCCCTGACCGATAATTCTTTGCTAACTAGATTTATTTACATTGATATTATCCCCTGGCCATAATTATTTGTTAAACAGATTTATTTACATTTATATTATTCCCTGGCCATAATTATTTGCTAACTAGATTTATTTACATTGATATTATACCCTGGCCATAATTATTTGCTTACTAGATTTTTTTACATTGATATTATTCCCTGGCCATAATTATTAGGTAACTAGATTTATTTACATTGATATTATTCCCTGGCCATAATTATTAGGTAACTAGATTTATTTACATTGATATTATTCTCTGGCCTTCATTTTTTTGTACATACAATAGTAAGCATTATAAAAATTTGATCAAAAGAATTGACTGTAGAGCTGGTTTAAGAAATCAGCCTTATGATCTCTCTCTCTCTCTCTCTCTCTCTCTCATCTCTCTCTCTCTCTCTTCTCTCTCTCTTCTCTCTCTCTCTCTCTCTCTCTCTCTCTCTCCCCTATCTTATATTATTTCTTTTACTATACCATTAGTATCTTAACCTAACCATATAGCTTATTTCAGCATCACTATACAAACAAAAACACTTATATTCAAAATATCATCAATGGTGTATATCTAAAAAAAAGTTATAGGTTATTAATTAATATAATTGAAATATTTTATATATTTGTAATATGTCACTTTCATTAACTAGCATATTTATTGCATTTATGATGAGTTATAGGTTATTAATTAATATAATTGAAATATTTTATATATTTATAATATGTCACTTTCATTAACTAGCATATTTATTGCATTTATTATATTATAGCTAGTGATTGAAATATACATAATTAATCTATTTCAGTTTATAGTTGACCAAGGTCATCATGAGAGACCACTTTGGGATTACCAAGTTTTCCATGGGTTAGTGAACATCTTTGATGGAGATTAGAAAAACTCTTTGGTGAGTAGAAATGCTAAACATTATACTTAGAATGTAATGTGTGTGTGCGTGTATATATAAATATATATATATATATATATATATATATATTTATATATATATATATATATATATATATATATATATATATATATATATATAAATATATATATATATATGTATATGTATATGTTATATATATATATATATATATATATATATATATATATGTATATATATATAAATATGTATATGTGTATAGACATATATATATATATATATATAATATATATATATATATATATATATATATATATTATATATGTGTGTGTGTGTGTGTGTGTGTGTATGTTATATATACACACAACCATATATATATATATGTATTTATATATATATACATATATATATATATATATATATATATATATATATATATATATATATATGTATATATATAAATGCATAAAAATTAAAATCATTAACTTCAAAATAAGAAAAAACGCAAGTAAATCTAATATGACTACAACATAAAATACACAATAAAAAGAAAAAACATGAACCTCGAAAAAAATTAAGAATTAAAAGGTAGAATAATTCAAACCGAGTGCGTGGCAGCCCCGCTTCCAAACCTCCATATTCGTCAGAAAAGTAATAAAGATCAAATTTGGTTCCAGGACTGATATCCATCTCGCCAACTGCCTTTCGCACCTCCATCACAATTCATTCTCGTCCATTAGCCTTCCAGCCAGCGGAGAAAACCATTTTCCCAGACCGTGAACAGAATAGGCTTAATATTTCCTAACAACCTTTATGGAAGAAAGATATGGATTTTTAGTGACGATGTTGGCATAATTGTTATAATTTTCTGTTTTCCCAGACCGTGAGCAAAATAAGCTTAATATCTTTTAACAGCCTTATTGTTATAATTTTCTATTATTACTGGTGTAGTTGTATTGTAAAAGTAGATGTAAATAGTAGTAGAATTATCCTAGTATTTTACTAGTATAGTATTATAGTAGTATAGTAGTATTAAAATAGTACAGTAGTATTGTAATAGTAGCAGTATTATTCATTAGGAAGAACAAATTATAAACAATTTCTTTCAACAAATTGAAGTAAGAATAAATGTCGTTATGACAGACGACTCTTCTTGAAATATTCCAGTCAGCCGGCCCAATTCAGATATAGGCTGTCAAACTCTCCTAGGAAAGTTAGCCAAACCAATTTCCCTTTCATCTTTCCGTTTGTTTCCCTTGACCGTTCCCCCCTACCTCTTGAAGATCCTGGAGAGCTCCCCCTCACCCCCCTTCACCCCTCCCTCCCTCTGGTTCTTAAGCCACTTCTCGCCCCTGCTTCACACATTCTTGACAGATCTGTTCCTTACCATAGCACTCACAAGGACGTCCACTTCGAGGGGCAAAGTTTGGAGAGCCGCTGATAGGCGTTTTTGAAGACTTATTTTTATTCCTCTGCACTCTTTCTTCTTTTATTTTTTTTATTTATCTCTTTTTTTGGGAGGAGAGAAGGTAATCTTGTTTGGGATTTGGGTTATGATAAGAAATAACTGTTAGGACCTTATGTTATTGTTGCATGGTTATTTATCTAGAAGTTGTGGAAAACATATGAACGTATGAAGTAAGGATTATTATTATTATTATTATTATTATTATTATTATTATTTTCATTTTAAAATTTTATGTAGTAGTAGCAGTAGTAGTAGTTGCTGTTGTTGTAGTAGTAGCAGCAGCAGCAACAACAACAACAGTAGTAGTAGTAGTAGTAGTAGTAGTAGTAGTAGTAGTAGTAGTAGCAGAAGCAGTATTAGCAGTCATAGTAATATATTTTGCTTACAATAAACCTTCTTCCACTTAGCAGAGGACGTTCCAATATGTAGCACCATCCAGCTTTAAGAAATGTACTTTGGGCATGACAACTTAACTTTACAAATTGCCACCGGAAAATTCAAAATATCTTATGTGACGGTGTTCTTAGGCAAGTTCAGATGGCCACCAATTGAGATTAAAATCTAATATCTGACTTAACAGAGTGTATTGATATTTTATTAATATATCAATATCATCTATGAAGTTGGAAAAACTCAATTAATATATTCAGCATCCTTGGACGTAATAATACGTTTTGTAAAATGTAAAAGTTTCCAAAATTATTCTGTAAATGTAGTCAAATGAAGTAGTTTACTCCATAGTAAACTAGAGGGGCACTCAGCAGAGCGCAGACCTCCGCCGCGACAACTTATTTCTCGACCTTTTGCTCGACTTTGACCTTGACGTTCTACCTTGCTATGTAAAATTGGGTTGGATTTTCATAGACTCATATATGAACCAAGTTTAAAGTCTCTTTGGTAACGATGTCCAAGCTTGTGGCTGATTACGTGAATTTGACCTTTTGCTTGCCGTGACCTTGACCTTTGACCTTGACCTTTCAAATTTCATGATATCTAGCTTTTTGGTTCACGGTTAATCCTTACAAGTTTCATTACTCTACGATTAAAGTTGTGGCCAGGAAGCTATTCACAAACAGACACAAAACACACAAACAGGGGCGAAAACATAACCTCCTTCCAACTTCATTGACAGAGGTAATAATCTATAATAAGTAATAACAATATATATTTTAAAATCCATTTCAATAATCAAACAGCTAATTCTCTCTTCAAAAATCCAGCGAGTTAAACTAAAACATGCAATTTACGAGGCCTAACAAATATTTGTGAACATTGCACATTTTTCATTTGTTTACGAATTCCTTCGGTGGAATTACTGCTCATTCCAAACAAAATGGAATTCCTTTTAGTAGGAATGAATGTTACACTTCGAATACCGTGTGGTTTAATTGTCTAAAACATAAAAACGCATTTTTTTTTCTTTTTTGTTTTGTTTGTTTGTTGGGGAGGTTGCTCATGTTTCCCCTTTCTGTTGTTTTCGTAGTTTTAGGATTATATACAGTACACACACATACGCATACACACACACACACACACACACACACACACATATATATATATATATATATATATATATATATATATATATATATATATATATATATATATATACACACACACACACATATATATATACATACATACATATATATATATATATATATATATATATATATATATATATATATATATATATATATATATATATATATCATTACCAGCATTTTACATAATAGTTTAATCCCTGCAAGTTTCATTACTGAACGATTGAAATTATGCCCAGAAAGATGTTTACAAACAAACAAACGCACGCACAAACACTAAAACAAGGGTTAAAACATAACCTCCTTCCAACGGTCATTTAGATGTGACCTTGACCTTTGACTTT
>NC_090750.1:92610938-92613438 GCF_036898095.1 Palaemon carinicauda
TATAACATTCTGTTTTTGCAACAAAGGTTGTAGCTTAGGTTATAATAATAATAATAATAATAATAATAATAATAATAATAATAATAATAATAATAATAATAATAATAATAATAATATAACTCAGTATCATAATGCATTGTTAACCTACAATAACTTATCATTTATGCTCATGTAAAGTCTTCAGAAAAACACCAATAAAATTTTCTATATATATGTTTATTCATAACAATCTCTAAAGGTTCATCCATAACCATTATTTGCTGTATGCATTTCCATTGAACATTATTTTAGTTATACTCATATTCATTTTACAGTTCGGCATCTCTACTTTTTCAATTTAAATCTTCAATCATCTTTTGCATATATTCAAAACATGAATCCAGATATTGAACTTGAGTATAGCATCACGGTTCACCAATTGCATTGAACATTATCTCAGTTTTACTCATATTAATTTTCAGTCCTATATTTCTGCTTTCTCAATCAAAATTTTCAATTATCTTTTGCATATATTCAAAACAAGAGGTAAAATATTGAACAGGATTATAGCATCCAAGCTCAGCAATTGAATTGGATATTATCTTAGTTTTACTCCTATTCATTTTCAGTCCTACATTTCTGCTTTTTCAATTTAAATCTTCAATCATCTTTTGCATATATTCAAAACAGGAGGCAAAATACTGTAGGTGATTATAGCATCCAAGCTCAGCAAATGAATTGAACAGTAACTTAGTTTTACTCATATTCATTTTCAGTCCTACAATGCTGTTTTTTTTCAATTTAAATCATCAATCATCTTTTGCATATATTCATAACAGGAGGCAAATATTGAACGTGATTATAGCATCCAAGCTCAGCAATTGAATTGAACATTATCTTAGTTTTACTCCTTTTCATTTTCAGTCCTACATTTCTGCTTCCCCAATTTAAATCTTCAATAATCTTTTACAAATATTCAACACATGAATCAAAATATTGAACGTGATTATAGCATCACGACTCAACAATTGGAAATAATCATAAGGGAATCAAACCTCACTATATACAGAAATAAGAAAGAACTTGTATTCCACGAAATAGAATTTCGCCATGCAGATTTCCTCCTAGCTATTCTACCATGTTTACAGTCGATAAGCAAAATGAAAACTATTCTGCATATTAGATAAGTGACTGGATTCGAAGTATGAATTTCCAAACTCCAATTCCCTAACTATTACCAGCGCAGTTCGCGGTATTCATTATTGGGAAACGCATTTTTTCTTTTTACTGTTTAGCCTCGCAGCGATTATAATGAAGACATTTTAACGCCAATATATGAGCTCTTCTGTAATGGTTATTCAATTAGAGCACCGTTTGCAAATTACATGGGTTGTACTGTTTATGCATGCAGATATATAATATGTTTTTGTGTGTGTGTGTGTATATATATATATATATATATATATATATATATATATATATATATATATATATATATATATATATATATATATATATATATATACAGTACATATATATATAATATATTATATATATATATATATATATATATATATATATATATATATATATATATATAGATAGATAGATAGATAGATAGATAGATAGATAGATAGATATAGATATATATACTGTGTAAATGAGTGTAGGTAAGGTAAATAAGCGATAGTAAGCCGCCATATATAAGGCTTGGGATTTGCTGCGCTAAAGACAAACCAAGGGCTTACGTTGCCAATAAAACAATTTCCTAATGTACAAAAAATCCTGTTCAAAAGATCTGCAATCTCTTTGGACCATTCATCTTTCGAGAATACTAACAACTAATTGCATGGGGTCAGTGTTTTTATTAATGATTATTGAAGACAATTATTGTGGATCCAAGAAGCACTTAATGATTTCGGAGGTCAAATTAAGAGTGTTGACCTAGAAAGATGCAATGAAGAGCTTTCCAGGAGGACGCCATTACCAAGAGAACTTTCCTATAGGTCGCCACTATCAGGAGGACTTTCCAGAAGGGCGCCACTATCAGGAGGACTTTCCAGAAGGGCGCCAGTGCCAGGGAGAAATTTCCTGGCGGGCGCCAGTGCCAGGATAACTTTCCAGGAGGGCTCCAGTGCCAGAAAAACCTCCCAGGAGGGTGGCAGTACCAGGAGAACTTTCCAGGAGGACGCCAGGATGTCACCAGTGCCAAGAGAACTTTCCAGGAAGGCTCTAGTGCCAGGAGAACTCTCCAGGAGGGTTCCAGTGACATGAGAACTTTTCAGGCGGCCACCAGTGCCAGGATAACTTTCTAGGAGGTCGCCAGAGCCAGGAAAAATTTCTAGGAGGACGCCAGTGCCAGGAGAATTTTCCAGGATGGCGCCAGCGCCTATAGAACTTTCCAAGCGGGTACTAGTGCCAGGAAAACTTTCCAAGATTGCGCCAGTGACAGGAGAACTTTCCAGGCTGAAGCTAGTCCCAGGAGAATTTTCCAGGAGGACGCTTGTGCCAGGAAAACTTT
>NC_090750.1:92623438-92640668 GCF_036898095.1 Palaemon carinicauda
ACATATACAAATATATTTTCATTATCCTCGTATAATCAATTAAAGATGAAATAAAAAATGAAATGGATGATTGATAAAATATTCTAATAAATTTATTAGATAAAACAAGATGTGAAACAGAAACGAATAGGATGAAGTGTAAACGGTAAGACATGCTTATGAATAACAATAAAAGGCAGCTTGAAAAAAATAAAAAAATAAAGAGAGAGAGAGAGAGAGAGAGAGAGAGAGAGAGAGAGAGAGAGAGAGAGAGAGAGAGAGAGAGAGAGAGAGAGAGAGAGTGAGAGAGAGAATTACCAAAAAACGAAAAAAAGTCTCGATTTAAAGTTATAAGAGGCAACGAAACTTCACTTAAGTTCAATGCTGGGGAGCCTCCTGACTAGGGTTTTGAAGTTAGCGCAAACACAACCCAAGAATTTGGTAGGAGCTGAAAATGCTTTTGGAATGGTATAGGCGAGATAGTGTCATTCACCCACGCCGTTGACTAATAGCTCTGAATAAATTGGGAAGAGAGGGTTGCAAGACGGAGCACTAAACGGCCTAGTCTGTTTCGCTACTGAATTTCGTGATATGTGCTTTAAACGTCATTTAGAAACGGAGGAGATATATCTATTGGCTGTTCGGAATATTTTTTCTTTTTCAACTAGGTTTCTGTTTTGGTCTAGTTGGAATTGGTGATTTCCTTTTTGTTGGGTTTTGTGTGTGAATATATATATATATATATATATATATATATATATATATATATATATATATATATATATATATATATATATATATATATATATATATATATATATATATATATATATATATCAACAATAAAGCCACACATGCAGCCGTTTTTAGCCCCAGACATGTCCTTAGTCATGTCTGGGGTTTGGCCATTTTCATTATCAAGTTTGCCTCTGTGGATTGTTGAGGGTAAGACGCTTTAGTCTGATCGCTCACAGCAAACCAACCTAACACCACTCATATATACTGTATGTATGTATGTATGTATGTGACATCTTGCGCTCATACCATCAGAGTTTGATAGAAATAAACTGTCAGAATTGATATCAGTCGAAGATTGGTTATGATATTAAAAACATACTTTTCAATACAGTTCTAACTCTTCTATACATAAGACAGGCAATAACAGATGCCTTTTATTAAATTATTCCGTATGCTAAGGACATACGAAAATAATTTGTTTAGGGCAATCAACAACTGAACACCCCTACGAAGTTGATAATGGTAAAGTTACCTTTCCGTAAAAAAAAAAAAAAGAGCCAGGAGAGAATGAAGTTAACGAATGCAAGGTTACCCTTTTCACCCAAAAATAAAAAAAAGAAGAAGAAATAAATAAATTAAAAGAGGAGAAGCCAGAAGCGAATGAATTTGATGAATGCAAAGTTACCTTTGCGCAGATTGGATGAGCCAGTAACGAAGGAAGTTGATGAAGGTGAAGGCATTACCTTTGCGCAAGGAAGGATGAGCCAGTAACAAAGGAAGTTGATGAAGGCAAGTTACCTTTTTGCAAAAAAAAAAAAAAAAAAAAAAAAAAAAAAAAAAAAAAAAAAAAAGGAGGATTGATTGATTGATTCATTATGAGTTATATGGCATCCTGAGCCAGTGGAGAATGAAGTTAATGAAGGCAATGTTACCTTCGCGCAGAAAAAAGAGGACCCTGTAGCGAATGAAGTTAATGAAGGCAATGTTACCTTCCTGTAAAAAAGAGGAGGACCCAGTAGCGAATTAAGTTAATGAAGGCAATGTTACCTTCATGCAAAAAAAAAGGACCCAGTAGCCAGGGAAGTTAATGAAGGCAATGTTACCTTCGCGCAAAAAAAGGAGGACCCGGTAGCGAATGAAGTTAATGAAGGCAATGTTACCTTAGCGCAAAAAAAGGAGGACCCAGTAGCGAATGAAGTTGATGAAGGCAATGTTACCTTCGCGCAAAAAAGGAGGACCCAGTAGCGAATGAAGTTAATGAAGGCAATGCTACCTTCTCGCAAAAAAAAAGGACCCAGTAGCGAATGAAGTTAATGAGGGCAATGTTACCTTATCGCAGAAAAAGGACCCAGTAGCGAATGAAGTTAATGAAGGCAATGCTACCTTCTCGCAAAAAAAGAAGGACCCAGTAGCGAATGAAGTTAATGAGGGCAATGTTACCTTATCGCAGAAAAAGGACCCAGTAGCGAATGAAGTTAATGAAGGCAATGCTACCTTCTCGCAAAAAAAGAAGGACCCAGTAGCGAATGAAGTTAATGAGGGCAATGTTACCTTATCGCAGAAAAAGGACCCAGTAGCGAATGAAGTTAATGAAGGCAATGCTACCTTCTCGCAAAAAAAGAAGGACCCAGTAGCGAATGAAGTTAATGAGGGCAATGTTACCTTATCGCAGAAAAAGGACCCAGTAGCGAATGAAGTTAATGAAGGCAATGCTACCTTCTCGCAAAAAAAGAAGGACCCAGTAGCGAATGAAGTTAATGAGGGCAATGTTACCTTATCGCAGAAAAAGGACCCAGTAGCGAATGAAGTTAATGAAGGCAATGCTACCTTCTCGCAAAAAAAGAAGGACCCAGTAGCGAATGAAGTTAATGAGGGCAATGTTACCTTATCGCAGAAAAAGGACCCAGTAGCGAATGAAGTTAATGAAGGCAATGCTACCTTCTCGCAAAAAAAAGGAGGACCCAGTAGCGAATGAAGTTAATGAGGGCAATGTTACCTTATCGCAGAAAAAGGAGGACCTAGTAGCGAATGAAGTTAATGAAGGTAATGTTACCTTCTCGCAAAAAAAGGAGGACCCAGTAGTGAATGAAGTTAATGAAGGCAATGTTACCTTCACGCAGAAAAAGGAGGACCCAGTAGCGAATGAAGTTAATGAGGGCAATGTTACCTTATCGCAGAAAAAGGAGGACCTAGTAGCGAATGAAGTTAATGAAGGTAATGTTACCTTCTCGCAAAAAAAGGAGGACCCAGTAGTGAATGAAGTTAATGAAGGCAATGTTACCTTCACGCAGAAAAAGGAGGACCCAGTAGCGAATGAAGTTAATGAAGGCAATGTTACCTTCGCCCAAAAAAAAGGAGGACCCAGTAGCGAATGAAGTTAATGAACGTAATGTTACCTTCGCGCGAAAAAAGGGAGGACCCAGTAGCGATTGAAGTTAATGAAGGCAAAGATACCTATTCGCAAAAATAGGAGGAGCCAGAAGCGAATACATTTTCCCCCTGCCGTAAATCATACTAAATCAGCGGAATGAAGATGGACTGGAGGAGAGAGAAAATGGCGCCATTCGCTTTTCCATTCACTAATGGAACAGGAGTGAATTGTGAGGGATGAGGCCAGCGATTCTATAAAAGGGAGGGATTTATTTGGTGGCCCAATTCCATTACCCTTCCATTACCCTCTTTGCATCCCAATTGCCTTTCTAAGTACTGACCTTACTGTTCCTTTCCGAGCCGTTTCATAAGGGGAATGATGTTGATGCTCCTGTCTTTGCATTAATCATAGACATATATATAGAGATATGATATGGATAGTAATCATATTATTATTATTATTATTATTATCATTATTATTATTATTATTATTATTATTATTATTATCATTATTATTATTGTTATTATTATTATTAATTACTAAGCTACAACCCTAGTTGGAAAAGCAGGATGCTATAAGTCCAGGGTCTCCAAAAGGGAAAATAGCCCTGTGAAGAAAGGAAAGAAGGAAAAATGAAATATTTTTAGAACAGTAACAATATCAAAATAAATATTTCCTATATAAACTATACAAACTTCAACAAAACAAGAGGAGGAGAAAAGAGATAGAATAGACTGCCCGAGTGTACCCTCAAGCAAGAGAAGTCTAACCCAAGGAAGTGGAAGACCATGTTTCAGAGGTTACGGCACTACCCGAGACTAGAGAACAAAGGTTTGATTTTTGGCTGTCCTTCTCCTAGAAGAGCTGTTTACCATAGCTAAAGAGTCTCTTCTACCCTTACCAAGAGTAAAGTGCCCAGTGAACAATAGACATAAGTATATGGATATGACATTGATAGTAATCATAGACATATGAATATGGATAAAACATTGATAGTAATCATAGATATATGTGTACGGATAGAAAATTGATAGTAATCGTAGACATGTTTATTTGGATATAACATTAATTAACTCGTGTATTCATGTTGCGATATCATGTGAAAATAAGAACTTGTGTATCAAAGAGCTTAAGTATATATCTTATTTTTTTCCCAAGAAATCAAATGATGAACTTAACACACACACACATACACACACACACTCACTCACTCACACACACACACACACACACACACACACACACACACACACACATATATATATATATATATATATATATATATATATATATATATATATATATATATATATATATATATATATATATATATATATATATATATATATATATGTGTGTGTGTGTGTGTGTGTGTGCATGTGTGTGTTTGTGTGTGTGTTTGCGTATATATGTATGTATTTGTTTAATACCAAGAAGTATATAAAGTAATAAAAAACTTTGCTGTTTAATTATTTCAAGAAACGAATACAATTAAATTAATTGATTGTGTCAACTTCACACCCATGAATGCGAAAAAAAAACTATCATCCTTAATCTACGTATAATTTAAGGAAAATAATAATCGCAAGAAAAAAAAATAATATTTTTTTTTTTCAAATCGAGTTTTACAGATTCGAAAAGTCTTTCTCTTTTTTTCCCAAATTTGGTCTTATTAAAATTCAGAATTCTCATTTATCAGAGAATTCTCTTAATTTTTCATTGTCCCAAAAGGCCGCCCCTCCCCCAACCAAAATAACGAATATGAAAGCTTCATTGAAAAAAATAAAATTTCTTTTAGCCAATATATTAGCATTTCCATAATAATGGATTACAGGACCCATGAATATTCAGTTATGCAGATGAGGACGTGGCAACGTTTACTGTGCAATAAGTACACTCAACTCCTAATTTCCTTTTATCTTCAAAATTGCTTTTTGGTGGAGAGTTCTAAAACTATTTCCACCTCGTGCATTCCTGGTTGTCAGCATGCATTTATTATTATTATTATTATTATTATTATTATTATTATTATTATTATTATTATTATTATCTATATATTAATACGATAGCGTGCGTGTTATTTATTTTTTCTCTCACGCTTTAAAGAAATCGGAAATAATTTCATGGTATACTCTTACAAATTCTCATTAGACTTTGATTACTTAACCAAACCACATCTTATACAGTTCTCCCAATTTTTATTGAAACATGTATAGGTTAGGAACAAGATAATTAATATTGAAAATATAATTTTGTGTAATTTACATCGGTTCCTCTAGTTATTATTATTATTATTATTATTATTATTATTATTATTATTATTATTATTATTATTATTATTATTATTATTACTTACTTACTAACCTACAGCCCTTTTTGGAAAAGCAAGAAAATAGCCCAGTGAGGAAAGGAAACACGGAAAAATTAAATATTTAAAGAACAGTAACAACATCAAAATAAATATATCCTTTATAAACTATAAAAACTTTAACAAAACAAGAAGAGAAATTGGATCGAATAGTATTCCCGAGTCTACCCTCAAGGAAGAGAACTCTAACCTCATACAGTAGAAGACCATGGTATAGAGGCTATTGCAGTACCCAAGACTAGAAAACAATAGTTTGATTTAGAAGTGTCCTCCTAGAAGAGCTGCTTACCATAGCTATTTACCGGTAAATATGTTAAAATATCGGTATGTTAAAATATCTAAATTTTTTCATTTTAATGAAACGCATTTGCACTGACTCGCAGGGATGCTCTTTTAGCTTGGAAAAGTTCCCTACCAGCTGATTGGTTGGACAAAATCATTCTAACCAATCAGCTAGTATGAAACTTTTCGAAAAATTCCCTACTAGCGGATTGCTTGAACAAAATAACTCTAATCAGTCAGCTAGTAGGAAACTTTTGGAAAAGTTATCTACCAGCTGATTGGTTGAACAAAATAATTCTGACCAGTCAGCTAGTAGGAAACTTTTGGGAAATGTTCCCTACTAGCTGATAGGTTGGACAAAATAATTCTGACCAGTCAGCTAGTAAGAAACTTTTGGAAAACGTTCCCTACTAGCTGATTGGTTGGACAAAATAATTCTTACCAATCATCTAGTAGGACACTTTTGGAAAACGTTCCCTACTAGCTGATTGATTGGACAAAATCATTCTGACCAGTCAACTAGTAGGAAACTTTTCCGAGCTAATAGGGCACCCCAGCGAACCAGTGCAAATCCACCTCATTAAAAAAATGAGTACAGTGGTATTAATAGCCTTCAAAATGCATCCTAGTGTTAGTAGCTAGGAAATGAACTCGCTGTTATAAGTAGCACTCCATCTGAGAGACCAACGTGAATTCATTATCTTCAAAAAAAAATTTTTTGTGGATAGTTCTAAGACTATTTCCCCCCCCCCCCCCCCCAACCACCCTCTCCGTTCCAGTTTGTTAGCATGCATTTACTGTGCAAATAAGTCTAAATAATTATTAGTTTTAGAAGCCTCTAAAACTCGCTGTTATAAGTAGCACTCCATCTGTCAGACCTGCATAAACTTTTCATCCACGTATTTAACATTATAGAGCGTACATCATATATAAACGCTCTGCGTTCATTTATCTCTCTCTATTTACTTTTTTTACGCCATTCATCACTTTCGGTGGTACCACAACTATCTCTCTGGCTCTCTAATGAACAGCCACTTCCATTATAATTTTTCGTCCGGTGGCAAACCGTCCATTTGCTGTACTCTTGTTTTCAACTGTTTTCCAACAGAATTTCCGCTATGACCAGTGTGGCGTGGCCGTCTAAATCGTTTTATGTGGGTACATAGAAAAATATATTTTATCCTATTTTAATGGAGTTAGCTTCTTAACGTACGTATGTTAATAATATTCAAAGGTATATTAACATTACACAGATATTAAAAAACAGATAATAGTCCAAAAATGTAATTAGAACAGAAAAAATATTTCTATTTATCTTTTAATGAAGTTAGCATGTCAATATGTGGATGATAATATTAAAGGGATTATTAATATTACGCAAATATTTAAAACCAGATAATTGTAGAAAATTATAATTAAGGAGAACAGATATTTAAGGAGAGAACTGATTTCTAATCTATTTTAATAAAGTTAGCATGTCAATATGTGGATAATAATAATAATGGGAATATCAATTTTACGCAAACATTTAAAATCAGATAATTGTAGAAAAATATAATTAAGGAAAACAGATGTATAAGGAAAAACAGTGATTTCTAATCTATTCTAATAGGGTTAGCATCTCAATATGAGGATAATGATATTAAAGGGGATATTGATATTACGCAAATATCTAAAGCCAGATAAATATACAAAAATATAATTAAGGAAAACAGATGTATAAGGAAAAACCCACGATTTCTAATCTATTTTAATTGAGTTAGCCTCGTAATATGTGGATAATAATAATATTTCAAAAGAATATTTATATTACGAACATATTTGAAACCAGATGAATATACACAAATATGTAATTAGGGAAACATGTATGAGAAAAAAAGAAAGGTTTATATACTATTTTGAATTACATAGATTCTTAATATGTGGATGATAATAATATTTAAAAGAATATTTATATTAAGAACATATTTGAAACCAGACGAATATACAAAAATATATTATCAGGGAAATATGTACGAGAAAACAAGAAAGATTTATATGCTATTTTGATAGACTTAGAATCTTAATATTTGAATAATGATATTTAAAAGAATATTTATATTACACAAATATTTGAAACATGATAAATGTACAAAAATGTTTAATTAGTGAAAACTAATTTACGAGGGAAGTATAAGATAGATCATAAGCATAAATTATTATTAATATTTTTATTATTATTATTATTATTATTATTATTATTATTATTATTATTATTATTATTATTATTATTATTATTATTATTATTATTATTATTATTATTATTATTACTTGCTAAGCTACAACCTTAGTTGGAAAAGCAGGATGCTATAAGCCCAGCGGCCCCAACAGGGAAAATTAAATATTTAAAGAATAACAACAGTATTAAAATAATTATTTCCTATATAAACTACAAAAACTTTAACTAAAAAAAAGAGAAATGAAATAGAATAGCGTGCCCAAGTGTACCCTCTTTAATATTAAAATTTTTCAATATTTGATCAACTGCAGCGAAGTAAAAACAATGTCTTACCTTGCCAGTAATGTATAATATCCCAAAGCATATTAACTCTGTGAAAATTGATGCTGCCAAAGTTGAATTTCTAATGCTAAGTAAATAGTTCTTTTAATGGTGTACACTTATCAGAACCAACATCGCAATACGTCACTGCTAATGATGTCTGTTATTTACTCTGATTTTAACCTTGTTTGAACTTATTATAATGATTTTCAGGTAATAAGCGGGTCACATTCTGAATGGTAATTATGTTCGTGAGTGGCCTTTTTTTATTAAGAGGACATTCTCGATTCAAATCTTTTCATTTGGAAATTAGAGGCTCATGTAAATTTTATGTGTTTTGGCGTCACTCATTGGTACACCTATATACCCACACACACACACACGCGCACACACACACACACACACGCGCACACACACACACACACACACGCGCACACACACACACACACACGAACATATATATATATATATATATATATATATATATATATATATATATATATATATATATATATATATATATATATATATATATATCTATATATATATATATATATATATATATATATATGTATATATATATATTTATATATATATATATATATATATATATATATATATATATATATATATATATATATATATATATTTATATATAAATATATATATATATATATATATATATATATATATATATGTGTGTGTGTGTGTGTGTAGCTATATACGTATATATATATATATATATATATATATATATATATATATATATATATATATATATATATATATATATATATATTAATATATATATATATATATATATATATATATATATATATATATATATATATATATATATATATATATATATATATTTATATATATATAAAATATAAATATAAATATATATATATATATATATATATATATATATATATATATATATATATATATATATATATATATATATATAGATATATATATATATATATATATATATATATATATATATATATATATATATATATATATATATATATATATATTAATATATATATATATATATATATATATATATATATATATATATATATATATATATATATATATATATATATGACCCGATTTAGGTCGTATTAAGGGGGGTTCACACTTCGCAACTTGGTGAAACAAAGATAGAGACACTTCATTTATGGGTTAACATTATTAGGAGACAGGGACATGCACAAATGAGATTCGAATTGTTAATTTTCCACAGCTGCTATATTCTATTTAAGCTACAAGGGCGGCCCTTAATTATCATTACGTTACTTTACTAATAAAAAGTCCTCAGAGAAATGGTACTGGTTGGCACTCATACTGGCACCCGTGACCTGAACGTATAGGTCTAACCACTCACGCCTCCCAAACCTAACTGACTAAAAAACTATGGGCAGTTCAATCGCCCACCTTGGCCTTTCTATGGCCTGATCGATGATTGGCTGTGCTGACCCGAAAGTCTTAAAAGAACCAATAGAGAGAGATTTAGGTGACGCTAACTTTTAACGAACATTTTCGAGTTCCTAAAGCCAAGCCAAGCCACATTTTAACCGTCTTTCCTTTAACAAAGAAGACATCTGTTGACATTCACTTATTCCACAAGTAACAACCTGAATGTGCTTATCTCATCACTCCCTTCCCAAATTTTTACGTCCCGTAAAATTCACACTTATCAGATTTTTTTCTCAAACATTTTTTTTCTCTCTCTTTTTTCACTGAACACAATATTTCTTTTTCCACTAGATGTTGTCTCTGAGTACCACTCTCTTTGGGAGCATGCAAACATTAAAATTAAATACCTAAACCAAATCAAAGGGCCTTTTTGGCGTGTTACAATTGCAAGTTACACAAAGATGAATATCACGCCCATAATAGATCATACAGAAACACAAAATCAGGTTTAAATACATCGTCATCGAAATTTGGAGCACAAAATCAGAAAAAAAATAATGTTTCAAATGCAATAAAATTCCATAAGGACCAACAATCATCACATACACAAATTAAAGAAAATGATAAAAATCAAGAGAAATCAAAATGAATAACTTACAATCCCCGCACTCTTTGATACATTTATCATTATAAGGAAACCATTTCTAACCATCCGTGACACTGCAATAAAGAGCAAACTCAAACAGTGAATAATAATAAAAAGAAAAACATACTTATCAATAACCGAGCAATATTAATTCTCCTAAAAAAAACAAAAACATAAGTAATGATGTTCAATTTTCAACCCATGATTAATAATTACCTGTAATAGCACTGAAAACCTCCCCAGAGAAATGAAATTCCTTAAATACAGTGTAACACAACCAATGGAAAACCATACATAAAACCATTGGTAATAGCAAAATTGGTACTAATACAAAATAATGAAATTTGAATTATTTCCAACATAACATAAATGCAACAGAAATTTCCCAGTATGATAAATGATATACTCGTGATATGCTTAGAACAAAACCAAAAAAAAACGAAACAAATTTTAATTCATCTTTTCACAAAACACTCGGAATGAACATACGTAAAAGACCTGATTTTTATGACTTCTATCACCTCGTGGTAGACATTATCTCAAGACCCACGTTTTCTCGTACTCTCTCGTGCTTGGAGGACGGCACGGACAGTCGCTTGTGGCTCCTCTTTACCTTCCTCTCCCAGGTAGCCAGGTAGCCCGGGGTAAGGTGGCACCGGCTTATTCAGATACCACACCAAGTTGTCCTCCCGGACCGGGCGCATGTGAGAAAGGTGATACTCGCCTTTGGTCCCGGTCCGGATGTGTTGGATGACCGCCGTATCGGCTTTAATTTCTTTTACACGATACGGTCCAACATATGCGGCTTCCAGTTTATGCTTCCTCGGTTGCAACCTTCTTAGATAGATTCTGTCCCCTACCTGTATATGAGACGTGCGCGTTCGGAAACGCTGATCGTATTTCGTCTGATACTTCTCATTGGCCCTCAGCAAGTACTTTTGGGTTATCTGAAACACTCTCCGAGCCAAATTACACATCATCACCCGATATTGTTCTGTGTTGTATAATGGCAGGGTGTGGGGGTCCATGATAACGGTATACGGCAACACAGGGTCCTGCGCATATAGTATAAAAAACGGTGTATCCCTAATAGAGCTATTATATGCCGTATTTAGGGCGAACTCCGCCCACGGCAACATTTCCACCCACTGGTTTGGATTGTCCCCCACAAGATACCTTAAGATATTTGTCACCTCTCGGTTATGGGACTCGACGAGCCCATTTGCTGATGGCCGATAAGAGGCGATCGTGAAATGATTTATGTTCATGATCTGGGTTACCCCCTTACACACTTCATTCACAAACTCTCGACCATTGTCACTTATCAATGTACGTGGACATCCGTACCTCACTATGAAGGAGCACAACGCCTTCGCAACCGACACTGCGGTTTTGTCCACCATTGCATACGTGTGTGTGAAGCGTGTGAATGCATCTACAAACACACACACGTACTTAAACTGCCCGTCACCGGGGGGAAATGGACCCAAAACGTCCATATGCACTCTATTAAACTTAACAGGCACTATTGACCATGTTCTGGCCTTCGGGATCACATGGTTGTGGTTCCGCATAGTGTTACACACATGGCACTTATTAATAAACCTAACAATGTCTTTTTTCATCCCTATCCAAAAAAATGACTCTCTGGCCCTTCTCAAGGCTCTCTCTATACCTACATGTCCTGCGTAAGGACTTACATGAATTACATGGATGGCTTTCTCTATCAAAGAGGAAGGGAGAACAACGCGAGATCGGATATCTCCCGGTCTCTTTTCATGCTTATAAAATAGGATATTGTCTTCGATGAAGAACTCATCTCGTCGCATGCGCAAGAATTCCGGAAGTTTGCTACTCGCATCTCTCACGCACCTCTTGACCTGTTCGATCCAAGGTTCAGATTTTTGTCCTGCAACGAGCTCACCCACACTCCAGCCACACAAATCGATCACACACTCATTCACGGGGCATTCTCTCTGAATTCCCCCCGTGGAACTTCCAACATCCACCTTCTCCGGACAGCCCTCGTCCTCTCTCTCTCTCACACTAGAGTTGCCAAGTTCTTCCCGTTTTCTATGCGCTCCTCCCACAGGTGTATTTGACCCCGAACTCTCCTGTTGTTTTCCCTTCCGCCTTGCCGACCTAGTTGTTACAGCCGCTATGGCGGTCCTGGAGAGAGCGTCTGCTACTTTATTTGACTTCCCCGAAATATGCTCGAAATTTGCAATATCAAACTCTAACAACCGCTCAATCCACCGAGCTTGCCGAGTATTTAATTCCCCTTTTTTAAACAAGTCTCGCAACGGCCGATGATCTGTATTTATTTTAATTTTATGCCCAAGCAAGAAGTAGCGGTGTCTCTCCAGCATCCATAGAATTGCCAATGCCTCCCTATCGAAGGTACTGTACCTAACCTCTGGTCCCTTTAAAGCCCGTGAAGCGAAACAAATAGGCCTCTCATTCCCTTCATCATCAACCTGAGAAATGACTCCGCCGATCGCGATCTGACTCGCGTCGGTCGTTACTAAAAATGGCCGATCGAACCTTGGATAAGCCAGAAGTTCGTCGCTCGTGAGTGCATTCTTCAATGTCTGAAAAGCAGTTTTTCTCTTTCTCCCCACTGAAATTCAGGCCGCTTCCTCAATGAATCTAGCGGTCGTGCTATGTGACCGAAGTTCTGTATAAACTTACGGTAATAGCCAGCGAGCCCGAGAAAACTGGCTACTTCCTTAGCGTTTCTTAGCTCTGGGAATTCCTTGATTGCAGCTACTTTATCGGCACAAGGCCTTAGGCCTTCGGGCGTTACTATGTGCCCCAAAAATTCTACCTCTTGTTGAAAAAATTTACATTTGTCTAAATTAATCTTCATCCCCTGACGTCTCAAAGCTTCTAACACTTGTATAAGATTTTTTTCATGCTCGTCTGCCGTAGCCCCAATTACAATTATATCATCCAAATAGACAAAAACACTATGTCCTAGCAATGAAGCTAATACAGACATCATCACACGAGATAAATGGGCAGGAGCATTCTTTAATCCGAAAGGGAGATAATTATACTCAAGCAACTGATCATTTGCTATAAAGGCCGTCTTTTCTTTACTCTCTTCAGCTAAGGGAATTTGGTGATATCCGGACTTTAAATCTAAAGTAGAAAAAAACCTGCTTTCCCTGACTTTAAATAACAGTTCCTCGATAGAGGGCAAAGGGTATGCATTATCCTTGGTAACAGCATTCATCCTCCTATAATCTACGCATAATCGAAAAGAACCATCCTTCTTACGAACCATTACAATTGGAGAAGCCCAGGGGGACTCGCTTTCTCGAATCGTACCTTGCTCTTTTAATTTATTTATTTCTCTTTCAATTGCCTCTACATGACAGACGGGAGTCCTATAAGGTTTAGAACGAATTGGGGGGTGGCTGCCAGTCTCGCTGTTAAATGGAAACTTAGTAATTCTCCCTGGGGTTTCATCTCCAACTGCAATTACGTCCTCAAAATTCTCTACAATATCTCCTACTCTCTTATAATAATTAATTGGTGTCGCTCCAATAGCTGTTTGACTTAGCTTTCTCAGCCTTTCCGGACCGGGACCTTGACCATGGAAAGACAAGGTCACCAGTGTCCGTTCGGCTGTCACAAATGAACATAACTCAAGGTCGCAGACCGACTCAGTGCCTAAGCGAACCACTGGGTACTTACATTCATAAAGGGAATTTCAACCTTTCCTTCGGTAACGGTGGAGACCCCTGGATACATGAAATCCTGCCACTTTTGATGTGGTTTCACGTATACGAGGTCACTTTCGCGCATTTCCGGTGCGGGGGCCACTGATAGGGAGTAGAGGGAGGAGGGGGGGATTGATTCACCTGCCTCCGGCCCGGCAGGAACCGCCCCTGCTGTCCCCTTAGCAGTGAGGGCGACCCTGACTTGTGGCCGAGTTTCCCCCATAACTGGTATCTCTGTCTCTTCTCCTGGTCCCACTTTCCACCTCACTTCCAGCCCCTCCCCATCGGGGCCCCGTATTGTCATTTGTTTCTCCTTGATGAAATCGATTCCCAGGATAATGGGAATATCCCCCATATTTAATGTCGGAATGACATAGAAGGCATGGGTCACTTCTCGACCTTGAAGGATGAATCTCTGTCTAACGATACGTCGGGTCATCAGTTTGTGACCCCCAGCTGTGTACAACACCAGGTACTCCTTCGATGTTTGTATGGCATCCGTCGCCAAATGTTCTTCCATAAGGGAGACACTGGCCCCGGAATCAAGCAGAGCGCGTTGGATACCCGATCCCAGCTCTACTCTAAGAACGGGGACCGCATTCCTGCTTGCATGTTTGGGAGCGGCGGTGGGAGGCGGCTGCTCTACCTCCCGAACCCGCTCTGGCACTCCCGGGGAAGTCGCGCTCGCTGACCCGGGGGTATCCCTTACTGCTGGCTGGGGTACTGACTGTCCTCCCCCGACGTCACACTGGGGGGTGACGTTTGACTCCTTGGGTCTTCTGTCTTCGGTACTGGCGGTTCGGACAGACGGCCCGCGGGACCGTTGGTGCCCCTCCCGCGTTGTCTTCCCCTTCCTCTGGTTGGTGAAGGGGGAACGTGATCCCTTGAGCCGACGCCGTTTTTTGGACAGCTGTTCAGTAGGTGGTCTGTGGCATGGCATCCAAAACACCGCCGCTGCTCGACGGTGGGGCATACAGCTCGGATGTGCCCCCTTCCCCCACAGTTCCAACAACTGCCATTCACTGCATCCCCATTTCTCGGACCCCTGCCTCTTCGAGGTCCACTGCTACGGGTACCCCGCCCCTGGGAGGCTATCAAAGCCGGCTGGGTGTCGGGCTGCCTCACCGTCTGGGCTGCAGCTATCGTGGATGTCGGCCACTGGTTCGCCCCTTCCCCCGCTCGTCGTTCCCTGTATACGCGCAGCGCTGCCTGTACGGTAGGAAGGACATCGTACAAGGACTGCCCGGGAACTTGTAGGGCGGCCGTGACTGACAAGGGGAGCGCTTCCATCAGTTTCTGTTTGCAGTATCTTTCTCGCCATCCTGGGTCCTTACAGCTTTCCGGAGCGAAACTATTTAAATCTCTAGACATCCGTGCGACGAAACACGAGAGGGATTCTCCTGCCCGCAAGGTTGGCTGGTACTTCTGCCACAGGGTCGTCTTCTCAGTTTCAGCGAGGCCAAACCGTTTCAAGAGTTCGTTTTTGAAGGACTCCCAGTCCGTTGGCCGACCCATCCATCCTAGTAACTTGTCGGCTGCTGCCCCGGTTATCTTCTGGGTGGCCAGTATAATCCGATGTCTATCGGACCATCCTGCAGTAGCCTCCTCTACCACCGCCAAGAAGGCTTCAATCGAAAAGTATCCCTCAGCGGGTTGGGAATCATTGAACTCGACAATCGGAATCGTTGGTACCAGAAGATCACGCGCTCGCACTGGTTCTATTGAAGGTCCCGCGTCAATTTCAGACCGAGTTGAGGTTGTAATGTCACTTCTATTGTTCAGATCTTTCTGCATGTATCTACGTATTTCCGCCATTCGCGCATGAGTGTTTGTATGAGTATTGGTGCGCCTGTTCCCAAATTCTCTTCCCCGAGTACCGATTCTACAATAGCTGCGTCATTCCTTTCCCCTCCCTCTCTGTTTTCGTCACCTCCACTCGACGCCGAACTTCTCGTGTTAACCATTGTCACTAGTCTCTTTTGTTTCCACTTTTTCAAAAATCTCACGTCGGCTAAAATCACTTAGCACAGACGCTAATTTGTTAATCACCCCACACCCCACACCCCACAGTATAATCCGATGTCTATCGGACCATCCTGCAGTAGCCTCCTCTACCACCGCCAAGAAGGCTTCAATCGAAAAGTATCCCTCAGCGGGTTGGGAATCATTGAACTCGACAATCGGAATCGTTGGTACCAGAAGATCACGCGCTCGCACTGGTTCTATTGAAGGTCCCGCGTCAATTTCAGACCGAGTTGAGGTTGTAATGTCACTTCTATTGTTCAGATCTTTCTGCATGTATCTACGTATTTCCGCCAATTCGCGCATGAGTGTTTGTATGAGTATTGGTGCGCCTGTTCCCAAATTCTCTTCCCCGAGTACCGATTCTACAATAGCTGCGTCATTCCTTTCCCCTCCCTCTCTGTTTTCGTCACCTCCACTCGACGTCGAACTTCTCGTGTTAACCATTGTCACTAGTCTCTTTTGTTTCCACTTTTTCAAAAATCTCACGTCGGCTAAAATCACTTAGCACAGACGCTAATTTGTTAATCACCCCACAACACCTGACACCATTTAATATGACCCGATTTAGGTCGTATTAAGGGGGGTTCACACTTCGCAACTTGGTGAAACAAAGATAGAGACACTTCATTTATGGGTTAACATTATTAGGAGACAGGGACATGCACAAATGAGATTCGAATTGTTAATTTTCCACAGCTGCTATATTCTATTTAAGCTACAAGGGCGGCCCTTAATTATCATTACGTTACTTTACTAATAAAAAGTCCTCAGAGAAATGGTACTGGTTGGCACTCATACTGGCACCCGTGACCTGAACGTATAGGTCTAACCACTCACGCCTCCCAAACCTAACTGACTAAAAAACTATGGGCAGTTCAATCGCCCACCTTGGCCTTTCTATGGCCTGATCGATGATTGGCTGTGCTGACCCGAAAGTCTTAAAAGAACCAATAGAGAGAGATTTTGGTGACGCTAACTTTTAACGAACATTTTCGAGTGCCTAAAGCCAAGCCAAGCCACATTTTAACCGTCTTTCCTTTAACAAAGAAGACATCTGTTGACATTCACTTATTCCACAAGTAACAACCTGACTGTGCTTAGCTCATATATATATATATATATA
>NC_090750.1:92643668-92646168 GCF_036898095.1 Palaemon carinicauda
CATCGTAAGCTGATACTATATCAGATATATTCCTTTTTATTAATATAATAATATATCACTTTTCTTTATGCATGTGAATAAAAAACAAAAAGAACCAAGAGGTATAAGAAAATTGTGTTTGATTAACAATTGCATGATGAAATTTATTTAATTAAGAATAATATTACACTTGAGCAAACGTATCTGGAATCAATTCTGGATGTTGTGCCATTGTGTTTATGTACATCCTGACTAATATTTTAGGTAACTATTTTGATTGACTATTCTAAATTCTCCCTTCTAATGCTATTACTTTAAATTTAAATCTTTTATGATGATCTAAAGCTAAAATGTAAAATATAAAATATATCAATACATTTCCAATAACTTTTAGATATAGCATGTACAAGATTGCATCCACTTTTATTATTATTATTATTATTATTATTATTATTATTATATATTATTATTATTATTATTATTATTATCACTTGCAACGGTACAACCCTAGTTGGAAAATAATGATCCTATAAGCCCAAGGGCTCCAACAGGTAAAATATAGTAGTGAGGAATGGAAATAAACTAAAATACAAGTTTAGGAACAATAACAACATTGAAATACATTTTTAAAATATAAACTAGAAAAACTTCATAATAATAATAGGAGGAGAAATAGGATCGGAAAGTGTGCTTGAGTGTACCCTCAAGCAAGAGACCTCGAACTCAAGACATTACCATGATAACTCCTTTTGATTTTAAGATCACCAATATTACTCATTAAGTCATTTTCATTTATAACCTTTAACCTTGTACGTTTTGCTTACTTCCTTTTGTTGCCTTTCCTTTCATTTGTGAGTATATTATTTTTATCTCTTTCTTAAGAATTTGTTTAAAAAACGAAAAGTCTCTTCAGCATTAACATTAAACAGTCTTGCATATATCTGGGAGACTTTATCTTTAACAATGTTCATATATTTCCTTTATTTGCTTTGTAATTGTCCTTTTAAATAATCATTTACCATAATATGATGTAGTGTATATATATAATGCATTTATGCGTATATACGTCTTAATAGGTTTGCTGAAGGTAATCATCTACTCCCTAGTTTGCAATTTGGTTTTCGTAAAGGCCTTGGAGCATGTGATGCCCTTCTTACAATCTCCAATGCTGTACAGAAATCCCTTGATTGTGGTCGGGAAGTTCGGATGATTGGCCTTGATTTTAGTGCTGCCTTTGACCGTGTTAATCATGAGGCCCTTGTTTTCAAACTGAAACAGTTGGGAGTGGGTGGGTCGTTTCTTAGCATTATTATTGATTTTTTAAGTAATAGATCTCAAAGAGTTGTTGTTGATGGACACCATAGTGATTATAGGAATGTGATATCCGGTGTTCCACAGGGTAGTGTTCTTGGCCCATTACTTTTCATACTATATACACATGACATGTGGTTTGGCCTAGAAAACAAGCTTGTTGCATATGCAGATGATGCTACTCTCTTTGCATCAATTCCATCCCCTGAATGTAGATCTAGGGTTGGTGAATCTCTTAATAGAGATTTAGCTAGAATTAGTGCATGGTGCAAATTATGGGGTATGAAGTTGAATCCTAACAAAACCCAAAGTATGATTGTAAGTAGGTCAAGGACGGTGGTTCCTCAACATCCGGATCTCAGTATTGATAATGTGTCTTTAAATATGTATGACTCTTTCAAAATTCTAGGTGTGATTCTCGACAGTAAATTTACTTTTGAGAAACATATAAGGTCTGTGTCTTCTTCAATTTCACAAAAAATAGGCTTATTGAGAAAGTCTTTCAAGATTTTCGGTGATCAATATATTCTGAAGTAGTGTTTTAATTCTTTCATTCTACCTTGTTTTGAGTATTGTTCTCCTGTCTGGTCTTCAGCTGCTGATTCTCATCTTAATTTGTTGGACAGAAACTTACGGTCTATTAAATTTCTTATTCCTGATCTAGATATTAATCTCTGGCACCGTCGTTCAATTAGTTCATTATGCATGTTGCATAAGATTTTTCACAACTCTGACCATCCTTTACATTCAGATCTCCCTGGACAATTCTATCATGTTCGTAATACTAGGCAGGCAGTTAATTCTAATAGCCAGGCCTTCTCCATCACGAGGCTCAATACTACGCAGTACTCTAGAAGTTTTATTCCAGCTGTGACCAAGTTGTGGAATGATCTTCCTAATCGGGTGGTTGAATCAGTAGAACTTCAAAAGTTCAAAGTTGGAGCAAATGCTTTTTTGTTGACCAGGCGGACATGAGTCTTTTTATAGTTTATTTATGACATATTTGTTTTTGATGTTGTTGATAGTTTATTATATGACATGTCTGTTTTGACGTTGTTTCTTATTTTAGAATGATTTATTGTTAATTTGTTCTCTGCATTTACTTATTTCCTTATTTCCTTTCCTCACTGGGCTATTTTTCCCTGTTGGAGCCCCTGGGCTTATAGCATCTTGCTTTTCCAACTAGGGTTGTAGCTTGGATAGTAATATA
>NC_090750.1:92651168-92653668 GCF_036898095.1 Palaemon carinicauda
ATATATATATATATATATATATACTATTTTGCACGATAAAAAGGTACCAAAAACTGTTTTATTAACTATTTTTCGCCTCATAAAGAATGAATATATTCAGAGTACTTAATGAAAGAGGTGCTAACGCAAAAATAAATAAATGAATTGATTAATTATTTCTAATAAAATGTATGAAGTAAGTGCAGTCATGTCCTTTGAAGATAGAAATAGTATTATTAATGATCATAAAATACAGTATAGTATGGACGAAAATGATAATAATGATACTCTCATTTAATAGATAAAAATATCTTGACCTATGTATGTAAAAACTGTCATTTCTACGTTCAAAAAATTTCATCAGAAGACCAAATTTTTTTTTATGAAATCAAAAGCAAAAACAAAAACATATGAAAGACCTTAATAACTGCAACGTCTGCCCTTTACTTTTATCAGCCTCATGAGATGTTATATTCGCTTTCATCTCCGAACATTATTTTCCAGGTCATTAAATTCTGTTTGGGTAATTCAGGTGCAAGTACATCGAGTACAGTCAAAATGAAACAGGCAATTAGCGTTTGAATAACAAACAGGAAGTATCTTCATAATTAGCAATGTTCTACTCGGACTTTGCTTGTTAAGAACTGTTATTCAGAAGTTAGAAGGACAAAGGCTCACTAAGTTCGAAGTGAACAACAACTATGCAGTGGATGACAGGTTGTGATTTTGGCTGTAGCTTCAGTGTAGATTTAAAAAGATATTGTCTGATGATAGATAATGATGTGATGGATATTGTAAACTATGGATATTGTCATGAATTACACTGCTATAAAAAAAAAACTTTAATCGGAATTTCTACGTAATAATTTTATGGTTGCAGCCGTATGTCAGTAAATTACAAGCGATCGTAATTTTACCCTATAGCTTCAGTGTAGAATGAAAAAAAAAAAAAAAAAACATTGTCTGATGATAGATAATGATGTGATTGATACTGAAATCTACGGATATTCCAATGAATAACACTTAAAAAAAAAACTCGTAATTTTAATCGGAAATTCTCAGTAATATTATACCGGTCTCAGCCGTATTTCAGTAAAATACAGGGTACCGTAATTTTACCTTACGTTGTTATTATCCATAACGGGTTGATAACCATAATATCACTCATTGATGTTAATGCATCTGTTTTTAAAAAAAAGGTGAATGGCTGGCAACATTTATTCCTGGTTTTTTACAGTTTTTATTTAAGTTTCTATAACAGTGTAGAGTCGAACTAATATTCTTTGATAATAGATAAAGATGTGATTCACACTGAAAACTCCAGATATTGCCATGGGTTATCTTGGAACAGTTATTATTAATCATTATTATTATAACATGCTAAACTATAACTCTTTTTGAAAGAGCAGGATGCTATAAGCCCAAGGGCTCCAACAGGGAAAATACCACAGTAAAGATAGGAAATAAGGATATAAATAAACTACAAGAGACCAGTTATTATTACATATCATTATTATTACTTGCTAAGCTACAACCCTGGTTGGAAAAGCCTGATGCCATAAACCCAATGGCTCCAATAGGGAAAACATCCCAGTGAGGAGAGGATATAAAGAAATAAATAAACAACAAGAGACTCATTATTATTACTTATTATCATCACTTAGGAATCTACAACCATAGTTGGAAAAGCAGGATTCTATAAGCCCAAGGGCTACAACAAGGATTATACCCCAGTGCAGAGAGGAATTAAGGATATAAATGAACGACAAGAGACCACTCAATATTACTTACTATCATTAATTGCTAAACTACAATCCTAGTTGGAAAAGCAGGATGCTATAAACCCAAGGGCTCCAACAGGGAAAATACCCCAGTAAGGAGAGGAAACAAGGAAATAAATAAACTACAAGAAAAGTTGCAATGATTTCACATCGGAGCGTACCGATATGATAAACCGATGTTTTTCTCCAAAAGATTTTCATGTTTTCGTATGTGAAATATTAAGATAAGGAAAAATGCATTTCACAAATATCTTCAACAATATCGTCCATGAGACCTGGAGGAAGAATGGAGATGTTAGAGGACATGTCATGCTCATAAAAAAAAAAAAAAAAGAAATAAATAAATAAATAAATAAATAAATAAAGGGTCTAAACTGAAACTATATAATTCGATTACGAGATTACGAGGCAGTTTATAATATTCTAATTTACTTCGTAACGAATATATCAATTTTATGGATACTAAATCATTCACTTATCTTATAAGCGTTATTAGCGCTTGAAGAATATTGAACCTGACATTAGAGGGTTTATTGCAAATAATGATACATAACAAAAAACTAAGTAATTCTGACTGAATGCTGAACTTAACCAGTCACTAACACTTCGCTAGCAGAGAACTGTTATAACAGGTAAATCATAGATAGTTGTTTGTGTATTATGTCTATCTGCTGTTTCAGTTTATTTTAATTTATCCTTTTATTTAACTTTTTTATTTCCAATTGGTATTTTTCTTTAGT
>NC_090750.1:92658668-92748668 GCF_036898095.1 Palaemon carinicauda
TAGTACAACGGTAACATGTTCGCCTCGCATTCTCATGGCAGCAGATCAATCCCCTCCCCTGACAGTAAGTTTAAACTGTTTACTTGGGAGGCCACTGCTGTGGTTGGGAAGAATAAACAATATGATTGGACTAGTACAGCAGTAATGTGTTCGCCTCGCATTTGCATGACAGCAGATCGATCCCCGCTTGGGACAGTGAGTTTAAGCTTTTTAGTGGGGAGGCCACTGATGTGGCTGGGAACCACAGTGGGGTGTTGGGCTTACCCAGCTGACGTTCTAGTGAGTATCTATTCTGATGAAATTGGAACAAACCAAGCTAATTTTAAACGTTATCTAATTACCTTTATTAATTTCCCTGCTGCTACCTAACTAATTATTTAAGCAGTGTTAAATAGATAAATCACAATAACACTAAAACCTTAGAGTTTAAATGATAAATTTAAGGGTTAAGAGAAGCACAACAGCTCGCTAATTTCATAGTTTACCGAGCAGGAATATTCAACATTGCATTATGTTCGAAAGGTAAATCAAATGGAGAAAATGTAAGGAAGGGATATGCGATAATTGAACTTGTATTTTGCAATCATTAATTAACTGAATGATACACTGCATATATATATATATATATATATATATATATATATATATATATATATATATATATATATATATATATATATATATACGTATATGTATATATAATTTATATATATATATATATATATATATATATATATATATATATATATATATATATATATATATATATATATATATATATATATATATATATATATGTGTGTATATATATATATATATATATATATATATATATATATATATATATATATATATATATATATATATATATATATATATATATATATGTATGTATATATGTATATATATATGTGTGTGTGTGTGCATATTTTTTTTTCGTACTATCGTACACATGGAGTCACTCCAACCTTTTGGTTGTGGCTCTTTGAGGCTCATTCAGTACGTGACTATTCTTTCTCCGTCCACACTTTTCCTCATTAATTATGTTTTTCCATTGAGTTTGACATTATGCGAACACGGTCTATTATTCACTACTCTCGTAAAAGATCATGTTTGAATACTGGAGTACGTGTATGTGTAAGTATTCATACATAGGAATGTATGTTTATTCTTGCATCATGTTCTTAAATATTCTTGGATATTTTCATATAGAAATCATTCGCTATTCTTGTAAAACTGCATGTTTGAATACTAGAGTATGTGTAAGTATTCATAAATAGAAATGTATGCCTATTCTTACATCACGTTCTTAAATGTTCTGGGATATTTTCATATAGAACTTAAACACTACTCTTGTAAAAGAGTATGTTTGAGTACTGGATTATATGTAAGTACTCATACGTAAAAATGTATGTATATTCTTACATCAAGTTCTTAGATATTCTTGGATATTTTCATATAGATGTTAAACGCTATTCTTGTAAAAGAATATTTTTGAGTACTGGAGTATGTGTAAGTATCCATACGTAGAAATGTATGCCTATTCTTACATTACGTTCTTAAATATTCTTGGATATTTTCATATAGAACTTAAACGCTATTCTTGTAAAAGAGTATTTTTGAGTACTGGAGTATGTGTAAGTACTCATACATAAAAATGTATGTGTATTCTTTCGGCACGTTTTTAATATTCCTGGATATTCTCATATAGAACTATCACTGCCTTTTCGTAGGGGTCGCTCTCAACTTTACGTATTGTATATTATGATAACTATTATTACAGTTAAAATTATTATCATCATAATCAATGTCATAAGTGTAATAAGAAAGTAAGCTAGCTTTGTACGTATAAAAGAATAATACGCTGTGATAATTAATGATACCAACAAGATTATTACCATCATACATACATACATATACCAAAGGCACTTCCCCCAATTTTGGGGGGTAGCCGACATCAACAAATGAAACAAAACAGGATAGCAAGCTAGCTCAATACGTATAAAATAAAAAAAAAATAAGTAAACAAATAATTAAGAATAATTTATAACAAAAGAGTTACAATAACGATATGAAGCAGCGTTTGTGAAATGACTCATGACATTAACATTACAGGTTAATTTTCCAATTTATTCCAGAATAAGATAGTCTGCACATCTAAAATTTAACATGTTTTATACTGAATAGTAATTATTATTATTATTATTATTATTATTATTATTATTATTATTATTATTATTATTATTATTATTATTATTATTATTATTATTATTATTATTGCTGCTGTTATTATTATTATTATTATTATTATTATTATTATTATTATTATTATTATTATTATTATTATTATTATTATTATTATTATTATTATTATTATTATTATTATTAATAATAATATTGTAGTTGTCATAACTATTATTAATTTCATTATTATTATTATTATTATTATTATTATTATTATTATTAATAATAATAATAATATTGCAGTTGTCATAACTATTATCAATTTCATTATTATTATTATTATTATTATTATTATTATTATTATTATTATTATTATTATTATTATTATTATTATTATTATTATTATTATAGTTGTTATAACTAATATCAATTTCATTATTATTGTCATTGTTATTATCATTATCATCATCATCATCATTAACAAAAGGCTGAAAACGATAATGGCGAGAACCATGAAAGTTCTTCATATACAAACATTAAAGTGAGCACAAAAGTTAAATCATAAAGAAAGTATAACCAGCACTTGTAGGTTTGTTTATGATCATATACATAAAGCACATCATCAGAGAGTCGTTACCAGCAACGCAAGCCCACCATTCAACAGCTTCTTTGAGAGCTAAGCCTTTGAGCGTCAGATATCAAAAGAGGGACATTATCACGAGCATGAAAGGATAACGTAAAGTACAATGCTCTAAAGCAGATAAGTTAATTGGGTGAAATGAACAATTAGTTTCGTATAGATAGTAGTTTTGTGGTTACTGATGCGGTGACGTCCTTTGACTGGTGAATGCCAGGCTGGGGTTCGAGTCCTGTTCAAATGGTGAAATGAACAATTAGTTTCATATAGATAGAAGTTTTGTGGTGGCCGATGAGGTGACGTCCTTGACTGGTGAACGCCAGGCTGGGGTTCGAGTCCTGTTCAAATAGTGAAATGAACAATTAGTTTCATATAGATAGTAGTTTTGTGGTGGCCGATGCGGTGACGTCCTTGACTGGTGAACGCCAGGCTGGGGTTCGAGTCCTGTTCAAATGGTGAAATGAACAATTAGTTTCGTATAGATAGTAGTTTTGTGGTGGCCGATGCGGTGACGTCCTTGACTGGTGAACGCCAGGCTGGGGTTTGAGTCCTGTTCAAATGGTGAAATGAACAATTAGATTCGTATAGATAGAAGTTTTATGGTGGCCGATGCGGTGACGTCCTTGACTGGTGAATGCCAGGCTGGGGTTCGAGTCCTGTTCAAATGGTGAAATGAACAATTAGTTTCGTATAGATAGTAGTTTTGTGGTGGCCGATGCGGTGACGTCCTTGACTGGTGACCGACAGGCTGGGGCTCGAGTCCTGATCAAATGGTGAAATGAACAATTAGTTTCGTATAGAGAGTAGTTTTGTGGTTGCCGATGCGATGACGTCATTGACTGGTGAACCCCAGGCTGGGGCTCGAGTCCTGTTCAAATGGTGAAATGAACAATTAGTTTTGTATAGAGAGTAGTCTTGTGGTTGCCGATGCGGTGACGTCCTTGACTGGTGAACGCCAGGCTGGGGTTCGAGTCTTGTTCGAATGGTGAAATGAACAATTGGTGGCCGATGCGGTGACGTCCTTGACTGGTGAACGCCAGGCTAGAGTTCGAGTCCTGTTCGAATGGTGAAATGAACAATTAGTTTTGTATATATAGTAGTTATGTGGTGGCCGATGAAGTAACGTCCTTGACTGGTGAACGCCAGGCTAGGGTTCGAGTCCTGTTCAAATGGTGAAATGAACAATTAGTTTCGTATAGATAGTAGTTTTGTGGTGGCCGATGCGGTGACGTCCTTGACTGGTGAACGCCGGGCTGGGGTTCGAGTCCTGTTCAAATGGTAAAATGAACAATTAGTTTTGTATAGATAGTAGTTTTGTGGTGGCCGATGCAGTGACGTCCTTGACTGGTGAACGCCGGGCTGGGGTTCGAGTCCTGTTCAAATGGTGAAATGAACAATTAGTTTCGTATAGATAGTAGTTCTGTGGTGGCCGATGCGGTGACGTCCTTGACTGGTGAACGCCGGGCTGGAGTTCGAGTCCTGTTCAAATGGTGAAATGAACAATTAGTTCCGTATAGATAGTAGTTTTGTGGTGGCCGATGCGGTGACGTCCTTGACTGGTGAACGCCAGGCTGGGGTTCGAGTCCTGTTCAAATAGTGAAATGAACAATTAGTTTCGTATAGATTGTAGTTTTGTGGTGGCTGATGCGGTGACGTCCTTGACTGGTGAAAGCTAGGCTGGGGTTCGAGTCCTGTTCAAATGGTGTAATGAACAATTAGTTTCGTATAGATAGTATTTTTGTGGTGGCTGATGCGGTGACGTCCTTGACTGGTGAACGCCGGGCTGGGGTGCGAGTCCTGTTCAAATGGTGAAATGAACAATTAGTTTCGTATAGATAGTAGTTTAGTGGTGGCCGATGCGGTGACGTCCTTGACTGGTGAAAGCCAGGCTGGGGTTCGAGTCCTGTTCAAATGGTGAAATGAACAATTAGTTTCGTATAGTTGTTTTTTGGTGACTCATGCGGTGACGTCCTTGACTGGTGAACGCCTGGCTGGGGTTCGAGTCCTATTCAAATGGTGAAATGAACAACTAGTTTCGTATAGATAGTAGTTTTGTTGTGGCTGATGCGGTGACGTCCTTGACTGATGAACGCCAGGCTGGGGTTCGAGTCCTGTTCAAATGGTGTAATGAACAATAAGTTTCGTATAGATAGTAGTTTTGTGGTGGCTGATGCGGTGACGTCCTTGACTGGTGAACGCCAGGCTGGGGTTCGAGTCCTGTTCAAATGGTGAAATGAACAATTAGTTTCGTATAGATAGTAGTTTTGTGGTGGCTGATGCGGTGACGTCCTTGACTGGTGAACGCCGGGCTGGGGTTCGAGTCCAGTTCAAATGGTAAAATGAACAATTAGTTTCGTATAGATAGTAGTTTTGTGGTGGCTGATGCGGTGACGTCCTTGACTGGTGAACGCCAGGCTGGGGTTCGAGTCCTGTTCAAATGGTGAAATGAACAATTAGTTTCGTATAGATAGTAGTTTTGTGGTGGCTGATGAGGTGACGTCCTTGACTGGTGAACGCCGGGCTGGGGTTCGAGTCCTGTTCAAATGGTGAAATGAGCAATTAGTTTCGTATAGATAGTAGTTTTGTGGTGGCCGAAGCGGTGACGTCCTTGACTGGTGAACGCCTGGCTGGGGTTCGAGTCCTGTTCAAATGGTGAAATGAACAATTAGTTTCGTATAGATAGTAGTTTTGTGGTGGCCGATGCGGTGACATCCTTGACTGGTGAACGCCAGGCTGGGGTTTGAGTCCTGTTCAAATGGTGAAATGAACAATGAGTTTCGTATAGATAGTAGTTTTGTGGTGGCCGATGCGGTGACGTCCTTGACTAGTGAAAGTCAGGCTCGGGGTCGAGTCCTGTTCAAAAGGTGAAATGAACAATTAGTTTCGTATAGATAGTAGTTTTGTGGTGGCCGATGCGGTGACGTCCTTGACTGGTGAACGACAGGCTGGGGCTCGAGTCCTGATCAAATGGTGACATGAACAATTACTTTCGCATAGATAGTAGTTTTGTGGTGGCCGATGCGGTGACGTCCTTGACTGGTGAATGCCAGGCTGGGGCTCGAGTCCTGTTCAAATGGTGAAATGAACAATTTGTTATGTATAGATAGTAGTCTTGTGGTGGCCGATGCAGTGACGTCCTTGACTGGTGAACGCCAGGCTGGGGTTCGAGTCCTGTTCGAATGGTGAAATGAACAATTGGTGGCCGATGCGGTGACGTCCTTGACAGGTGAACGCCAGGCTAGAGTTCGAGTCCTGTTCGAATGGTGAAATGAACAATTAGTTTTGTATAGAGAGTAGTTTTGTGGTGGCCGATGCGGTGACGTCCTTGACTGGTGAACGCCAGGCTGGGGTTCGAGTCCTGTTCGAATGGTGAAATTAACAATTAGTTTTGTATAGATAGTAGTTTTGTGGTGGCCGATGAAGTAACGTCCTTGACTGGTGAACGCCAGGCTGGGGTTCGAGTCCTGTTCAAATGATGAAATGAACAATTAGTTTCGTATAGATAGTAGGTTTGTGGTGGCCGATGCCGTGACGTCCTTGACTGGTGAATGCCAGGCTGGGGTTCGAGTCCTGTTCGAATGGTGAAATGAACAATTAGTTTCGAATAGATTGTAGTTTTGTTGTGGGTGATGCGGTGACGTCCTTGACTGGTGAAAGCTAAGCTGGGGTTTGAGTCCTGTTCAAATGGTGAAATGAACAATTAGTTTCGTATAGATAGTAGTTTTGTGGTGGCTGATGCGGTGATGTCCTTGACTGGTGAACGCCGGGCTGGGGTTCGAGTCCTGTTGAAATAGTGAAATGAACAATCAGTTTCGTATAGATATTAGTTTTGTGGTGGCTGATGCGCTGACGGCCTTGACTGGTGAATGCCGGGCTGGGGTGCAAGTCCTGTTCAAATGGTTAAATGAACAATTAATTTCGTATAGATAGTAGTTTTGTGGTGGCCGATGCGGTGACGTCCTTGAATGGTAAAAGCCAGGCTGGGGTTCGAGTCCTGTTCAAATGGTGAAATGAACAATTAGTTTCGTATAGATAGCAGTTTTGTGCTAGCCGATGCTGTGACGTCCTTGAATGGTAAAAGCCAGGCTGGGGTTCAAGTCCTGTTCAAATGGTGAAATGAACAATTAGTTTCGTATAGATAGTAGTTTTGTCGTGGCCGATGCGGTGACGTCCTTGACTGGTGAACGCCAGGCTGGGGTTCGAGTCCTGTTCAAATGGTGAAATGAACAATTAGTTTCGTATAGATTGTAGTTTTGTGGTGGCTGATGCGGTGACGTCCTTGGCTGGTGAACGCCAGGCTGGGGTTCAAGTCCTGTTCAAATGGTGAAATGAACAATAAGTTTCGTATAGATAGTAGTTTTGTGGTGGCTGATGCGGTGACGTCCTTGACTGGTGAACGCCTGGCTGGGGTTCGAGTCCTATTAAAATGGTGAAATGAACAATACGTTTCGTATAGATAGTAGTTTTGTGGTGGCTGATGCGGTGACGTCCTTGACTGGTGAACGCTGGGCTGGGGTTTGAGTCCTGTTCAAATGGTGAAATGAACAATTAGTTTCGAATAGATAGTAGTTTTGTGGTGGCCGAAGCGGTGACGTCCTTGACTGGTGAACGCCGGGCTGGAGTTGGAGTCCTCTTCAAATGGTGAAATGAACAATTAGTTTCGTATAGATAGTAGTTTTGTGGTGGCCGAAGCGGTGACGTCCTTGACTGGTGAACGCCGGGCGTTTTGTGGTGACTGATGCGGTGATGTCCTTGACTGGTGAACGCCAGGCTGGGGTTCGAGTCCTGTTCAAATGGTGAAATGAACAGTTAGTTTGGTATAGATAGTAGTTTTGTGGTGGCTCATGCGGTGACGTCCTTGACTAGTGAACGCCAGGCTGGGGTTCAAGTCCTGTTCAAATTGTGAAATGAACAATTAGTTTCGTATAGATTGTAGTTTTGTGGTGACTGATGCGGTGACGTCCTTAACTGGTGAACGCCAGGCTGGGGTTCGAATCCTGTTCAAATGGTGAAATGAACAATTAGTTTCGTATATATAGTAGTTTTGTGGTGGCTGATGTGGTGCCGTCCTTGACTGGTCAACGCCGGGCTGGGGTTAGAGTCCTGTTCAAATGGTGAAATGAACAATCAGTTTCGTATAGATAGTAGTTTTATGGTGGCTGATGCGGTGACGTCCTTGACTATTGAACGACAGGCTGGGGTTCGAGTCCTGTTCGAATGGTGAAATGAACAATCAATTTCGTATAAATAGTAGTTTTGTGGTGGCCGATGCAGTTACGTCCTTGACTGGTGGACGCTGGGCTGGGGTTTGAGTCCTGTTCAAATGGTGAAATGAACAATTAGTTTCGTATAGATAGTAGTTTTGTGGTGGCTGATGCGGTGACGTCCATGATAGGTGAACGCCGGGCTGGGGTTTAAGTCCTGTTCAAATGGTGAAATAAACAATTAGTTTCGTATAGATAGTAGTTTTGTGGTGGCCGATGCGGTGACGTCCTTGACTGGTGAAAGCTAGGCTGGGGTTCGAGTCCTGTTCAGATGGTGAAATGAACAATTAGTTTCGTATAGATAGTAGTTTTGTGGTGGCTCATGCGGTGACGTCCTTAACTGGTGAACGCCAGGCTGGGGTTCGAGTCCTGTTCAAATGGTGAAATGAACATTTAGTTTCGTATAGATAGTAGATTTGTTGTGGCTGATGCGTTGACGTCCTTGACTGGTGAACGCCAGGCTGGTGTTCGAGTCCTGTTCAAATGGTGAAATGAAAAATTAGTTTCGTATAGATAGTAGTTTTGTGGTGGCTGATGCGGTGACGTCCTTGACTGGGGAACGCCAGGCTTGGGTTCGAGTCCTGTTCAAATGATGAAATGAACAATTAGTTTTGTATAGATATTAGTTTTGTGGTGGTTGATGCGGTGACGTAATTGACTGGTGAACGCCAGGCTGGGGTTCGAGTCCTGTTCAAATGGTGAAATGAACAATTAGTTTCGTATAGATAGTAGTTTTGTGGTGGCTGATGCGGTGACGTCCTTGACTGGTGAACGCCAGGCTGGGGTTCGAGTCCTGTTCAAATGGTGAAATGAACAATAAGTTTCGTATAGATAGTAGTTTTGTGGTGGTTCATGCGGTGACGTCCTTGACTGGTGAACGCCAGGCTGGGGTTCGAGTACTGTTCAAATGGTGAAATGAACAATAAGTTTCGTATAGATAGTAGTTTTGTGGTGGCTCATGCGGTGACGTACTTGACTGGTGAACTCCAGGCTGGCGTTCGAGTCCTGTTCAAATGGTGAAATGAACAATGAGTTTCGTATAGATAGTAGTTTTGTGGTGGCCGATGCGGTGACGTCCTTGACTAGTGAAAGTCAGGCTCGGGGTCGAGTCCTGTTCAAAAGGTGAAATGAACAATTAGTTTCGTATAGATAGTAGTTTTGTGGTGGCTGTTGCGGTGACGTCCTTGACTGGTGAACGCTGGGCTGGGGTTCGAGTCCTGTTCAAATGGTGAAATGAACAATTAGTTTCGTATAGATAGTAGTTTTGTGGTGGCCGATGCGGTGACGTCCTTGACTAGTGAAAGTCAGGCTCGGGGTCGAGTCCTGTTCAAAAGGTGAAATGAACAATTAGTTTCGTATAGATAGTAGTTTTGTGGTGGCTGATGCGGTGACGTCCTTGACTGGTGAACGCTGGGCTGGGGTTCGAGTCCTGTTCAAATGGTGAAATGAACAATTAGTTTCGTATAGATAGTAGTTTTGTGGTGGCTGATGCAGTGACGTCCTTGACTGGTGAACGACAGGGTGGGGTTCAAGTCCTGTTCAAATGGTTAAATGAACAATTAGTTTCGTATAGATAGTAGTTTTGTGGTGGCTGATGCGGTGACGTCCTTGACTGGTGAACGCTGGGCTGGGGTTCGAGTCCTGTTCAAATGGTGAAATGAACAATTAGTTTCGTATAGATAGTAGTTTTGTGGTGGCTGATGAGGTGACGTCCTTGACTGGTGAACGCCAGGCTGGGGTTCGAGTCCTGTTTAAATGGTGAAATGAACAATTAGATTCGTATAGATAGAAGTTTTATGGTGGCCGATGCGGTGACGTCCTTGACTGGTGAATGCCAGGCTGGGGTTCGAGTCCTGTTCAAATGGTGAAATGAACAATTAGTTTCGTATAGATAGTAGTTTTGTGGTGGCCGATGCGGTGACGTCCTTGACTGGTGACCGACAGGCTGGGGCTCGAGTCCTGATCAAATGGTGAAATGAACAATTAGTTTCGTATAGAGAGTAGTTTTGTGGTGGCCGATGCGATGACGTCCTTGACTGGTGAACCCCAGGCTGGGGCTCGAGTCCTGTTCAAATGGTGAAATGAACAATTAGTTTTGTATAGAGAGTAGTCTTGTGGTTGCCGATGCGGTGACGTCCTTGACTGGTGAACGCCAGGCTGGGGTTCGAGTCCTGTTCGTATGGTGAAATGAACAATTGGTGGCCGATGCGGTGACGTCCTTGACTGGTGAACGCCAGGCTAGAGTTCGAGTCCTGTTCGAATGGTGAAATGAACAATTAGTTTTGTATATATAGTAGTTATGTGGTGGCCGATGAAGTAACGTCCTTGACTGGTGAACGCCAGGCTGGGGTTCGAGACCTGTTCGAATGGTGAAATGAACAATCAGTTTCATATAGATAGTAGTTTTGTGGTGGCCGATGCGCTGACGTCCTTGACCGGTGAACGCCAGGCTGGAGTTCGAGTCCTGTTCGAATGGTGAAATTAACAATTAGTTTCGTATAGATGGTAGCTTTGTGGTGGCAGATTCTGGTCAAATGGTGAAATGAACAATTAGTTTCGTATAGATAGTAGTTTCATGTTGGCCGATGCGGTGACGTCCTTGACTGGTGAACGCCAGGCTAGGGTTCGAGTCCTGTTCAAATGGTGAAATGAACAATTAGTTTCGTATAGATAGTAGTTTTGTGGTGGCCGATGCGGTGACGTCCTTGACTGGTGAACGCCGGGCTGGGGTTCGAGTCCTGTTCAAATGGTAAAATGAACAATTAGTTTTGTATAGATAGTAGTTTTGTGGTGGCCGATGCAGTGACGTCCTTGACTTGTGAACGCCGGGCTGGGGTTCGAGTCCTGTTCAAATGGTGAAATGAACAATTAGTTTCGTATAGATAGTAGTTCTGTGGTGGCCGATGCGGTGACGTCCTTGACTGGTGAACGCCGGGCTGGAGTTCGAGTCCTGTTCAAATGGTGAAATGAACAATTAGTTCCGTATAGATAGTAGTTTTGTGGTGGCCGATGCGGTGACGTCCTTGACTGGTGAACGCCAGGCTGGGGTTCGAGTCCTGTTCAAATAGTGAAATGAACAATTAGTTTCGTATAGATTGTAGTTTTGTGGTGGCTGATGCGGTGACGTCCTTGACTGGTGAAAGCTAGGCTGGGGTTCGAGTCCTGTTCAAATGGTGAAATGAACAATTAGTTTCGTATAGATAGTATTTTTGTGGTGGCTGATGCGGTGACGTCCTTGACTGGTGAACGCCGGGCTGGGGTGCGAGTCCTGTTCAAATGGTGAAATGAACAATTAGTTTCGTATAGATAGTAGTTTTGTGGTGGCCGATGCGGTGACGTCCTTGACTGGTGAAAGCCAGGCTGGGGTTCGAGTCCTGTTCAAATGGTGAAATGAACAATTAGTTTCGTATAGTTGTTTTTTGGTGGCTCATGCGGTGACGTCCTTGACTGGTGAACGCCTGGCTGGGGTTCGAGTCCTATTCAAATGGTGAAATGAACAATTAGTTTCGTATAGATAGTAGTTTTGTTGTGGCTGATGCGGTGACGTCCTTGACTGATGAACGCCAGGCTGGGGTTCGAGTCCTGTTCAAATGGTGTAATGAACAATAAGTTTCGTAGAGATAGTAGTTTTGTGGTGGCTGATGCTGTGACGTCCTTGACTGGTGAACGCCAGGCTGGGGTTCGAGTCCTGTTCAAATGGTGAAATGAACAATTAGTTTCGTATAGATAGTAGTTTTGTGGTGGCTGATGCGGTGACGTCCTTGACTGGTGAACGCCGGGCTGGGGTTCGAGTCCAGTTCAAATGGTAAAATGAACAATTAGTTTCGTATAGATAGTAGTTTTGTGGTGGCTGATGCGGTGACGTCCTTGACTGGTGAACGCCAGGCTGGGGTTTGAGTCCTGTTCAAATGGTGAAATGAACAATGAGTTTCGTATAGATAGTAGTTTTGTGGTGGCCGATGCGGTGACGTCCTTGACTAGTGAAAGTCAGGCTCGGGGTCGAGTCCTGTTCAAAAGGTGAAATGAACAATTAGTTTCGTATAGATAGTAGTTTTGTGGTGGCCGATGCGGTGACGTCCTTGACTGGTGAACGACAGGCTGGGGCTCGAGTCCTGATCAAATGGTGACATGAACAATTAGTTTTGTATAGATAGTAGTTTTGTGGTGGCCGATGCGATGACGTCCTTGACTGGTGAATGCCAGGCTGGGGCTCGAGTCCTGTTCAAATGGTGAAATGGACAATTAGTTATGTATAGATAGTAGTCTTGTGGTGGCCGATGCAGTGACGTCCTTGACTGGTGAACGCCAGGCTGGGGTTCGAGTCCTGTTCGAATGGTGAAATGAACAATTGGTGGCCGATCCGGTGACGTCCTTGACAGGTGAACGCCAGGCTAGAGTTCGAGTCCTGTTCGAATGATGAAATGAACAATTAGTTTTGTATAGATAGTAGTTTTGTGGTGGCCGATGCGGTGACGTCCTTGACTGGTGAACGCCAGGCTGGGGTTCGAGTCCTGTTCGAATGGTGAAATTAACAATTAGTTTTGTATAGATAGTAGTTTTGTGGTGGCCGATGAAGTAACGTCCTTGACTGGTGAACGCCAGGCTGGGGTTCGAGTCCTGTTCAAATGATGAAATGAACAATTAGTTTCGTATAGATAGTAGGTTTGTGGTGGCCGATGCCGTGACGTCCTTGACTGGTGAACGCCAGGCTGGAGTTCGAGTCCTGTTCAAATGGTGAAATAACAATTAGTTTCGTATAGATGGTAGCTTTGTGGTGGCGGATTCTGGTCTAATGGTGAAATGAAAAATTAGTTTCGTATAGATAGTAGTTTCGTGTTGGCCGATGCGCTGACGTCCTTGACTGGTGAACGCCAGGCTGGGGTTCGAGTCCTGTTCAAATGGTGAAATGAACAATTAGTTTCGTATAGATAGTAGTTTTGTGGTGGCCAATGCGGTGACGTCCTTGACTGGTGAACGCCGGCTGGGGTTTGAGTCCTGTTCAAATGGTAAAATGAACAATTAGTTTTGTATAGATAGTAGTTTTGTGGTGGCCGATGCAGTGACATCCTTGACTGGTGAACGCCAGGCTGGGGTTTGAGTCCTGTTCAAATGGTGAAATGAACAATGAGTTTCGTATAGATAGTAGTTTTGTGGTGGCCGATGCGGTGACGTCCTTGACTAGTGAAAGTCAGGCTGGGGTCGAGTCCTGTTCAAAATGGTGAAATGAACAATTAGTTTCGTATAGATAGTAGTTTTGTGGTGGCCGATGTGGTGACGTCCTTGACTGGTGAACGACAGGCTGGGGCTCGAGTCCTGTTCAAATGGTGAAATGAACAATTAGTTTCGTATAGATAGTAGTTTTGTGGTGGCAGATGCGATGACGTCCTTGACTGGTGAATGCCAGGCTGGGGCTCGAGTCCTGTTCAAATGGTGAAATGAACAATTAGTTTCGTATAGATAGTAGTTTGCGGTGGCCGATGCAGTGACGTCCTTGACTGGTGAACGCCACGCTGGGGTTCGAGTCCTGTTCGAATGGTGAAATGAACAATTGGTGGCCGATGCGGTGACGTCCTTGACAGGTGAACGCCAGGCTAGGTTCGAGTCCTGTTCGAATGGTGAAATGAACAATTAGTTTTGTATAGATAGTAGTTTGTGGTGGCCGATGCGGTGACGTCCTTGACTGGTGAACGCCAGGCTGGGGTTCGAGTCCTGTTCGAATGGTGAAATGAACAATTAGTTTCGTATAGATAGTAGTTTTGTGGTGGCCGATGAAGTAACGTCCTTGACTGGTGAACGCCAGGCTGGGGTTCGAGTCCTGTTCGAATGGTGAAATGAACAATTAGTTTCGTATAGATAGTAGTTTGTGGTGGCCGATGCCGTGACGTCCTTGACTGGTGAACGCCAGGCTGGAGTTCGAGTCCTGTTCAAATGGTGAAATGAACAATTAGTTTCGTATAGATGGTAGCTTTGTGGTGGCGGATTCTGGTCTAATGGTGAAATGAAAATTAGTTTCGTATAGATAGTAGTTTGTGTGGCCGATGCGGTGACGTCCTTGACTGGTGAACGCCAGGCTGGGGTTCGAGTCTGTTCAAATGGTGAAATGAACAATTAGTTTCGTATAGATAGTAGTTTTGTGGTGGCCTATGCGGTGACGTCCTTGACTGGTGAACGCCGGGCTGGGGTTTGAGTCCTGTTCAAATGGTGAAATGAACAATTAGTTTTGTATAATAGTAGTTTTGTGGTGGCCGATAAGGTGACGTCCATGACTGGTGAACGCCGGGCTGGGGTTCGAGTCCTGTTCAAATGGTGAAATGAACAATTAGTTTCGTATAGATAGTAGTTTTGTGTTGGCCGATGCGGTGACGTCCTTGACTGGTGAACGCTGGGCTGGGTTCGAGTCCTGTTCAAATGGTGAAATGAACAATTAGTTCGTATAGATAGTAGTTTTGTGGTGGCCGATGCGGTGACGTCCTTGACTGGTGAACGCTAGCTGGGGTTCGAGTCCTGTTCAAATGGTGAAATAAACAATTAGTTTCGTATAGATTGTAGTTTTGTGGTGGCTGATGCGGTGACGTCCTTGACTGGTGAATGCTAGGCTGAGGTTCGAGTCCTGTTCAAATGGTGAAATGAACAATTAGTTTCGTATAGATAGTTTTGTGGTGGCTGATGCGGTGATGTCCTTACCTGGTGAACGCCGGGCTAGGGTTCGAGTCCTGTTTAAATGGTGAAATGAACAATCAGTTTCGTATAGATAGTAGTTTTGTGGTGGCTGATGCGGTGACATCCTTGACTATTGAACGCCGGGCTGGGGTGCGAGTCCTGTTCAAATGGTAAATGAACAATTAGTTTCGTAAAGATAGTAGTTTTGTGGTGGCCGATGCGGTGACGTCACTGACTGGTGGAAGCCAGGCTGGGGTTCGAGTCCTGTTCAAATGGTGAAATGAACAATTAGTTTTGTATAGTTGTTTTTTTGTGGCTTATGTGGTGACGTCCTTGACTGGTGAACGCCTGGCTGGGGTTCGAGTCCTGTTCAAATGGTGAAATGAACAATTAGTTTCGTATAGATAGTAGTTTTGTTGTGGCTGATGCGGTGACATACTTGACTGATGAACGCTAGGCTGGGGTTCGAGTCCTGTTCAAATGGGGAAATGAACAATAAGTTTCGTATAGATAGTAGTTTTGTGGTGGCTGATGCGGTGACGTCCTTGACTGGTGAACGCTAGGCTGGGGTTCGAGTCCTGTTCAAATGGTGAAATGAACAATTAGTTTCGTATAGATAGTAGTTTTGTGGTGGCTGATGCGGTGACGTCCTTGACTGGTGACCGCCGGCCTGGAGTTCGAGTCCTGTTCAAATGGTGAAATGAACAATTAGTTTCGTAAAGATAGTAGTTTTGTGGTGGCAGAAGCGGTGACGTCCTTGACTGGTGAACGCCAGGCTGGAGTTCGAGTCCTGTTCAAATAGTGAAATGAACAATTAGTTTCGTATAGATAGTAGTTTAGTGGTGGCTGATGCGGTGACGTCCTTGACTGGTGAACGCCGGGCTGGGGTTCGAGTCCTGTTCAAATAGTGAAATGAACAATTAGTTTCGTATAGATAGTAGTTTTGTGGTGGCCGATGCGATGACGTCCTTGACTATTGAACGCCAGGCTGGGACTTGAGTCTTGTTGAAAAGGTGAAATGAACAATTAGTTTTGTATAGATAGTAGTCTTGTGGTGGCCGATGCGGTGACGTCCTTGACTGGTGAACACCAGGCTGGGGTTCGAGTCCTGTTCGAATGGTGAAATGAACAATTGGTGGCCGATGCGGTGACGTCCTTGACTGGTGAACGCCAGGCTAGGGTTCGAGTCCTGTTCGAATGGTAAAATGAACAATTAGTTTTGTATAGATAGTAGTTATGTGGTGGCCGATGCGGTGACGTCCTTGACTGGTGACTGCCAGGCTGTGGTTCGAGTCCTGTTCGAATGGTGAAATGAACAATTAGTTTCGTATAGATAGTAGTTTTGTGGTGGCCGATGCAGTGACGTCCTTGACTGGTGAACGCCAGGCTGGGGTTCGAGTCCTGTTCAAATGGTGAAATGAACAATTAGTTTCCTATAGATAGTAGTTTTTTGGTGGCAGATTCTGTTCAAATAGTGAAGTGAACAATTAGTTTCGTATAGATAGTAGTTTTTTGTTGGCCGATGCGGTGACGTCCTTGACTGGTGAACGCCAGGCTGGGGTTCGAGTCCTGTTCAAATGGTGAAATGAACAATTAGTTTCGTATAGATAGTAGTTTTGTTGTGGCCGATGCGGTGACGTCCTTGACTGGTGAATGCCAGGCTGGGGTTCGAGTCCTGTTCAAATGGTGAAATGAACAATTAGTTTGTATAGATAGTAGTTTTGTGTGGCCGATGCGTACGTCCTTGACTGTGAATGCCGGGCTGGGGTTCGAGACCTGTTCAAATGGTGAAATGAACAATTAGTTTCGTATAGATAGTAGTTTTGTGGTGGCCGATGCGGTGATTTCCTTGACTGGTGAACGCCGGGCCGGAGTTCGAGTCCTGTTCAAATGGTGAAATGAACAATTAGTTCCGTATAGATAGTAGTTTTGTGGTGGCCGATGCGGTGACGTCCTTGACTGGTGAATGCCAGGCTGGGGTTCGAGTCCTGTTCGAATGGTGAAATGAACAATTAGTTTCGTATAGATTGTAGTTTTGTTGTGGGTGATGCGGTGACGTCCTTGACTGGTGAAAGCTAAGCTGGGGTTTGAGTCCTGTTCAAATGGTGAAATGAACAATTAGTTTTGTATAGATAGTAGTTTTGTGGTGGCTGATGAGGTGATGTCCTTGACTGGTGAACGCCAGGCTGGGGTTCGAGTCCTGTTCAAATGGTAAATGAACAATTAATTTCGTATAGATAGTAGTTTTGTGGTGGCCGATGCGGTGACGTCCTTGATGGTAAAAGCCAGGCTGGGGTTCGAGTCCTGTTCAAATGGTGAAATGAACAATTAGTTTCGTATAGATAGCAGTTTTGTGCTAGCCGATGCTGTGACGTCCTTGAATGGTAAAAGCCAGGCTGGGGTTCAAGTCCTGTTCAAATGGTGAAATGAACAATTAGTTTCGTATAGATAGTAGTTTTGTCGTGGCTGATGCGGTGACGTCCTTGACTGGTGAACGCCAGGCTGGGGTTCGAGTCCTGTTCAAATGGTGAAATGAACAATTAGTTTCGTATAGATTGTAGTTTTGTGGTGGCTGATGCGGTGACGTCCTTGCTGGTGAACGCCAGGCTGGGGTTCGAGTCCTGTTCAAATGGTGAAATGAACAATAAGTTTCGTATAGATAGTAGTTTTGTGGTGGCTGATGCGGTGACGTCCTTGACTGGTGAACGCCTGGCTGGGGTTCGAGTCCTGTTCAAATGGTGAAATGAACAATAAGTTTCGTATAGATAGTAGTTTTGTGTAGCTGATGCGGTGACGTCCTTGACTGGTGAACGCTGGGCTGGGGTTCGAGTCCTGTTCAAATGGTGAAATGAACAATTAGTTTCGTATAGATAGTAGTTTTGTGGTGGCCGAAGCGGTGACGTCCTTGACTGGTGAACGCCGGGCTGGAGTTCGAGTCCTGTTCAAATGGTGAAATGAACAATTAGTTTCGTATAGATAGTAGTTTTGTGGTGGCCGAAGCGGTGACGTCCTTGACTGGTGAACGCTGGGCGTTTTGTGGTGACTGATGCGGTGATGTCCTTGACTGGTGAACGCCAGGCTGGGGTTCGAGTCCTGTTCAAATGGTGAAATGAACATTAGTTTCGTATAGATAGTAGTTTTGTGGTGGCTCATGCGGTGACGTCCTTGACTGGTGAACGCCAGGCTGGGGTTCGAGTCCTGTTCAAATGGTGAAATGAACAATTAGTTTCGTATAGATTGTAGTTTTGTGGTGGCTGATGCGGTGACGTCCTTAACTGGTGAACGCCAGGCTGGGGTTCGAGTCCTGTTCAAATGGTGAAATGAACAATTAGTTTCGTATAGATAGTAGTTTTGTGGTGGCTGATGTGGTGACGTCCTTGACTGGTGAACGCCGGGCTGGGGTTCGAGTCCTGTTCAAATGGTGAAATGAACAATAGTTTCGTATAGATAGTAGTTTTGTGGTGGCTGATGCGGTGACGTCCTTGACTATTGAACGACAGGCTGGGGTTCGAGTCCTGTTCAAATGGTGAAATGAACAATATTTCGTATAGATAGTAGTTTTGTGGTGGCCGATGCGGTGACGTCCTTGACTGGTGAAGCCAGGCTGGGGTTCGAGTCCTGTTCAAATGGTGAAATGAACAATTATTTCGTATAGATAGTAGTTTTGTGTGGCCGATGCTGTGACGTCCTTGACTGGTGAAGCCAGGCTGGGGTTCGAGTCCTGTTCAAATGGTGAAATGAACAATTAGTTTCGTATAGATAGTAGTTTTGTGGTGGCTGATGCGGTGACGTCCTTGACTGGTGAATGCTAGGCTGGGTTGAGTCCTGTTCAAATGGTGAAATGAACAATTAGTTTCGTATAGATAGTTTTGTGGTGGCTGATGCGGTGACGTCCTTGACTGGTGAACGCCGGGCTAGGGTTCGAGTCCTGTTAAATGGTGAAATGAACAATAGTTTCGTATAGATAGTAGTTTTGTGGTGGCTGATGCGGTGACGTCCTTGACTGGTGAACGCCGGGCTGGGGTTCGAGTCCTGTTCAAATGGTGAAATGAACAATAGTTTCGTATAGATAGTAGTTTTGTGGTGGCCGATGCGGTGACGTCCTTGACTGGTGAAGCCAGGCTGGGGTTCGAGTCCTGTTCAAATGGTGAAATGAACAATTAGTTTTGTATAGATAGTTTTTGTGGTGGCTATGCGGTGACGTCCTTGACTGGTGAACGCCTGGCTGGGGTTCGAGTCCTGTTCAAATGGTGAAATGAACAATTAGTTTCGTATAGATAGTAGTTTTGTGGTGGCTGATGCGGTGACGTCCTTGACTGGTGAACGCTAGGCTGGGGTTCGAGTCCTGTTCAAATGGTGAAATGAACAATTAGTTTCGTATAGATAGTAGTTTTGTGGTGGCTGATGCGGTGACGTCCTTGACTGGTGAACGCCAGGCTGGGGTTCGAGTCCTGTTCAAATGGTGAAATGAACAATTAGTTTCGTATAGATAGTAGTTTTGCGGTGGCTGATGCGGTGACGTCCTTGACTGGTGACGCCGGCTGGAGTTCGAGTCCTGTTCAAATGGTGAAATGAACAATTAGTTTCGTATAGATAGTAGTTTTGTGGTGGCCGATGCGGTGACGTCCTTGACTGGTGAACGCCGGGCTGGGGTTCGAGTCTGTTCAAATGGTGAAATGAACAATTAGTTTCGTATAGATAGTAGTTTTGTGGTGGCCGATGCGGTGACGTCCTTGACTGGTGAACGCCGGGCTGGGGTTCGAGTCCTGTTCAAATGGTGAAATGAACAATTAGTTTCGTATAGATAGTAGTTTTGTGGTGGCCGATGCGTGACGTCCTTGACTATTGAACGCCAGGCTGGGGACTTCGAGTCTTGTTGAAAAGGTGAAATGAACAATTAGTTTCGTATAGATAGTAGTTTTGTGGTGGCCGATGCGGTGACGTCCTTGACTGGTGAACACCAGGCTGGGGTTCGAGTCCTGTTCGAATGGTGAAATGAACAGTATTGGTGGCCGATGCGGTGACGTCCTTGACTGGTGAACGCCAGGCTGGGGTTCGAGTCCTGTTCGAATGGTGAAATGAACAATTAGTTTTGTATAGATAGTAGTTTGTGGTGGCCGATGCGGTGACGTCCTTGACTGGTGAACTGCCAGGCTGGGTTCGAGTCCTGTTCGAATGGTGAAATGAACAATTAGTTTCGTATAGATGTAGTTTTGTGTGGTGATGCGGTGACGTCCTTGACTGGTGAAGCCAGCTGGGGTTCGAGTCCTGTTCAAATGGTGAAATGAACAATTAGTTTCGTATAGATAGTAGTTTTGTGGTGGCTGATGCGGTGACGTCCTTGACTGGTGAACGCCGGGCTGGGGTTCGAAGTCCTGTTCAAATGGTTAAATGAACAATTAATTTCGTATAGATAGTAGTTTTGTGGTGGCCGATGCGGTGACGTCCTTGAATGGTAAAAGCCAGGCTGGGGTTCGAGTCCTGTTCAAATGGTGAAATGAACAATTAGTTTCGTATAGATAGTAGTTTTGTGCTAGCCGATGCTGTGACGTCCTTGAATGGTAAAAGCCAGGCTGGGGTTCAAGTCCTGTTCAAATGGTGAAATGAACAATTAGTTTCGTATAGATAGTAGTTTTGTCGTGGCTGATGCGGTGACGTCCTTGACTGGTGAACGCCAGGCTGGGGTTCGAGTCCTGTTCAAATGGTGAAATGAACAATTAGTTTCGTATAGATAGTAGTTTTGTGGTGGCTGATGCGGTGACGTCCTTGACTGGTGAACGCCAGGCTGGGGTTCGAGTCCTGTTCAAATGGTGAAATGAACAATTAGTTTCGTATAGATAGTAGTTTTGTGGTGGCTGATGCGGTGACGTCCTTGACTGGTGAACGCCTGGCTGGGGTTCGAGTCCTGTTCAAATGGTGAAATGAACAATTAGTTTCGTATAGATAGTAGTTTTGTGTGGCTGATGCGGTGACGTCCTTGACTGGTGAACGCCTGGGCTGGGGTTCGAGTCCTGTTCAAATGGTGAAATGAACAATTAGTTTCGTATAGATAGTAGTTTTGTGGTGGCCGATGCGGTGACGTCCTTGACTGGTGAACGCCGGGCTGGAGTTCGAGTCCTGTTCAAATGGTGAAATGAACAATTAGTTTCGTATAGATAGTAGTTTTGTGGTGGCCGAAGCGGTGACGTCCTTGACTGGTGAACGCCGGGCGTTTTATGGTGACTGATGCGGTGATGTCCTTGACTGGTGAACGCCAGGCTGGGGTTCGAGTCCTGTTCAAATGGTGAAATGAACAGTTAGTTTGGTATAGATAGTAGTTTTGTGGTGGCTCATGCGGTGACGTCCTTGACTAGTGAACGCCAGGCTGGGGTTCAAGTCCTGTTCAAATTGTGAAATGAACAATTAGTTTCGTATAGATTGTAGTTTTGTGGTGACTGATGCGGTGACGTCCTTAACTGGTGAACGCCAGGCTGGGGTTCGAATCCTGTTCAAATGGTGAAATGAACAATTAGTTTCGTATAGATAGTAGTTTTGTGGTGGCTGATGTGGTGCCGTCCTTGACTGGTCAACGCCGGGCTGGGGTTCGAGTCCTGTTCAAATGGTGAAATGAACAATCAGTTTCGTATAGATAGTAGTTTTATGGTGGCTGATGCGGTGACGTCCTTGACTATTGAACGACAGGCTGGGGTTCGAGTCCTGTTCGAGTGGTGAAATGAACAATCAATTTCGTATAGATAGTAGTTTTGTGGTGGCCGATGCAGTTACGTCCTTGACTGGTGGACGCCGGGCTGGGGTTTGAGTCCTGTTCAAATGGTGAAATGAACAATTAGTTTCGTATAGATAGTAGTTTTGTGGTGGCTGATGCGGTGACGTCCTAGATAGGTGAACGCCGGGCTGGGGTTTAAGTCCTGTTCAAATGGTGAAATAAACAATTAGTTTCGTATAGATAGTAGTTTTGTGGTGGCCGATGCGGTGACGTCCTTGACTGGTGAAAGCTAGGCTGGGGTTCGAGTCCTGTTCAGATGGTGAAATGAACAATTAGTTTCGTATAGATAGTAGTTTTGTGGTGGCTCATGCGGTGACGTCCTTAACTGGTGAACGCCAGGCTGGGGTTCGAGTCCTGTTCAAATGGTGAAATGACCATTTAGTTTCGTATAGATAGTAGTTTTGTTGTGGCTGATGCGTTGACGTCCTTGACTGGTGAACGCCAGGCTGGTGTTCGAGTCCTGTTCAAATGGTGAAATGAACAATTAGTTTCGTATAGATAGTAGTTTTGTGGTGGCTGATGCGGTGACGTCCTTGACTGGGGAACGCCAGGCTTGGGTTCGAGTCCTGTTCAAATGATGAAATGAACAATTAGTTTTGTATAGATAATAGTTTTGTGGTGGTTGATGCGGTGACGTCATTGACTGGTGAACGCCAGGCTGGGGTTCGAGTCCTGTTCAAATGGTGAAATGAACAATTAGTTTCGTATAGATAGTAGTTTTGTGGTGGCTGATGCGGTGACGTCCTTGACTGGTGAACGCCAGGCTGGGGTTCGAGTCCTGTTCAAATGGTGAAATGAACAATAAGTTTCGTATAGATAGTAGTTTTGTGGTGGTTCATGCGGTGACGTCCTTGACTGGTGAACGCCAGGCTGGGGTTCGAGTACTGTTCAAATGGTGAAATGAACAATAAGTTTCGTATAGATAGTAGTTTTGTGGTGGCTCATGCGGTGACGTACTTGACTGGTGAACTCCAGGCTGGCGTTCGAGTCCTGTTCAAATGGTGAAATGAACAATAAGTTTCGTATAGATAGTAGTTTTGTTGGCTGATGCAGTGACGTCCTTGACTGGTGAACGACAGGGTGGGGTTCAAGTCCTGTTCAAATGGTGAAATGAACAATTAGTTTCGTATAGATAGTAGTTTTGTGCTGGCTGATGCGGTGACGTCCTTGACTGGTGAACGCTGGGCTGGGGTTCGAGTCCTGTTCAAATGGTGAAATGAACAATTAGTTGCGTATAGATAGTAGTTTTGTGGTGGCTAATGCGGTGACGTCCTTGACTGGTGAACGCCGGGCTGGGGTTCGAGTCCTGTTCAAATGGTGAAATGAACAATTAATTTCGTATAGATAGTAGTTTTGTGGTGGCTGATGCGGTGACGTCCTTGACTGGTGAAAGCGGTGCTGGGGTTCGAGTCCTGTTCAAATGGTGAAATGAACAATTAGTTGCGTATAGATAGTAGTTTTGTGGTGGCCGATGCAGTGACGCCCTTGACTGGTGAACGCCAGGCTGGGGTTTGAGTCCTGTTCAAATGGTGAAATGAACAATTAGTTTCGTATGGATAGTAGTTTTTTGGTGGCAGATTCTGTTCAAATGGTGAAATGAACAATTAGTTTCGTATAGATATTAGTTTTTTGTTAGCCGATGCGGTGACGTCCTTGACTGGTGAACGCCAGGCTGGGGTTCGAGTCATGTTCAAATGGTGAAATGAACAATTAGTTTCGTATAGATAGTAGTTTTGTTGTGGCCGATGCGGTGACATCCTTGACTGGTGAACGCCGGGCTGGGGTTCGAGTCCTGTTCAAATGGTAAAATGAACAATTAGTTTTGTATAGATAGTAGTTTTGATGTGGCCGATGCGCTTACGTCCTTGACTGTTGAATGCCGGGCTGGGGTTCGAGACCTGTTCAAATGGTGAATTGAAATATTAGTTTCGTATAGATAGTAGTTTTGTGGTGGCCGATGCGGTGACTTCCTTGACTGGTGAACGCCGGGCCGGAGTTCGAGTCCTGTTCAAATGGTGAAATGAACAATTAGTTCCGTATAGATAGTAGTTTTGTGGTGGCCGATGCTGTGACGTCCTTGACTGGTGAATGCCAGGCTGGGGTTCGAGTCATGTTCGAATGGTGAAATGAACAATTAGTTTCGTATAGATTGTAGTTTTGTTGTGGGTGATGCGGTGACGTCCTTGACTGGTGAAAGCTAAGCTGGGGTTTGAGTCCTGTTCAAATGGTTAAATGAACAATTAGTTTCGTATAAATAGTAGTTTTGTGGTGGCTGATGCGGTGATGTCCTTGACTGGTGAACGCCGGGCTGGGATTCGAGTCCTATTGAAATAGTGAAATGAACAATCAGTTTCGTATAGATATTAGTTTTGTGGTGGCTGATGCGGTGACGTCCTTGACTGGTGAACGCCGGGCTGGGGTGCAAGTGCTGTTCAAATGGTTAAATGAACAATAAATTTCGTATAGATAGTAGTTTTGTGGTTGCCGATGCGGTGACGTCCTTGAATGGTGAAAGCCACGCTGGGGTTCGAGTCCTGTTCAAATAGTGAAATGAACAATTAGTTTCGTATAGATAGTAGTTTTGTGCTAGCCGATGCTGTGACGTCCTTGAATGGTAAAAGCCAGGCTGGGGTTCAAGTCCTGTTCAAATGGTGAAATGAACAATTAGTTTCGTATAGATAGTAGTTTTGTCGTGGCTGATGCGGTGACGTCCTTGACTGGTGAACGCCAGGCTGGGGTTCGAGTCCTGTAAAAAAGGGTGAAATGAACAATTAGTTTCGTATAGATAGTAGTTTTGTGGTGGCTGATGCGGTGACGTCCTTGACTGGTGAACGCCAGGCTGGGGTTCGAGTCCTGTTCAAATGGTGAAATGAACAATTAGTTTCGTATAGATAGTAGTTTTGTGGTGGCTGATGCGGTGACGTCCTTGACTGGTGAACGCCGGGCTGGGGTTCGAGTCCTGTTCAAAGGGTGAAATGAACAATTAGTTTCGTATAGATAGTAGTTTTGTGGTGGCTGATGCGGTGACGTCCTTGACTGGTGAACGCCAGGCTGGGGTTCGAGTCCTGTTCAAATGGTGAAATGAACAATAAGTTTCGTATAGATAGTAGTTTTGTGGTGGCTGATGCGGTGACGTCCTTGACTGGTGAACGCCGGGCTGGAGTTCGAGTCCTGTTCAAATGGTGAAATGAACAATTAGTTTCGTATAGATAGTAGTATTGTGGTGGCCGAAGCGGTGACGTCCTTGACTGGTGAACGCCGGGCGTTTTGTGGTGACTGATGCGGTGATGTCCTTGACTGGTGAACGCCAGGCTGGGGTTCGAGTCCTGTTCAAATGGTGAAATGAACAGTTAGTTTGGTATAGATAGTAGTTTTGTGGTGGCTCATGCGGTGACGTCCTTGACTAGTGAACGCCAGGCTGGGGTTCAAGTCCTGTTCAAATTGTGAAATGAACAATTAGTTTCGTATAGATTGTAGTTTTGTGGTGACTGATGCGGTGACGTCCTTAACTGGTGAACGCCAGGCTGGGGTTCGAATCCTGTTCAAATGGTGAAATGAACAATTAGTTTCGTATAGATAGTAGTTTTGTGGTGGCTGATGTGGTGCCGTCCTTGACTGGTCAACGCCGGGCTGGGGTTCGAGTCCTGTTCAAATGGTGAAATGAACAATCAGTTTCGTATAGATAGTAGTTTTATGGTGGCTGATGCGGTGACGTCCTTGACTATTGAACGACAGGCTGGGGTTCGAGTCCTGTTCGAGTGGTGAAATGAACAATCAATTTCGTATAGATAGTAGTTTTGTGGTGGCCGATGCAGTTACGTCCTTGACTGGTGGACGCCGGGCTGGGGTTTGAGTCCTGTTCAAATGGTGAAATGAACAATTAGTTTCGTATAGATAGTAGTTTTGTGGTGGCTGATGCGGTGACGTCCTAGATAGGTGAACGCCGGGCTGGGGTTTAAGTCCTGTTCAAATGGTGAAATAAACAATTAGTTTCGTATAGATAGTAGTTTTGTGGTGGCCGATGCGGTGACGTCCTTGACTGGTGAAAGCTAGGCTGGGGTTCGAGTCCTGTTCAGATGGTGAAATGAACAATTAGTTTCGTATAGATAGTAGTTTTGTGGTGGCTCATGCGGTGACGTCCTTAACTGGTGAACGCCAGGCTGGGGTTCGAGTCCTGTTCAAATGGTGAAATGACCATTTAGTTTCGTATAGATAGTAGTTTTGTTGTGGCTGATGCGTTGACGTCCTTGACTGGTGAACGCCAGGCTGGTGTTCGAGTCCTGTTCAAATGGTGAAATGAACAATTAGTTTCGTATAGATAGTAGTTTTGTGGTGGCTGATGCGGTGACGTCCTTGACTGGGGAACGCCAGGCTTGGGTTCGAGTCCTGTTCAAATGATGAAATGAACAATTAGTTTTGTATAGATAATAGTTTTGTGGTGGTTGATGCGGTGACGTCATTGACTGGTGAACGCCAGGCTGGGGTTCGAGTCCTGTTCAAATGGTGAAATGAACAATTAGTTTCGTATAGATAGTAGTTTTGTGGTGGCTGATGCGGTGACGTCCTTGACTGGTGAACGCCAGGCTGGGGTTCGAGTCCTGTTCAAATGGTGAAATGAACAATAAGTTTCGTATAGATGGTAGTTTTGTGGTGGTTCATGCGGTGACGTCCTTGACTGGTGAACGCCAGGCTGGGGTTCGAGTACTGTTCAAATGGTGAAATGAACAATAAGTTTCGTATAGATAGTAGTTTTGTGGTGGCTCATGCGGTGACGTACTTGACTGGTGAACTCCAGGCTGGCGTTCGAGTCCTGTTCAAATGGTGAAATGAACAATAAGTTTCGTATAGATAGTAGTTTTGTGGTGGCTGATGCAGTGACGTCCTTGACTGGTGAACGACAGGGTGGGGTTCAAGTCCTGTTCAAATGGTGAAATGAACAATTAGTTTCGTATAGATAGTAGTTTTGTGCTGGCTGATGCGGTGACGTCCTTGACTGGTGAACGCTGGGCTGGGGTTCGAGTCCTGTTCAAATGGTGAAATGAACAATTAGTTGCGTATAGATAGTAGTTTTGTGGTGGCTAATGCGTGACGTCCTTGACTGGTGAACGCCGGGCTGGGGTTCGAGTCCTGTTCAAATGGTGAAATGAACAATTAATTTCGTATAGATAGTAGTTTTGTGGTGGCTGATGCGGTGACGTCCTTGACTGGTGAAAGCGGTGCTGGGGTTCGAGTCCTGTTCAAATGGTGAAATGAACAATTAGTTGCGTATAGATAGTAGTTTTGTGGTGGCCGATGCAGTGACGCCCTTGACTGGTGAACGCCAGGCTGGGGTTTGAGTCCTGTTCAAATGGTGAAATGAACAATTAGTTTCGTATGGATAGTAGTTTTTTGGTGGCAGATTCTGTTCAAATGGTGAAATGAACAATTAGTTTCGTATAGATATTAGTTTTTTGTTAGCCGATGCGGTGACGTCCTTGACTGGTGAACGCCAGGCTGGGGTTCGAGTCATGTTCAAATGGTGAAATGAACAATTAGTTTCGTATAGATAGTAGTTTTGTTGTGGCCGATGCGGTGACATCCTTGACTGGTGAACGCCGGGCTGGGGTTCGAGTCCTGTTCAAATGGTAAAATGAACAATTAGTTTTGTATAGATAGTAGTTTTGATGTGGCCGATGCGCTTACGTCCTTGACTGTTGAATGCCGGGCTGGGGTTCGAGACCTGTTCAAATGGTGAATTGAAATATTAGTTTCGTATAGATAGTAGTTTTGTGGTGGCCGATGCGGTGACTTCCTTGACTGGTGAACGCCGGGCCGGAGTTCGAGTCCTGTTCAAATGGTGAAATGAACAATTAGTTCCGTATAGATAGTAGTTTTGTGGTGGCCGATGCTGTGACGTCCTTGACTGGTGAATGCCAGGCTGGGGTTCGAGTCATGTTCGAATGGTGAAATGAACAATTAGTTTCGTATAGATTGTAGTTTTGTTGTGGGTGATGCGGTGACGTCCTTGACTGGTGAAAGCTAAGCTGGGGTTTGAGTCCTGTTCAAATGGTTAAATGAACAATTAGTTTCGTATAAATAGTAGTTTTGTGGTGGCTGATGCGGTGATGTCCTTGACTGGTGAACGCCGGGCTGGGATTCGAGTCCTATTGAAATAGTGAAATGAACAATCAGTTTCGTATAGATATTAGTTTTGTGGTGGCTGATGCGGTGACGTCCTTGACTGGTGAACGCCGGGCTGGGGTGCAAGTGCTGTTCAAATGGTTAAATGAACAATAAATTTCGTATAGATAGTAGTTTTGTGGTTGCCGATGCGGTGACGTCCTTGAATGGTGAAAGCCACGCTGGGGTTCGAGTCCTGTTCAAATAGTGAAATGAACAATTAGTTTCGTATAGATAGTAGTTTTGTGCTAGCCGATGCTGTGACGTCCTTGAATGGTAAAAGCCAGGCTGGGGTTCAAGTCCTGTTCAAATGGTGAAATGAACAATTAGTTTCGTATAGATAGTAGTTTTGTCGTGGCTGATGCGGTGACGTCCTTGACTGGTGAACGCCAGGCTGGGGTTCGAGTCCTGTAAAAAAGGGTGAAATGAACAATTAGTTTCGTATAGATAGTAGTTTTGTGGTGGCTGATGCGGTGACGTCCTTGACTGGTGAACGCCAGGCTGGGGTTCGAGTCCTGTTCAAATGGTGAAATGAACAATAAGTTTCGTATAGATAGTAGTTTTGTGGTGGCTGATGCGGTGACGTCCTTGACTGGTGAACGCCGGGCTGGGGTTCGAGTCCTGTTCAAAGGGTGAAATGAACAATTAGTTTCGTATAGATAGTAGTTTTGTGGTGGCTGATGCGGTGACGTCCTTGACTGGTGAACGCCAGGCTGGGGTTCGAGTCCTGTTCAAATGGTGAAATGAACAATAAGTTTCGTATAGATAGTAGTTTTGTGGTGGCTGATGCGGTGACGTCCTTGACTGGTGAACGCCGGGCTGGAGTTCGAGTCCTCTTCAAATGGTGAAATGAACAATTAGTTTCGTATAGATAGTAGTTTGTGGTGGCCGAAGCGGTGACGTCCTTGACTGGTGAACGCCGGGCGTTTTGTGGTGACTGATGCGGTGATGTCCTTGACTGGTGAACGCCAGGCTGGGGTTCGAGTCCTGTTCAAATGGTGAAATGAACAGTTAGTTTGGTATAGATAGTAGTTTTGTGGTGGCTCATGCGGTGACGTCCTTGACTAGTGAACGCCAGGCTGGGGTTCAAGTCCTGTTCAAATTGTGAAATGAACAATTAGTTTCGTATAGATTGTAGTTTTGTGGTGACTGATGCGGTGACGTCCTTAACTGGTGAACGCCAGGCTGGGGTTCGAATCCTGTTCAAATGGTGAAATGAACAATTAGTTTCGTATAGATAGTAGTTTTGTGGTGGCTGATGTGGTGCCGTCCTTGACTGGTCAACGCCGGGCTGGGGTTCGAGTCCTGTTCAAATGGTGAAATGAACAATCAGTTTCGTATAGATAGTAGTTTTATGGTGGCTGATGCGGTGACGTCCTTGACTATTGAACGACAGGCTGGGGTTCGAGTCCTGTTCGAGTGGTGAAATGAACAATCAATTTCGTATAGATAGTAGTTTTGTGGTGGCCGATGCAGTTACGTCCTTGACTGGTGGACGCCGGGCTGGGGTTTGAGTCCTGTTCAAATGGTGAAATGAACAATTAGTTTCGTATAGATAGTAGTTTTGTGGTGGCTGATGCGGTGACGTCCTAGATAGGTGAACGCCGGGCTGGGGTTTAAGTCCTGTTCAAATGGTGAAATAAACAATTAGTTTCGTATAGATAGTAGTTTTGTGGTGGCCGATGCGGTGACGTCCTTGACTGGTGAAAGCTAGGCTGGGGTTCGAGTCCTGATCAGATGGTGAAATGAACAATTAGTTTCGTATAGATAGTAGTTTTGTGGTGGCCGATGCGGTGACGTCCTTGACTGGTGAACGCCAGGCTGGGGTTCGAGTCCTGTAAAAAAGGGTGAAATGAACAATTAGTTTCGTATAGATAGTAGTTTTGTGGTGGCTGATGCGGTGACGTCCTTGACTGGTGAACGCCAGGCTGGGGTTCGAGTCCTGTTCAAATGGTGAAATGAACAATAAGTTTCGTATAGATAGTAGTTTTGTGGTGGCTGATGCGGTGACGTCCTTGACTGGTGAACGCCGGGCTGGGGTTCGAGTCCTGTTCAAATGGTGAAATGAACAATAAGTTTCGTATAGATAGTAGTTTTGTGGTGGTTCATGCGGTGACGTCCTTGACTGGTGAACGCCAGGCTGGGGTTCGAGTACTGTTCGAATGGTGAAATGAACAATAAGTTTCGTATATATAGTAGTTTTGTGGTGGCTCATGAGGTGACGTACTTGACTGGTGAACTCCAGGCTGGGGTTCGATTCCTGTTCAAATGGTGAAATGAACAATAAGTTTCGTATAGATAGTAGTTTTGTGGTGGCTGATGCAGTGACGTCCTTGACTGGTGAACGACAGGCTGGGGTTCAAGTCCTGTTCAAATGGTGAAATGAACAATTAGTTTCGTATAGATAGTAGTTTTGTGGTAGCTGATGTGGTGACGTCCTTGACTGGTGAACGCTGGGCTGGGGTTCGAGTCCTGTTCAAATGGTGAAATGAACAATTAGTTGCGTATAGATAGTAGTTTTGTGGTGGCTGATGCGGTGACGTCCTTGACTGGTGAATGTAGGGCTGGGGTTTGAGTCCTGTTCAGATGGTGAAATGAACAATCAGTTTCGTATAGATAGTAGTTTTGTGGTGGCCGATGCGGTGACGTCCTTGACTGGTGAAAGCTAGGCTGGGGTTCGAGTCCTGTTCAGATGGTGAAATGAACAATTAGTTTTGTATAGATAGTAGTTTTGTGGTGGCTCATGCGGTGACGTCCTTGACTGGTGAATGTAGGGCTGGGGTTTGAGTCCTGTTCAGATGGTGAAATGAACAATCAGTTTCGTATAGATAGTAGTTTTGTGGTGGCCGATGCGGTGACTTCCTTGACTGGTGAAAGCTAGGCTGGGGTTCGAGTCCTGTTCAGATGGTGAAATGAACAATTAGTTTCGTATAGATAGTAGTTTTGTGGTGGCTCATGCGGTGACGTACTTGACTGGTGAACTCCAGGCTGGGGTTCGATTCCTGTTCAAATGGTGAAATGAACAATAAGTTTCGTATAGATAGTAGTTTTGTGGTGGCTGATGCAGTGACGTCCTTGACTGGTGAACGACAGGCTGGGGTTCAAGTCCTGTTCATTTGGTGAAATGAACAATTAGTTTCGTATAGATAGTAGTTTTGTGGTGGCTGATGTGGTGACGTCCTTGACTGGTGAATGTAGGGCTGGGGTTCGAGTCCTGTTCAAATGGTGAAATGAACAATTGGGGTCATATATATATAGTAGTTTTGTGGTGGCTGATGCGGAGACGTCCTTGACTAGTGAATGCCGGGCTGGGGTTCGAGTCCTGTTCAAATGGTGGAATGAACAATTAGTTGCGTATAGATAGTAGTTTTGTGGTGGCTGATGCGGTGACGTCCTTGACTGGTGAATGTAGGGCTGGGGTTTGAGTCCTGTTCAGATGGTGAAATGAACAATCAGTTTCGTATAGATAGTAGTTTTGTGGTGGCTGATGCGGTGACGTCCTTGACTGGTGAATGTAGGGCTGGGGTTTGAGTCCTGTTCAGATGGTGAAATGAACAATCAGTTTCGTATAGATAGTAGTTTTGTGGTGGCCGATGCGGTGACGTCCTTGACTGGTGAAAGCTAGGCTGGGGTTCGAGTCCTGTTCAGATGGTGAAATGAACAATTAGTTTCGTATAGATAGTAGTTTTGTGGTGGCTCATGCGGTGACGTCCTTAACTGGTGAACGCCAGGCTGGGGTTCGAGTCCTGTTTAAATGGTGAAATGAACATTTAGTTTCGTATAGATAGTAGTTTTGTTGTGGCTGATGCGTTGACGTCCTTGACTGGTGAACGCCAGGCTGGTGTTTGAGTCCTGTTCAAATGGTGAAATGAACAATTAGTTTCGTATAGATAGTAGTTTTGTGGTGGCTGATGCGGTGACGTCCTTGACTGGGGAACGCCAGGCTTGGGTTCGAGTCCTGTTCAAATGATGAAATGAACAATTAGTTTTGTATAGATATTAGTTTTGTGGTGGTTGATGCGGTGACGTCCTTGACTGGTGAATGCCAGGCTGGGGTTCGAGTCCTGTTCAAATGGTGAATTGAACAATTAGTTTCGTATAGATAGTAGTTTTGTGGTGGCTGATGCGGTGACGTCCTTGACTGGTGAACGCCAGGCTGGGGTTCGAGTCCTGTTCAAATGGTGAATTGAACAATAAGTTTCGTATAGATAGTAGTTTTGTGGTGGTTCATGCGGTGACGTCCTTGACTGGTGAACGCCAGGTTGTGGTTCGAGTACTGTTCAAATGGTGAAATGAACAATAAGTTTCGTATAGATAGTAGTTTTGTGGTGGCTCATGCGGTGACGTACTTGACTGGTGAACTCCAGGCTGGCGTTCGAGTCCTGTTCAAATGGTGAAATGAACAATTGGGGTCATATATATATAGTAGTTTTGTGGTGGCTGATGCGGAGACGTCCTTGACTAGTGAATGCCGGGCTGGGGTTCGAGTCCTGTTCAAATGGTGGAATGAACAATCGGTTTCGTATAGATAGTAGTTTTGTGGTGGTTGATGCGGTGACGTCCTTGACTGGTGAAAGCCGGGCTGGGGTTCGAGTAAAGTTCAAATGGTGAAATGAACAATCAGTTTCGTATAGATAGTAGTTTTGTGGTGGCTGATGCGGTGATGTCCTTGACTGGTGAACGCCGGGCTGGGGTTCGAGTCCTGTCCAAATGGTGAAATGAACTATCAGTTTCGTATAGATAGTAGATTTGTGGTGGCTGATGCGGTGACGTCCTTGATTGGTGAACGCCAGGATGGGGTTCGAGTCCTGTTCAAATGGTGAAATGAACAATTAGTTTCGCATAGATAGTAGTTTTGTGGTGGCTGATGCGGTGACGTCCTTGACTGGTGAACGCCAGGCTGGGGTTCGAGTCCTGTTCAAATGGTGAAATGAACAATTAGTTTTGTATAGATAGTAGTTTTGTGGTGGCTGATGCGGTGACATCCTTGACTGGTGAATGTCGGGCTGGGGTTGGAGTCCTGTTCAGATGGTGAAATGAACAATCAGTTTCATATAGATAGTAGTTTTGTGGTGGCCGAAGCGGTGACGTCCTTGACTGGTGAACGTCAGGCTGGGGTTCGAGTCCTGTTCAAATGGTGAAATGAATAATCAATTTCGTATAGATAGTAGTTTTTTGGTGGCCGATGTGGTGACATCCTTGACTGGTGGACACCAGGCTGGGATTTGAGTCCTGTTCAAATGGTGAAATGAACAATTAGTTTCGTAAAGATAGTAGTTTTGTGGTGGCCGAAGCGGTGACGTCCTTGACTGGTGAACGCCAGGCTGGAGTTCGAGTCTTGTTCAAATGGTGAAATGAACAATTAGTTTCGTATAGATAGTAGTTTTGTGGTGGCCGATGCGGTGACGTCCTTGACTGGTGAACGCCGGGCTGGGGTTCGAGTCCTGTTCAAATAGTGAAATGAACAATTAGTTTCGTATAGATAGTTGTTTTGTGGTGGCCGATGCGATGACGTCCTTGACTATTGAAAGCCAGGCTGGGGCTCGAGTCTTGTTGAAAAGGTGAAATGAACAATTAGTTTTGTATAGATAATAGTCTTGTGGTGGCCGATGCGGTGACGTCCTTGACTGGTGAACACCAGGCTGGGGTTCGAGTCCTGTTCGAATGGTGAAATGAACAATTGGTGGCCGATGCGGTGACGTCCTTGACTGGTGAACGCCAGGCTAGGGTTCGAGTCCTGTTCGAATGGTAAAATGAACAATTAGTTTTGTATAGATAGTAGTTATGTGGTGGCCGATGCGGTGACGTCCTTGACTGGTGAACGCCAGGCTTTGGTTCGAGTCCTGTTCGATTGGTGAAATGAACAATTAGTTTCGTATAGATAGTAGTTTTGTGGTGGCCGATGCAGTGACGCCCTTGACTGGTGAACGCCAGGCTGGGGTTTGAGTCCTGTTCAAATGGTGAAATGAACAATTGGTGGCCGATGCGGTGACGTCCTTGACTGGTGAACGCTAGGCTAGGGTTCGAGTCCTGTTCGAATGGTAAAATGAACAATTAGTTTTGTATAGATAGTGGTTATGTGGTGGCCGATGCGGTGACGTCCTTGACTGGTGAACGCCAGGCTTTGGTTCGAGTCCTGTTCGATTGGTGAAATGAACAATTAGTTTCGTATAGATAGTAGTTTTGTGGTGGCCGATGCAGTGACGCCCTTAACTGGTGAACGCCAGGCTGGGGTTTGAGTCCTGTTCAAATGGTGAAATGAACAATTAGTTTCGTATAGATTGTAGTTTTTTGGTGGCAGATTCTGTTCAAATGGTGAAATGAACAATTAGTTTCGTATAGATATTAGTTTTTTGTTGGCCGATGCGGTGACGTCCTTGACTGGTGAACGCCGGGCTGGGGTTCGAGTCATGTTCAAATGGTGAAATGAACAATTAGTTTCGTATAGATAGTAGTTTTGTTGTGGCCGATGCGGTGACATCCTTGACTGGTGAACGCCGGGCTGGGGTTCGAGTCCTGTTCAAATGGTAAAATGAACAATTAGTTTTGTATAGATAGTAGTTTTGATGTGGCCGATGCGCTTACGTCCTTGACTGTTGAATGCCGGGCTGGGGTTCAAGACCTGTTCAAATGGTGAATTGAAATATTAGTTTCGTATAGATAGTAGTTTTGTGGTGGCCGATGCGGTGACTTCCTTGACTGGTGAATGCCGGGCCGGAGTTCGAGTCCTGTTCAAATGGTGAAATGAACAATTAGTTCCATATAGATATTAGTTTTGTGGTGGCCGATGCTGTGACGTCCTTGACTGGTGAACGACGGGCTGGGGTGCAAGTGCTGTTCAAATGGTTAAATGAACAATAAATTTCGTATAGATAGTAGTTTTGTGGTGGCCGATGCGGTGACGTCCTTGAATGGTGAAAGCCAGGCTGGGGTTCGAGTCTTGTTCAAATGGTGAAATGAACAATTAGTTTCGTATAGATAGTAGTTTTGTGCTAGCCGATGCTGTGACGTCCTTGAATGGTAAAAGCCAGGCTGGGGTTCAAGTCCTGTTCAAATGGTGGAATGAACAATTAGTTTCGTATAGATAGTAGTTTTGTCGTGGCTGATGAGGTGACGTCCTTGACTGGTGAACGCCAGGCTGGGGTTCGAGTCCTGTTCAAAGGGTGAAATGAACAATTAGTTTCGTATAGATAGTAGTTTTGTGGTGGCTGATGCGGTGACGTCCTTGACTGGTGAACGCCAGGCTGGGGTTCGAGTCCTGTTCAAATGGTGAAATGAACAATAAGTTTCGTATAGATAGTAGTTTTGTGGTGGCTGATGCGGTGACGTCCTTGACTGGTGAACGCCGGGCTGGGGTTCGAGTCCTGTTCAAAGGGTGAAATGAACAATTAGTTTCGTATAGATAGTAGTTTTGTGGTGGCTGATGCGGTGACGTCCTTGACTGGTGAACGCCAGGCTGGGGTTCGAGTCCTGTTCAAATGGTGAAATGAACAATAAGTTTCGTATAGATAGTAGTTTTGTGGTGGCTGATGCGGTGACGTCCTTGACTGGTGAACGCCGGGCTGGGGTTCGAGTCCTGTTCAAATGGTGAAATGAACAATAAGTTTCGTATAGATAGTAGTTTTGTGGTGGTTCATGCGGTGACGTCCTTGACTGGTGAACGCCAGGCTGGGGTTCGAGTACTGTTCAAATGGTGAAATGAACAATAAGTTTCGTATAGATAGTAGTTTTGTGGTGGCTCATGCGGTGACGTACTTGACTGGTGAACTCCAGGCTGGGGTTCGATTCCTGTTCAAATGGTGAAATGAACAATAAGTTTCGTATAGATAGTAGTTTTGTGGTGGCTGATGCAGTGACGTCCTTGACTGGTGAACGACAGGCTGGGGTTCAAGTCCTGTTCATTTGGTGAAATGAACAATTAGTTTCGTATAGATAGTAGTTTTGTGGTGGCTGATGTGGTGACGTACTTGACTGGTGAACGCTGGGCTGGGGTTCGAGTCCTGTTCAAATGGTGAAATGAACAATTAGTTGCGTATAGATAGTAGTTTTGTGGTGGCTGATGCGGTGACGTCCTTGACTGGTGAACGCCGGGCTGGGGTTCGAGTCCTGTTCAAATGGTGAAATGAACAATTAATTTCGTATAGATAGTAGTTTTGTGGTGGCTGATGCGGTGACGTCCTTGACTGGTGAAAGCGGTGCTGGGGTTCGAGTCCTGTTCAAATGGTGAAATGAACAATTGGGGTCATATATATAGTAGTTTTGTGGTGGCTGATGCGGAGACGTCCTTGACTAGTGAAGGCCGGGCTGGGGTTCGAGTCCTGTTCAAATGGTGGAATGAACAATTAGTTTCGTATAGATAGTAGTTTTGTGGTGGCCGATGCGGTGACGTCCTTGACTGGTGAAAGCCGGGCTGGGGTTCGAGTAAAGTTCAAATGGTGAAATGAACAATCAGTTTCGTATAGATAGTAGTTTTGTGGTGGCTGATGCGGTGATGTCCTTGACTGGTGAACGCCGGGCTGGGGTTCGAGTCCTGTTCAAATGGTGAAATGAACTATCAGTTTCGTATAGATAGTAGATTTGTGGTGGCTGATGCGGTGACGTCCTTGACTGGTGAACGCCAGGATGGGGTTCGAGTCCTGTTCAAATGGTGAAATGAACAATTAGTTTCGTATAGATAGTAGTTTTGTGGTGGCTGATGCGGTGACGTCCTTGACTGGTGAACGCCAGGCTGGTTTTCGAGTCCTGTTAAAATGGTGAAATGAACAATTAGTTTCATATAGATTGTAGTTATGTGGTGGCTGATGCGGTGACGTCCTTGACTGGTGAACGCCGGGCTGGGGTTCGAGTCCTGTTCAAATGGTGAAATGAACAATTAGTTTCGTATAGATAGTAGTTTTGTGGTGGCTGATGCGGTGACATCCTTGACTGGTGAATGCCGGGCTGGGGTTGGAGTCCTGTTCAGATGGTGAAATGAACAATCAGTTTCGTATAGATAGTAGTTTTGTGGTGGCCGAAGCGGTGACGTCCTTGACTGGTGAACGCCAGGCTGGGGTTCGAGTCCTGTTCAAATGGTGAAATGAATAATGAATTTCGTATAGATAGTAGTTTTTTGGGGCCGATGTGGTGACATCCTTGACTGGTGGACACCGGGCTGGGGTTTGAGTCCTGTTCAAATGGTGAAATGAACAATTAGTTTCGTAAAGATAGTAGTTTTGTGGTGGCCGAAGCGGTGACGTCCTTGACTGGTGAACGCCAGGCTGGAGTTCGAGTCTTGTTCAAATGGTGAAATGAACAATTAGTTTCGTATAGATAGTAGTTTTGTGGTGGCCGATGCGTGACGTCCTTGACTGGTCAACGCCGGGCTGGGGTTCGAGTCCTGTTCAAATAGTGAAATGAACAATTAGTTTCGTATAGATAGTGTTTTGTGGTGGCCGATGCGATGACGTCCTTGACTATTGAACGCCAGGCTGGGGCTCGATTCTTGTTGAAAAGGTGAAATGAACAATTAGTTTTGTATAGATAGTAGTCTTTTGGTGGCCGATGCGGTGACGTCCTTGACTGGTGAACACCAGGCTGGGGTTCGAGTCCTGTTCGAATGGTGAAATGAACAATTGGTGGCCGATGCGGTGACGTCCTTGACTGGTGAACGCCAGGCTAGGGTTCGAGTCCTGTTCGAATGGTAAAATGAACAATCAGTTTTGTATAGATAGTAGTTATGTGGTGTCCGATGCGGTGACGTCCTTGACTGGTGAACGCCAGGCTGTGGTTCGAGTCCTGTTCGAATGGTGAAATGAACAATTAGTTTCGTATAGATAGTAGTTTTTTGGTGGCCGATGCAGTGACGACCTTGACTGGTGAACGCCAGGCCGGGGTTTGAGTCCTGTTCAAATGGTGAAATGAACAATTAGTTTCGTATAGATAGTAGTTTTTTGGTGGCAGATTCTGTTCAAATGGTGAAATGAACAATTAGTTTCGTATAGATATTAGTTTTTTGTTGGCCGATGCGGTGACTTCCTTGACTGGTGAACGCCGGGCCGGAGTTCGAGTCCTGTTCAAATGGTGAAATGAACAATTAGTTCCGTATAGATAGTAGTTTTGTGGTGGCCGATGCTGTGAAGTCCTTGACTGGTGAATGCCAGGCTGGGGTTCGAGTCTGTTCGAATGGTGAAATGAACAATTAGTTTCGTATAGATTGTAGTTTTGTTGTGGGTGATGCGGTGACGTCCTTGACTGGTGAAAGCTAAGCTGGGGTTTGAGTCCTGTTCAAATGGTTAAATGAACAATTAGTTTCGTATAAATAGTAGTTTTGTGGTGGCTGATGCGGTGATGTCCTTGACTGGTGAACTCCGGGCTGGGATTCGAGTCCTGTTGAAATAGTGAAATGAACAATCAGTTTCGTATAGATATTAGTTTTGTGGTGGCTGATGCGGTGACGTCCTTGACTGGTGAACGCCGGGCTGGGGTGCAAGTGCTGTTCAAATGGTTAAATGAACAATTAATTTCGTATAGATAGTAGTTTTGTGGTGGCCGATGCGGTGACGTCCTTGAATGGTGAAAGCCAGGCTGGGGTTCGAGTCCTGTTCAAATGTTGAAATGAACAATCAGTTTCGTATAGATAGTAGTTTTGTGCTAGCCGATGCTGTGACGTCCTTGAATGGTAAAAGCCAGGCTGGTGTTCAAGTCCTGTTCAAATGGTGAAATGAACAATTAGTTTCGTATAGATAGTAGTTTTGTCGTGGCTGATGCTGTGACGTCCTTGACTGGTGGACGCCAGGCTGGGGTTCGAGTCCTGTTCAAAGGGTGAAATGAACAATTAGTTTCGTATAGATAGTAGTTTTGTGGTGGCTGATGCGGTGACGTCCTTGACTGGTGAACGCCAGGCTGGGGTTCGAGTCCTGTTCAAATGGTGAAATGAACAATAAGTTTCGTATAGATAGTAGTTTTGTGGTGGCTGATGCGGTGACGTCCTTGACTGGTGAACGCCGTGCTGGGGTTCGAGTCCTGTTCAAATGGTGAAATGAACAATTAGTTTCGTATAGATAGTAGTTTTGTGGTGGTTCATGCGGTGACGTCCTTGACTGGTGAACGCCGGGCTGGGTTCGAGTCCTGTTCAAATGGTGAAATGAACAATTAGTTTCGTATAGATAGTAGTTTTGTGGTGGCTGATGCGGTGATGTCCTTGACTGGTGAACGCCGGGCTGGGGTTCGAGTCCTGTTCAAATGGTGAAATGAACAATCAGTTTTGTATAGATAGTAGTTTTGTGGTGGCTGATGCGGTGACGTCCTTGACTGGTGAACGCCAGGCTGGGGTTCGAGTCCTGTTCAAATGGTGAAATGAACAATTAGTTTCGTATAGATAGTAGTTTTGTGGTGGCTGATGCGGTGACGTCCTTGACTGGTGAACGCCAGGCTGGGGTTCGAGTCCTGTTCAAATGGTGAAATGAACAATTAGTTTCATATAGATTGTAGTTTGTGGTGGCTGATGCGGTGACGTCCTTGACTGGTGAAGCGGGCTGGGGTTCGAGTCCTGTTCAAATGGTGAAATGAACAATTAGTTTCGTATAGATAGTAGTTTTGTGGTGGCTGATGCGGTGACGTCCTTGACTAGTGAACGCCAGGCTGGGGTTCAAGTCCTGTTCAAATGGTGAAATGAACAATTAGTTTCGTAGAGATTGTAGTTTTGTGGTGACTGATGCGGTGACGTCCTTGACTGGTGAACGCCAGGCTGGGGTTCGAATCCTGTTCAAATGGTGAAATGAACAATTAGTTTCGTATAGATAGTAGTTTTGTGGTGGCTGATGTGGTGACGTCCTTGACTGGTCAACGCCGGGCTGGGGTTCGAGTCCTGTTCAAATGGTGAAATGAACAATCAGTTTCGTATAGATAGTATTTTTGTATTGGCTGATGCGGTGACGTCCTTGACTGGTGGAAGACAGGCTGGGGTATGAGTCCTGTTCAAATGGTGAAATGAACAATTAGTTTCGTATAGATAGTAGTTTTATGGAGGCCGATGCGGTGACGTCCTTGATGGTGAACGCCGGGCTGGGGTTTGAGTCCTGTTCAAATGATGAAATGAACAATTAGTTTCGTATAGATAGTAGTTTTGTGGTGGCCGATGCGGTGACGTCCTTGACTGGTGAACGCCTAGGCTGGGGTTCGAGTCCTGTTCAGATGGTGAAATGAACAATTAGTTTCGTATAGATAGTAGTTTTGTGGTGGCTCATGCGGTGACGTCCTTAACTGGTGAACGCCAGGCTGGGGTTCGAGTCCTGTTCAAATGGTGAAATGAACAATTAGTTTCGTATAGATAGTAGTTTTGTGGTGGCTGATGCGGTGACGTCCTTGACTGGTGAACGCCAGGCTGGTGTTCGAGTCCTGTTCAAATGGTGAAATGAACAATTAGTTTCGTATAGATAGTAGTTTTGTGGTGGCTGATGCGGTGACGTCCTTGACTGGTGAACGCCAGGCTGGGTTCGAGTCCTGTTCAAATGTGAAATGAACAATTAAGTTTCGTATAGATAGTAGTTTTGTGGTGGCTGATGCGGTGACGTCCTTGACTGGTGAACGCCAGGCTGGGGTTCGAGTCCTGTTCAAATGGTGAAATGAACAATTAGTTTCGTATAGATAGTAGTTTTGTGGTGGCTGATGCGGTGACGTCCTTGACTGGTGAACGCCAGGCTGGGGTTCGAGTCTGTTCAAATGGTGAAATGAACAATAAGTTTCGTATAGATAGTAGTTTTGTGGTGGTTCATGCGGTGACGTCCTTGACTGGTGAACGCCAGGCTGGGGTTCGAGTCCTGTTCAAATGGTGAAATGAACAATCAAGTTTCGTATAGATAGTAGTTTTGTGGTGGCCGATGCGGTGACGTCCTTGACTGGTGAACGCCAGGCTGGGGTTCGAGTCCTGTTCAAATGGTGAAATGAACAATTAGTTTCGTATAGATAGTAGTTTTGTGGTGGCCGATGCGGTGACGTCCTTGACTGGTGAACGCCAGGCTGGGTTCGAGTCCTGTTCAAATGGTGAAATGAACAATTAGTTTCGTATAGATAGTAGTTTTGTGGTGGCCGATGCGGTGACGTCCTTGACTGGTGAACGCCGGGCTGGGGTTCGAGTCCTGTTCAAATGGTGAAATGAACAATTAGTTTCGTATAGATAGTAGTTTTGTGGTGGCCGATGCGGTGACGTCCTTGACTGGTGAAGCCAGGCTGGGGTTCGAGTCCTGTTCAAATGGTGAAATGAACAATTAGTTTCGTATAGATAGTAGTTTTGTGGTGGCCGATGCGGTGACGTCCTTGACTGGTGAACGCCAGGCTGGGGTTCGAGTCCTGTTCAAATGGTGAAATGAACAGTAGTTTTTGGTGGCGATGCGGTGACGTCCTTGACTGGTGAACGCCAGGCTGGGGTTCGAGTCCTGTTCGAATGGTGAAATGAACAATTAGTTTCGTATAGATAGTAGTTTTGTGGTGGCCGATGCGGTGACGTCCTTGACTGGTGAACGCCAGGCTGGGGTTCGAGTCCTGTTCAAATGGTGAAATGAACAATTAGTTTCGTATAGATAGTAGTTTTGTGGTGGCCGATGCGGTGACGTCCTTGACTGGTGAACGCCAGGCTGGGGTTTGAGTCCTGTTCAAATGGTGAAATGAACAATAAGTTTCGTATAGATAGTAGTTTTGTGGTGGCTCATGCGGTGACGTCCTTGACTGGTGAACACCAGGCTGGGGTTCGAGTCCTGTTCAAATGGTGAAATGAAGTTTCAGTAGTTTTGTGGTGGCCGATGCGGTGACGTCCTTGACTGGTGAACGCCAGGCTGGGGTTCGAGTCCTGTTCGAATGGTGAAATGAACAATTAGTTTCGTATAGATAGTAGTTTTGTGGTGGCCTGATGCGGTGACGTCCTTGACTGGTGAACGCCAGGCTGGGGTTCGAGTCCTGTTCAAATGGTGAAATGAACAATTAGTTTCGTATAGATAGTAGTTTTGTGGTGGCTGATGCGGTGACGTCCTTGACTGGTGAACGCCAGGCTGGGGTTGAGTCCTGTTCAAATGGTGAAATGAACAATTAGTTTCGTATAGATAGTAGTTTTTTGGTGGCAGATTCTGTTCAAATGGTGAAATGAACAATTAGTTTCGTATAGATAGTAGTTTTGTTGGCCGATGCGGTGACGTCCTTGACTGGTGAACGCCAGGCTGGGGTTCGAGTCCTGTTCAAATGGTGAAATGAACAATTAGTTTCGTATAGATAGTAGTTTTGTGGTGGCCGATGCGGTGACGTCCTTGACTGGTGAACGCCAGGCTGGGGTTCGAGTCCTGTTCAAATGGTGAAATGAACAATTAGTTTCGTATAGATAGTAGTTTTGTGTGGCCGATGCGTGACGTCCTTGACTGGTGAATGCCGGGCTGGGGTTCGAGTCCTGTTCAAATGGTGAAATGAAAATTAGTTTCGTATAGATAGTAGTTTTGTGGTGGCCGATGCGGTGACGTCCTTGACTGGTGAACGCCGGGCTGGGGTTCGAGTCCTGTTCAAATGGTGAAATGAACAATTAGTTTCGTATAGATAGTAGTTTTGTGGTGGCCGATGCGGTGACGTCCTTGACTGGTGAACGCCGGGCTGGGGTTCGAGTCCTGTTCAAATGGTGAAATGAACAATAATTTCGTATAGATAGTAGTTTTGTGGTGGCCGATGCGGTGACGTCCTTGACTGGTGAAGCCAGGCTGGGGTTCGAGTCCTGTTCAAATGGTGAAATGAACAATTAGTTTCGTATAGATAGTAGTTTTGTGGTGGCCGATGCGGTGACGTCCTTGACTGGTGAAGCCAGGCTGGGGTTCGAGTCCTGTTCAAATGGTGAAATGAACAATTAGTTTCGTATAGATAGTAGTTTTGTGGTGGCTGATGCGGTGACGTCCTTGACTGGTGAACGCCGGGCTGGGGTTCGAGTCCTGTTCAAATGGTGAAATGAACAATAAGTTTCGTATAGATAGTAGTTTTGTGGTGGCATGCGGTGACGTCCTTGACTGGTGAACGCCAGGCTGGGGTTCGAGTCCTGTTCAAATGGTGAAATGAACAATTAGTTTCGTATAGATAGTAGTTTTGTGGTGGCTCATGCGGTGACGTCCTTGACTGGTGAACGCCAGGCTGGGGTTCGAGTCCTGTTCAAATGGTGAAATGAACAATAAGTTTCGTATAGATAGTAGTTTTGTGGTGGCTGATGCGGTGACGTCCTTGACTGGTGAACGCCAGGCTGGGGTTCGAGTCCTGTTCAAATGGTGAAATGAACAATTAGTTTCGTATAGATAGTAGTTTTGTGGTGGCTGATGCGGTGACGTCCTTGACTGGTGAACGCGGGCTGGGGTTCGAGTCCTGTTCAAATGGTGAAATGAACAATTAGTTTCGTATAGATAGTAGTTTTGTGGTGGCTGATGCGGTGACGTCCTTGACTGGTGAATGTCGGGCTGGGGTTGAGTCCTGTTCAAATGGTGAAATGAACAATAGTTTCGTATAGATAGTAGTTTTGTGGTGGCCGATGCGGTGACGTCCTTGACTGGTGAAAGCTAGGCTGGGGTTCGAGTCCTGTTCAGATGGTGAAATGAACAATTAGTTTCGTATAGATAGTAGTTTTGTGGTGGCTCATGCGGTGACGTCCTTAACTGGTGAACGCCAGGCTGGGGTTCGAGTCCTGTTCAAATGGTGAAATGAACAATTAGTTTCGTATAGATAGTAGTTTTGTGTGGCTGATGCGTGACGTCCTTGACTGGTGAACGCCAGGCTGGTGTTCGAGTCCTGTTCAAATGGTGAAATGAACAATTAGTTTCGTATAGATAGTAGTTTTGTGGTGGCTGATGCGGTGACGTCCTTGACTGGGGAACGCCAGGCTTGGGTTCGAGTCCTGTTCAAATGATGAAATGAACAATTAGTTTTGTATAGATAGTAGTTTTGTGGTGGTTGATGCGGTGACGTCCTTGACTGGTGAATGCCAGGCTGGGGTTCGAGTCCTGTTCAAATGGTGAAATGAACAATTAGTTTCGTATAGATAGTAGTTTTGTGGTGGCTGATGCGGTGACGTCCTTGACTGGTGAACGCCAGGCTGGGGTTCGAGTCCTGTTCAAATGGTGAATGAACAATAAGTTTCGTATAGATAGTAGTTTTGTGGTGGTTCATGCGGTGACGTCCTTGACTGGTGAACGCCAGGCTGGGGTTCGAGTACTGTTCAAATGGTGAAATGAACAATAAGTTTCGTATAGATAGTAGTTTTGTGGTGGCTCATGCGGTGACGTACTTGACTGGTGAACTCCAGGCTGGGTTCGAGTCCTGTTCAAATGGTGAAATGAACAATTAGTCATTATATAGATAGTAGTTTTGTGGTGGCTGATGCGGAGACGTCCTTGACTGGTGAATGCCGGGCTGGGGTTCGAGTCCTGTTCAAATGGTGAAATGAACAATCGGTTTCGTATAGATAGTAGTTTTGTGGTGGTTGATGCGGTGACGTCCTTGACTGGTGAAAGCCGGGCTGGGGTTCGAGTCCTGTTCAAATGGTGAAATGAACAATCAGTTTCGTATAGATAGTAGTTTTGTGGTGGCTGATGCGGTGATGTCCTTGACTGGTGAACGCCGGGCTGGGGTTCGAGTCCTGTTCAAATGGTGAAATGAACAATCAGTTTCGTATAGATAGTAGATTTGTGGTGGCTGATGCGGTGACGTCCTTGACTGGTGAACGCCAGGCTGGGGTTCGAGTCCTGTTCAAATGGTGAAATGAACAATTAGTTTCGTATAGATAGTAGTTTTGTGGTGGCTGATGCGGTGACGTCCTTGACTGGTGAACGCCAGGCTGGGGTTCGAGTCCTGTTCAAATGGTGAAATGAACAATTATTTTGTATAGATAGTAGTTTTGTGGTGGCTGATGCGGTGACGTCCTTGACTGGTGAATGTCGGGCTGGGGTTCGAGTCCTGTTCAGATGGTGAAATGAACAATCAGTTTCGTATAGATAGTAGTTTTGTGGTGGCCGATGCGGTGACGTCCTTGACTGGTGAACGCCAGGCTGGGGTTCGAGTCCTGTTCAAATGGTGAAATGAATAATCAATTTCGTATAGATAGTAGTTTTTTGGTGGCCGATGTGGTGACGTCCTTGACTGGTGAACACCAGGCTGGGGTTCGAGTCCTGTTCAAATGGTGAAATGAACAATTAGTTTCGTATAGATAGTAGTTTTGTGGTGGCCGATGCGGTGACGTCCTTGACTGGTGAACGCCAGGCTGGAGTTCGAGTCCTGTTCAAATGGTGAAATGAACAATTAGTTTCGTATAGATAGTAGTTTTGTGGTGGCCGATGCGGTGACGTCCTTGACTGGTGAACGCCGGGCTGGGGTTCGAGTCCTGTTCAAATGGTGAAATGAACAATTAGTTTCGTATAGATAGTAGTTTTGTGGTGGCCGATGCGTGACGTCCTTGACTGGTGAAGCCAGGCTGGGGTTCGAGTCCTGTTGAAAATGGTGAAATGAACAATTAGTTTTGTATAGATAGTAGTTTGTGGTGGCCGATGCGGTGACGTCCTTGACTGGTGAACACCAGGCTGGGGTTCGAGTCCTGTTCGAATGGTGAAATGAACAATTGGTGGCCGATGCGGTGACGTCCTTGACTGGTGAACGCCAGGCTAGGGTTCGAGTCCTGTTCGAATGGTAAAATGAACAATTAGTTTTGTATAGATAGTAGTTATGTGGTGGCCGATGCGGTGACGTCCTTGACTGGTGAACGCCAGGCTTTGGTTCGAGTCCTGTTCGATTGGTGAAATGAACAATTAGTTTCGTATAGATAGTAGTTTTGTGGTGGCCGATGCAGTGACGCCCTTGACTGGTGAACGCCAGGCTGGGGTTTGAGTCCTGTTCAAATGGTGAAATGAACAATTAGTTTCGTATAGATAGTAGTTTTGTGGTGGCCGATGCGGTGACGTCCTTGACTGGTGAACGCCAGGCTGGGGTTCGAGTCCTGTTCGAATGGTGAAATGAATAGTATTGGTGGCCGATGCGGTGACGTCCTTGACTGGTGAACGCCAGGCTGGGGTTCGAGTCCTGTTCGAATGGTGAAATGAACAATTAGTTTCGTATAGATAGTAGTTTTGTGGTGGCCGATGCGGTGACGTCCTTGACTGGTGAACGCCAGGCTGGGGTTCGAGTCCTGTTCAAATGGTGAAATGAACAATTAGTTTCGTATAGATAGTAGTTTTGTGGTGGCCGATGCGGTGACGTCCTTGACTGGTGAACGCCAGGCTGGGGTTGAGTCCTGTTCAAATGGTGAAATGAACAATTAGTTTCGTATAGATAGTAGTTTTTTGGTGGTCCAGATCGAGTCTGTTCAAATGGTGAAATGAACAATTAGTTTCGTATAGATAGTAGTTTTGTTGGCCGATGCGGTGACGTCCTTGACTGGTGAACGCCAGGCTGGGGTTCGAGTCTGTTCAAATGGTGAAATGAACAATTAGTTTCGTATAGATAGTAGTTTTGTGTGGCCGATGCGGTGACGTCCTTGACTGGTGAACGCCGGGCTGGGGTTCGAGTCCTGTTCAAATGGTGAAATGAACAATTAGTTTCGTATAGATAGTAGTTTTGTGGTGGCCGATGCGTGACGTCCTTGACTGGTGAATGCCGGGCTGGGGTTCGAGTCCTGTTCAAATGGTGAAATGAAAATTAGTTTCGTATAGATAGTAGTTTTGTGGTGGCCGATGCGGTGACGTCCTTGACTGGTGAACGCCGGGCTGGGGTTCGAGTCCTGTTCAAATGGTGAAATGAACAATTAGTTTCGTATAGATAGTAGTTTTGTGGTGGCTGATGCGGTGACGTCCTTGACTGGTGAACGCCGGGCTGGGGTTCGAGTCCTGTTCAAATGGTGAAATGAACAATAGTTTCGTATAGATAGTAGTTTTGTGGTGGCTGATGCGGTGACGTCCTTGACTGGTGAACGCCAGGCTGGGGTTCGAGTCCTGTTCAAATGGTGAAATGAACAATTAGTTTCGTATAGATAGTAGTTTTGTGGTGGCGATGCGGTGACGTCCTTGACTGGTGAACGCCAGGCTGGGGTTCGAGTCCTGTTCAAATGGTGAAATGAACAATTAGTTTCGTATAGATAGTAGTTTTGTGGTGGCTGATGCGGTGACGTCCTTGACTGGTGAACGCCAGGCTGGGGTTCGAGTCCTGTTCAAATGGTGAAATGAACAATTAGTTTCGTATAGATAGTAGTTTTGTGGTGGCTGATGCGGTGACGTCCTTGACTGGTGAACGCCAGGCTGGGGTTCGAGTCCTGTTCAAATGGTGAAATGAACAATAAGTTTCGTATAGATAGTAGTTTTGTGGTGGCTGATGCGGTGACGTCCTTGACTGGTGAACGCCGGGCTGGGGTTCGAGTCCTGTTCAAATGGTGAAATGAACAATTAGTTTCGTATAGATAGTAGTTTTGTGGTGGCTGATGCGGTGACGTCCTTGACTGGTGAACGCCAGGCTGGGGTTCGAGTCCTGTTCAAATGGTGAAATGAACAATAAGTTTCGTATAGATAGTAGTTTTGTGGTGGCTGATGCGGTGACGTCCTTGACTGGTGAACGCCGGGCTGGGGTTCGAGTCCTGTTCAAATGGTGAAATGAACAATAAGTTTCGTATAGATAGTAGTTTTGTGGTGGCATGCGGTGACGTCCTTGACTGGTGAACGCCAGGCTGGGGTTCGAGTCCTGTTCAAATGGTGAAATGAACAATTAGTTTCGTATAGATAGTAGTTTTGTGGTGGCTGATGCGGTGACGTCCTTGACTGGTGAAGCCAGGCTGGGGTTCGAGTCCTGTTCAAATGGTGAAATGAACAATAGTTTCGTATAGATAGTAGTTTTGTGGTGGCTGATGCGGTGACGTCCTTGACTGGTGAACGCCGGGCTGGGGTTCGAGTCCTGTTCAAATGGTGAAATGAACAATTAGTTTCGTATAGATAGTAGTTTTGTGGTGGCTGATGCGGTGACGTCCTTGACTGGTGAACGCCGGGCTGGGGTTCGAGTCCTGTTCAAATGGTGAAATGAACAATTAGTTTCGTATAGATAGTAGTTTTGTGGTGGCTGATGCGGTGACGTCCTTGACTGGTGAACGCCGGGCTGGGGTTCGAGTCCTGTTCAAATGGTGAAATGAACAATTAGTTTCGTATAGATAGTAGTTTTGTGGTGGCTGATGCGGTGACGTCCTTGACTGGTGAAGCCGGGCTGGGGTTCGAGTCCTGTTCAAATGGTGAAATGAACAATTAGTCGTATAGATAGTAGTTTTGTGGTGGCTGATGCGGTGACGTCCTTGACTGGTGAATGCCGGGCTGGGGTTCGAGTCCTGTTCAAATGGTGAAATGAACAATCAGTTTCGTATAGATAGTAGTTTTGTGGTGGCTGATGCGGTGACGTCCTTGACTGGTGAACGCCAGGCTGGGGTTCGAGTCCTGTTCAAATGGTGAAATGAACAATAGTTTCGTATAGATAGTAGTTTTGTGGTGGCTGATGCGGTGACGTCCTTGACTGGTGAACGCCAGGCTGGGGTTCGAGTCCTGTTCAAATGGTGAAATGAACAATTAGTTTCGTATAGATAGTAGTTTTGTGGTGGCTGATGCGGTGACGTCCTTGACTGGTGAACGCCAGGCTGGGGTTCGAGTCCTGTTCAAATGGTGAAATGAACAATTAGTTTCGTATAGATAGTAGTTTTGTGGTGGCTGATGCGGTGACGTCCTTGACTGGTGAACGCCAGGCTGGGGTTCGAGTCCTGTTCAAATGGTGAAATGAACAATTAGTTTCGTATAGATAGTAGTTTTGTGGTGGCCGATGCGGTGACGTCCTTGACTGGTGAACGGCTGGGGTTCGAGTCCTGTTCAAATGGTGAAATGAACAATTAGTTTCGTATAGATAGTAGTTTTGTGGTGGCCGATGCGGTGACGTCCTTGACTGGTGAACCAGGCTGGGGTTCGAGTCCTGTTCAAATGGTGAAATGAACAATAGTTTCGTATAGATAGTAGTTTTGTGGTGGCCGATGCGGTGACGTCCTTGACTGGTGAACGCCAGGCTGGGGTTCGAGTCCTGTTCAAATGGTGAAATGAACAATAGTTTCGTATAGATAGTAGTTTTGTGGTGGCCGATGCGGTGACGTCCTTGACTGGTGAACGCCAGGCTGGGGTTCGAGTCCTGTTCAAATGGTGAAATGAACAATTAGTTTCGTATAGATAGTAGTTTTGTGGTGGCCGATGCGGTGACGTCCTTGACTGGTGAACGCCAGGCTGGGTTCGAGTCCTGTTCAAATGGTGAAATGAACAATTAGTTTCGTATAGATAGTAGTTTTGTGGTGGCCGATGCGGTGACGTCCTTGACTGGTGAACGCCAGGCTGGGGTTCGAGTCCTGTTCAAATGGTGAAATGAACAATTAGTTTCGTATAGATAGTAGTTTTGTGGTGGCCGATGCGGTGACGTCCTTGACTGGTGAACGCCAGGCTGGGGTTCGAGTCCTGTTCAAATGGTGAAATGAACAATTAGTTTTGTATAGATAGTAGTTTGTGGTGGCCGATGCGGTGACGTCCTTGACTGGTGAACGCCAGGCTGGGGTTCGAGTCCTGTTCGAATGGTGAAATGAAGTTTCAGTATTGGTGGCCGATGCGGTGACGTCCTTGACTGGTGAACGCCAGGCTGGGGTTCGAGTCCTGTTCAAATGGTGAAATGAACAATTAGTTTCGTATAGATAGTAGTTTTGTGGTGTCCGATGCGGTGACGTCCTTGACTGGTGAACGCCAGGCTGGGTTCGAGTCCTGTTCAAATGGTGAAATGAACAATTAGTTTCGTATAGATAGTAGTTTTTTGGTGGCCGATGCGGTGACGTCCTTGACTGGTGAACGCCAGGCTGGGGTTCGAGTCCTGTTCAAATGGTGAAATGAACAATTAGTTTCGTATAGATGGTAGTTTTTTGGTGGCAGATTCTGTTCAAATGGTGAAATGAACAATTAGTTTCGTATAGATAGTAGTTTTGTTGGCCGATGCGGTGACGTCCTTGACTGGTGAACGCCGGGCTGGGGTTCGAGTCCTGTTCAAATGGTGAAATGAACAATTAGTTTCGTATAGATAGTAGTTTTGTGGTGGCTGATGCGGTGACGTCCTTGACTGGTGAACGCCAGGCTGGGGTTCGAGTCCTGTTCAAATGGTGAAATGAACAATTAGTTTCGTATAGATTGTAGTTTTGTGGTGGCTGATGCGGTGACGTCCTTGACTGGTGAACGCCGGGCTGGGGTTGAGTCCTGTTCAAATGGTTAAATGAACAATTAGTTTCGTATAGATAGTAGTTTTGTGGTGGCTGATGCGGTGACGTCCTTGACTGGTGAACGCCAGGCTGGGGTTCGAGTCCTGTTCAAATGGTGAAATGAACAATCAGTTTCGTATAGATAGTAGTTTTGTGGTGGCTGATGCGGTGACGTCCTTGACTGGTGAACGCCAGGCTGGGGTTCAAGTCCTGTTCAAATGGTGAAATGAACAATAGTTTCGTATAGATAGTAGTTTTGTGGTGGCGATGCGGTGACGTCCTTGACTGGTGAACGCCAGGCTGGGGTTCGAGTCCTGTTCAAATGGTGAAATGAACAATAGTTTCGTATAGATAGTAGTTTTGTGGTGGCTGATGCGGTGACGTCCTTGACTGGTGAACGCCAGGCTGGGGTTCGAGTCCTGTTCAAATGGTGAAATGAACAATTAGTTTCGTATAGATAGTAGTTTTGTGGTGGCTGATGCGGTGACGTCCTTGACTGGTGAACGCCAGGCTGGGGTTCGAGTCCTGTTCAAAGGGTGAAATGAACAATTAGTTTCGTATAGATAGTAGTTTTGTGGTGGCTGATGCGGTGACGTCCTTGACTGGTGAACGCCAGGCTGGGGTTCGAGTCCTGTTCAAATGGTGAAATGAACAATAAGTTTCGTATAGATAGTAGTTTTGTGGTGGCTGATGCGGTGACGTCCTTGACTGGTGAACGCCGGGCTGGGGTTCGAGTCCTGTTCAAATGGTGAAATGAACAATAAGTTTCGTATAGATAGTAGTTTTGTGGTGGCTGATGCGGTGACGTCCTTGACTGGTGAACGCCAGGCTGGGGTTCGAGTCCTGTTCAAATGGTGAAATGAACAATTAGTTTCGTATAGATAGTAGTTTTGTGGTGGCATGCGGTGACGTCCTTGACTGGTGAACGCCGGGCTGGGGTTCGAGTCCTGTTCAAATGGTGAAATGAACAATTAGTTTCGTATAGATAGTAGTATTGTGGTGGTGACGTCCTTGACTGGTGAAGTGGTGCTGATGCTGTGACGTCCTTGACTGGTGAACGCCAGGCTGGGGTTCGAGTCCTGTTCAAATGGTGAAATGAACAATTAGTTTCGTATAGATAGTAGTTTTGTGGTGGCTGATGCGGTGACGTCCTTGACTAGTGAACGCCAGGCTGGGGTTCAAGTCCTGTTCAAATGGTGAAATGAACAATTAGTTTCGTATAGATAGTAGTTTTGTGGTGGACTGATGCGGTGACGTCCTTGACTGGTGAACGCCAGGCTGGGGTTCGAAGTCCTGTTCAAATGGTGAAATGAACAATTAGTTTCGTATAGATAGTAGTTTTGTGGTGGCTGATGTGGTGACGTCCTTGACTGGTCAACGCCGGGCTGGGGTTCGAGTCCTGTTCAAATGGTGAAATGAACAATCAGTTTCGTATAGATAGTATTTTTGTATTGGCTGATGCGGTGACGTCCTTGACTGGTGAACGCCAGGCTGGGGTTGAGTCCTGTTCAAATGGTGAAATGAACAATTAGTTTCGTATAGATAGTAGTTTTGTGGTGGCCGATGCGGTGACGTCCTTGACTGGTGAACGCCGGGCTGGGGTTCGAGTCCTGTTCAAATGGTGAAATGAACAATTAGTTTCGTATAGATAGTAGTTTTGTGGTGGCTGATGCGGTGACGTCCTTGACTGGTGAAAGCCAGGCTGGGGTTCGAGTCCTGTTCAAATGGTGAAATGAACAATTAGTTTCGTATAGATAGTAGTTTTGTGGTGGCTGATGCGGTGACGTCCTTGACTGGTGAACGCCAGGCTGGGGTTCGAGTCCTGTTCAAATGGTGAAATGAACAATTAGTTTCGTATAGATAGTAGTTTTGTGGTGGCTGATGCGGTGACGTCCTTGACTGGTGAACGCCAGGCTGGTGTTCGAGTCCTGTTCAAATGGTGAAATGAACAATTAGTTTCGTATAGATAGTAGTTTTGTGGTGGCTGATGCGGTGACGTCCTTGACTGGTGAACGCCAGGCTGGGTTCGAGTCCTGTTCAAATGGTGAAATGAACAATTAGTTTCGTATAGATAGTAGTTTTGTGGTGGCTGATGCGGTGACGTCCTTGACTGGTGAACGCCAGGCTGGGGTTCGAGTCCTGTTCAAATGGTGAAATGAACAATTAGTTTCGTATAGATAGTAGTTTTGTGGTGGCTGATGCGGTGACGTCCTTGACTGGTGAACGCCAGGCTGGGGTTCGAGTCTGTTCAAATGGTGAAATGAACAATAAGTTTCGTATAGATAGTAGTTTTGTGGTGGCCGATGCGGTGACGTCCTTGACTGGTGAACGCCAGGCTGGGGTTCGAGTCCTGTTCAAATGGTGAAATGAACAATTAGTTTCGTATAGATAGTAGTTTTGTGGTGGCCGAGCGGTGACGTCCTTGACTGGTGAACGCCAGGCTGGGGTTCGAGTCCTGTTCAAATGGTGAAATGAACAATTAGTTTCGTATAGATAGTAGTTTTGTGGTGGCCGATGCGGTGACGTCCTTGACTGGTGAACGCCAGGCTGGGTTCGAGTCCTGTTCAAATGGTGAAATGAACAATTAGTTTCGTATAGATAGTAGTTTTGTGGTGGCCGATGCGGTGACGTCCTTGACTGGTGAACGCCAGGCTGGGGTTCGAGTCCTGTTCAAATGGTGAAATGAACAATTAGTTTCGTATAGATAGTAGTTTTGTGGTGGCCGATGCGGTGACGTCCTTGACTGGTGAACGCCAGGCTGGGGTTCGAGTCCTGTTCAAATGGTGAAATGAACAATTAATTTCGTATAGATAGTAGTTTTGTGGTGGCCGATGCGGTGACGTCCTTGACTGGTGAAACAGGCTGGGGTTCGAGTCCTGTTCGAATGGTGAAATGAACAATTAGTTTCGTATATATAGTAGTTTTGTGGTGGCTGATGCGGTGACGTCCTTGACTGGTGAACGCCAGGCTGGGTTCGAGTCCTGTTCGAATGGTGAAATGAACAATTAGTTTCGTATAGATAGTAGTTTTGTGGTGGCCGATGCGGTGACGTCCTTGACTGGTGAACGCCAGGCTGGGGTTCGAGTCCTGTTCAAATGGTGAAATGAACAATTAGTTTCGTATAGATAGTAGTTTTGTGGTGGTGATGCGGTGACGTCCTTGACTGGTGAACGCCGGGCTGGGGTTCGAGTCCTGTTCAAATGGTGAAATGAACAATTAGTTTCGTATAGATAGTAGTTTTGTGGTGGCGATGCGGTGACTTCCTTGACTGGTGAACGCCAGGCTGGGGTTCGAGTCCTGTTCAAATGGTGAAATGAACAATTAGTTTCGTATAGATAGTAGTTTTGTGGTGGCCGATGCGGTGACGTCCTTGACTGGTGAACGCCAGGCTGGGGTTCGAGTCCTGTTCAAATGGTGAAATGAACAATTAGTTTCGTATAGATGTAGTTTTGTGGTGGCCGATGCGGTGACGTCCTTGACTGGTGAACGCCGGCTGGGGTTCGAGTCCTGTTCAAATGGTGAAATGAACAATTAGTTTCGTATAGATAGTAGTTTTGTGGTGGCTGATGCGGTGATGTCCTTGACTGGTGAATGCCGGGCTGGGGTTCGAGTCCTGTTCAAATGGTGAAATGAACAATTAGTTTCGTATAGATAGTAGTTTTGTGGTGGCTGATGCGGTGACGTCCTTGACTGGTGAACGCCAGGCTGGGGTTCAAGTCCTGTTCAAATGGTGAAATGAACAATCAATTTCGTATAGATAGTAGTTTTGTGGTGGCCGATGCGGTGACGTCCTTGACTGGTGAACGCCAGGCTGGGGTTCGAGTCCTGTTCAAATGGTTGAAATGAACAATCAGTTTCGTATAGATAGTAGTTTTGTGTGGCCGATGCTGTGACGTCCTTGAATGGTAAAAGCCAGGCTGGGTGTTCGAGTCCTGTTCAAATGGTGAAATGAACAATTAGTTTCGTATAGATAGTAGTTTTGTCGTGGCTGATGCTGTGACGTCCTTGACTGGTGGACGCCAGGCTGGGGTTCGAGTCCTGTTCAAATGGTGAAATGAACAATTAGTTTCGTATAGATAGTAGTTTTGTGGTGGCTGATGCGGTGACATCCTTGACTGGTGAACGCCAGGCTGGGGTTCGAGTCCTGTTCAAATGGTGAAATGAACAATAAGTTTCGTATAGATAGTAGTTTTGTTTTGGCTGATGCGGTGACGTCCTTGACTGGTGAACGCCGGGCTGGGGTTGAGTCCTGTTCAAATGGTGAAATGAACAATAAGTTTCGTATAGATAGTAGTTTTGTGGTGGCTGATGCGGTGACGTCCTTGACTGGTGAACGCCGGCTGGGGTTCGAGTCCTGTTCAAATGGTGAAATGAACAATTAGTTTCGTATAGATAGTAGTTTTGTGGTGGTTCATGCGGTGACGTCCTTGACTGGTGAACGCCGGGCTGGGTTCGAGTCCTGTTCAAATGGTGAAATGAACAATTAGTTTCGTATAGATAGTAGTATTGTGGTGGCCGAAGCGGTGACGTCCTTGACTGGTGAACGCCGGGCGTTTTGTGGTGACTGATGCTGTGACGTCCTTGACTGGTGAACGCCAGGCTGGGGTTCGAGTCCTGTTCAAATGGTGAATGAACAGTTAGTTTCGTATAGATAGTAGTTTTGTGGTGGCTAATGCGGTGACGTCCTTGACTGGTGAACGCCAGGCTGGGGTTCAAGTCCTGTTCAAATGGTGAAATGAACAATTAGTTTCGTATAGATAGTAGTTTTGTGGTGGACTGATGCGGTGACGTCCTTGACTGGTGAACGCCAGGCTGGGGTTCGAATCCTGTTCAAATGGTGAAATGAACAATTAGTTTCGTATAGATAGTAGTTTTGTGGTGGCTGATGTGGTGACGTCCTTGACTGGTCAACGCCGGGCTGGGGTTCGAGTCCTGTTCAAATGGTGAAATGAACAATCAGTTTCGTATAGATAGTATTTTTGTATTGGCTGATGCGGTGACGTCCTTGACTGGTGGAGGACAGGATGGGGTTGAGTCCTGTTCAAATGGTGAAATGAACAATTAGTTTCGTATAGATAGTAGTTTTATGGAGGCCGATGCGGTGACGTCCTTGACTGGTGAACGCCGGGCTGGGGTTCGAGTCCTGTTCAAATGGTGAAATGAACAATTAGTTTCGTATAGATAGTAGTTTTGTGGTGGCTGATGCGGTGACGTCCTTGACTGGTGAAAGCCAGGCTGGGGTTCGAGTCCTGTTCAAATGGTGAAATGAACAATTAGTTTCGTATAGATAGTAGTTTTGTGGTGGCTGATGCGGTGACGTCCTTGACTGGTGAACGCCAGGCTGGGGTTCGAGTCCTGTTCAAATGGTGAAATGAACAATTAGTTTCGTATAGATAGTAGTTTTGTGGTGGCTGATGCGGTGACGTCCTTGACTGGTGAACGCCAGGCTGGGGTTTCGAGTCCTGTTCAAATGGTGAAATGAACAATTAGTTTCGTATAGATAGTAGTTTTGTGGTGGCCGATGCGGTGACGTCCTTGACTGGTGAACGCCAGGCTTGGGTTCGAGTCCTGTTCAAATGGTGAAATGAACAATTAGTTCGTATAGATAGTAGTTTTGTGGTGGCTGATGCGGTGACGTCCTTGACTGGTGAAGCCAGGCTGGGGTTCGAGTCCTGTTCAAATGGTGAAATGAACAATTAGTTTCGTATAGATAGTAGTTTTGTGGTGGCTGATGCGGTGACGTCCTTGACTGGTGAACGCCAGGCTGGGGTTCGAGTCCTGTTCAAATGGTGAAATGAACAATTAGTTTCGTATAGATAGTAGTTTTGTGGTGGCTGATGCGGTGACGTCCTTGACTGGTGAACGCCAGGCTGGGGTTCGAGTCCTGTTCAAATGGTGAAATGAACAATTAGTTTCGTATAGATAGTAGTTTTGTGGTGGCAGCGGTAACGTCCTTGACTGGTGAAGCCAGGCTGGGGTTCGAGTCCTGTTCAAATGGTGAAATGAACAATTAGTTTCGTATAGATAGTTTTTTGTGGCTGATGCGGTGACGTCCTTGACTGGTGAACGCCAGGCTGGGGTTCGAGTCCTGTTCAAATGGTGAAATGAACAATTAGTTTCGTATAGATAGTAGTTTTGTGGTGGCTGATGCGGTGACGTCCTTGACTGGTGAAAGCCAGGCTGGGGTTCGAGTCCTGTTCAAATGGTGAAATGAACAATCAGTTTCGTATAGATAGTAGTTTTGTGGTGGCTGATGCGGTGACGTCCTTGACTGGTGAACGCCGGGCTGGGGTTCGAGTCCTGTTCAAATGGTGAAATGAACAATTAGTTTCGTATAGATAGTAGTTTTGTGGTGGCCGATGCGGTGACGTCCTTGACTGGTGAAAGCCAGGCTGGGGTTCGAGTCCTGTTCAAATGGTGAAATGAACAATTAGTTTCGTATAGTAGTTTTTGTGGTGGCTGATGCGGTGACGTCCTTGACTGGTGAACGCCAGGCTGGGTTCGAGTCCTGTTCAAATGGTGAAATGAACAATTAGTTTCGTATAGATAGTAGTTTTGTGGTGGCTGATGCGGTGACGTCCTTGACTGGTGAACAACAGGCTGGGGTTCGAGTCCTGTTCAAATGGTGAAATGAACAATTAGTTTCGTATAGATAGTAGTTTTGTGGTGGCTGATGGGTGACGTCCTTGACTGGTGAACGCCGGGCTGGGGTTCGAGTCCTGTTCAAATGGTGAAATGAACAATTAGTTTCGTATAGATAGTAGTTTTGTGGTGGCCGAGCGGTGATGTCCTTGACTGGTGAACGCCAGGCTGGGGTTCGAGTCCTGTTCAAATGGTGAAATGAACAATTAGTTTCGTATAGATAGTAGTTTTGTGGTGGCCGATGCGGTGACGTCCTTGACTGGTGAACGCCAGGCTGGGGTTCGAGTCCTGTTCAAATGGTGAAATGAACAATTAGTTTCGTATAGATAGTAGTTTTGTGGTGGCCGATGCGGTGACGTCCTTGACTGGTGAACGCCGGGCTGGGGTTCGAGTCCTGTTCAAATGGTGAAATGAACAATTAGTTTCGTATAGATAGTAGTTTTGTGGTGGCCGATGCGGTGACGTCCTTGACTGGTGAACGCCGGGCTGGGGTTCGAGTCCTGTTCAAATGGTGAAATGAACAATTAGTTTCGTATAGATAGTAGTTTTGTGTGGCTGATGCGGTGACGTCCTTGACTGGTGAAGCAGGCTGGGGTTCGAGTCCTGTTCAAATGGTGAAATGAACAATTAGTTTCGTATAGATAGTAGTTTTGTGGTGGCCGATGCGGTGACGTCCTTGACTGGTGAACGCCAGGCTAGGGTTCGAGTCCTGTTCAAATGGTGAAATGAACAATCAGTTTCGTATAGATAGTAGTTTTGTGGTGGCCGATGCTTGACGTCCTTGACTGGTGAACGCCAGGCTGGGGTGCGAGTCCTGTTCAAATGGTGAAATGAACAATTAGTTTCGTATAGATAGTAGTTTTGTGGTGGCCTGATGCGGTGACGTCCTTGACTGGTGAACGCCAGGCTGGGGTTCGAGTCCTGTTCAAATGGTGAAATGAACAATTAGTTTCGTATAGATAGTAGTTTTGTGGTGGCTGATGGGTGACGTCCTTGACTGGTGAACGCAGGCTGGGGTTCGAGTCCTGTTCAAATGGTGAAATGAACAATTAGTTTCGTATAGATAGTAGTTTTGTGGTGGCTGATGCGGTGACGTCCTTGACTGGTGAACGCCGGGCTGGGGTTCGAGTCCTGTTCAAATGGTGAAATGAACAATAGTTTCGTATAGATAGTAGTTTTGTGGTGGCTGATGCGGTGACGTCCTTGACTGGTGAACGCCGGGCTGGGGTTCGAGTCCTGTTCAAATGGTGAAATGAACAATCAGTTTCGTATAGATAGTAGTTTGGGTGGCTGATGCGGTGACATCCTTGACTGGTGAAGCCGGGCTGGGGTTCGAGTCTGTTCAAATGGTGAAATGAACAATTAGTTTCGTATAGATAGTAGTTTTTTGGTGGCTGATGCGGTGACGTCCTTGACTGGTGAACACGGGCTGGGGTTCGAGTCCTGTTCAAATGGTGAAATGAACAATTAGTTTCGTATAGATAGTAGTTTTTTGGTGGCCGATGCGGTGACGTCCTTGACTGGTGAACGCCAGGCTGGGGTTCGAAGTCCTGTTCAAATGGTGAAATGAACAATTAGTTTCGTATAGATAGTAGTTTTGTGGTGGCTGATGCGGTGACGTCCTTGACTGGTGAAGCAAGCTGTGGTTCGAGTCCTGTTCAAATGGTGAAATGAACAATTAGTTTCGTATAGATAGTAGTTTTGTGGTGGCTGATGCGGTGACGTCCTTGACTGGTGAACGCCAGGCTGGGGTTCGAGTCCTGTTCAAATGGTGAAATGAACAATTAGTTTCGTATAGATAGTAGTTTTGTGGTGGCTGATGCGGTGACGTCCTTGACTGGTGAAAGCAAGCTGGGGTTTGAGTCCTGTTCAAATGGTGAAATGAACAATTAATTTCGTATAGATAGTAGTTTTGTGGTGGCTGATGCGGTGACGTCCTTGACTGGTGAACGCCGGGCTGGGGTTCGAGTCCTGTTCAAATGGTGAAATGAACAATTAGTTTCGTATAGATAGTAGTAGTTTTGTGGTGGCTGATGCGGTGACGTCCTTGACTGGTGAAAGCCAGGCTGGGGTTCGAGTCCTGTTCAAATGGTGAAATGAACAATTAGTTTCGTATAGATAGTAGTTTTGTGGTGGCTGATGTGGTGACGTCCTTGACTGGTGAAAGCCAGGCTGGGGTTCGAGTCCTGTTCAAATGGTGAAATGAACAATTAGTTTCGCATAGATAGTAGTTTTGTGGTGGCTGATGCGGTGACGTCCTTGACTGGTGAACGCCGGGCTGGGGTTTGAGTCCTGTTCAAATGGTGAAATGAACTATTAGTTTCGTATAGATAGTAGTTTTTTGGTGGCCGATGCGGTGACGTCCTTGACTGGTGAAAGCCAGGCTGGGGTTCGAGTCCTGTTCAAATGGTGAAAGGAACAATTAGTTCCGTATAGATAGTAGTTTTGTGGTGGCCGATGCGGTGACGTCCTTGACTGGTGAAAGCCAGGCTTGGGTTTGAGTCCTGTTCAAATGGTGAAATGAACAATTAGTTTCGTATAGATTGTAGTTTTGTTGTGGCTGATGCGGTGACGTCCTTGACTGGTGAAAGCTAAGCTGGGGTTCGAGTCCTGTTCAAATGGTGAAATGAACAATTAGTTTCGTATAGATAGTAGTTTTGTGGTGGCTGATGCGGTGACGTCCTTGACTGGTGAACGCCGGGCTGGGGTTCGAGTCCTGTTCAAATGGTGAAATGAACAATTAGTTTCGTATAGATAGTAGTTTTGTGGTGGCCGAAGCGGTGACGTCCTTGACTGGTGAAAGCCAGGCTGGGGATCGAGTCCTGTTCAAATGGTGAAATGAACAATTAGTTTCGTATAGTAGTTTTTTGCTGGCTCATGCGGTGACGTCCTTGACTGGTGAACGCCAGGCTGGGGTTCGAGTCCTGTTCAAATGGTGAAAGGATCAATTAGTTCCGTATAGATAGTAGTTTGGTGGTGGCCGATGCGGTGACGTCCTTGACTGGTGAAAGCCAGGCTTGGGTTCGAGTCCTGTTGAAATGGTGAAAGGAACAATCAGTTTCGTATAGATAGTAGTTTTTTGGTGGCTGATGCGGTGACGTCCTTGACTGGTGAACGCCGGCTGGGGTTCGAGTCCTGTTCAAATGGTGAAATGAACAATTAGTTTCGTATAGATAGTAGTTTTGTGGTGGTTCATGCGGTGACGTCCTTGACTGGTGAACGCCGGGCTGGAGTTCGAGTCCTGTTCAAATGGTGAAATGAACAATTAGTTTCGTATAGATAGTAGTATTGTGGTGGCCGAAGCGGTGACGTCCTTGACTGGTGAACGCCGGGCGTTTTGTGGTGACTGATGCTGTGACGTCCTTGACTGGTGAACGCCAGGCTGGGGTTCGAGTCCTGTTCAAATGGTGAATGAACAGTTAGTTTGGTATAGATAGTAGTTTTGTGGTGGCTGATGCGGTGACGTCCTTGACTGGTGAACGCCAGGCTGGGGTTCAAGTCCTGTTCAAATGGTGAAATGAACAATTAGTTTCGTATAGATAGTAGTTTTGTGGTGGCTGATGCGGTGACGTCCTTGACTGGTGAACGCCAGGCTGGGGTTCGAAGTCCTGTTCAAATGGTGAAATGAACAATTAGTTTCGTATAGATAGTAGTTTTGTGGTGGCTGATGTGGTGACGTCCTTGACTGGTCAACGCCGGGCTGGGGTTCGAGTCCTGTTCAAATGGTGAAATGAACAATCAGTTTCGTATAGATAGTATTTTTGTATTGGCTGATGCGGTGACGTCCTTGACTGGTGAGGACAGGATGGGGTTCGAGTCCTGTTCAAATGGTGAAATGAACAATTAGTTTTGTATAGATTGTAGTTTTGTGGTGGCTGATGCGGTGACGTCCTTGACTGGTGAAAGCCGGGCTGGGGTTCGAGTGCTGTTCAAATGGTGAAATGAACAATTAGTTTCGTATAGATAGTAGTTTTGTGGTGGCTGATGTGGTGACGTCCTTGACTGGTGAAAGCCAGGCTGGGGTTCGAGTCCTGTTCAAATGGTTAAATGAACAATTAGTTTCGCATAGATAGTAGTTTTGTGCTGGCTGATGCGGTGACGTCCTTGACTGGTGAACGCCGGGCTGGGGTTTGAGTCCTGTTCAAATGGTGAAATGAACTATTAGTTTCGTATAGATAGTAGTTTTTTGGTGGCCGATGCGGTGACGTCCTTGACTGGTGAACGCCGGGCCGGAGTTTGAGTCCTGTTCAAATGGTGAAAGGAACAATTAGTTCCGTATAGATAGTAGTTTTGTGGTGGCCGATGCGGTAACGTCCTTGACTGGTGAAAGCCAGGCTTGGGTTCGAGTCCTGTTCAAATGGTGAAATGAACAATTAGTTTCGTATACATTGTAGTTTTGTTGTGGCTGATGCGGTGACATCCTTGACTGGTGAAAGCTAAGCTGGGGTTCGAGTCCTGTTAAAATGGTGAAATGAACAATTAGTTTCGTATAGATAGTAGTTTTGTGGTGGCTGATGCAGTGACGTCCTTGACTGGTGAACGCCGGGCTGGGGTTCGAGTCCTGTTCAAATGGTGAAATGAACAATTAGTTTCGTATAGATAGTAGTTTTGTGGTGGACGAAGCGGTAACGTCCTTGACTGGTGAAAGCCAGGCTGGGGATCGAGTCCTGTTCAAATGGTGAAATGAACAATTAGTTTCGTATAGTAGTTTTTTGCTGGCTCATGCGGTGACGTCCTTGACTGGTGAACGCCAGGCTGGGGTTCGAGTCCTGTTCAAATGGTGAAAGGATCAATTAGTTCCGTATAGATAGTAGTTTTGTGGTGGCCGATGCGGTGACGTCCTTGACTGGTGGAAGCCAGGCTTGGGTTCGAGTCCTGTTGAAATGGTGAAAGGAACAATCAGTTTCGTATAGATAGTAGATTTTTGGTGGCTGATGCGGTGACGTCCTTGACTGGTGAACGCCGGGCTGGGGTTGGAGTCCTGGTCAAATGGTGAAATGAACAATTAGTTTCGTATAGATAGTAGTTTTGTGGTGGCCGATGCGGTGACGTCCTTGACTGGTGAAAGCCAGGCTGAGAATCGAGTCCTGTTCAAATGGTGAAATGAACAATTAGTTTCGTATAGTAGTTTTTTGGTGGCTCATGCGGTGACGTCCTTGAATGGTGAACGCCAGGCTTGGGTTCGAGTCCTGTTCAAATGGTGAAATGAACAATTAGTTTCGTATAGATAGTAGTTTTGTGGTGGCTGATGCGGTGACGTCCTTGACTGGTGAACAACAGGCTGTGGTTCGAGTCCTGTTCAAATGGTGAAATGAACAATTGGTTTCGTATAGATAGTAGTTTTGCGGTGGCTGATGGGGTGACGTCCTTGACTGGTGAACGCCGGGCTGGGGTTCGAGTCCTGTTCAAAAGGTGATATGAACAATTAGTTTCGTATAGATAGTAGTTTTGTGGTGGCCGAAGCGGTGATGTCCTTGACTGTAGAACGCCGGGATGGAGTTCGAGTCCTGTTCAAATGGTGAAATGAACAATTAGTTTCGTATAGATAGTAGTTTTGTGGTGGCCGATGCGGTGACGTCCTTGCCTGGTGAACGCCAGGCTGGGGTTTGAGTCCTGTTCAAATGGTGAAATGAACTATTAGTTTCGTATAGATAGTAGTTTTTTGGTGGCCGATGCGGTGACGTCCTTGACTGGTGAATGCCGGGCCGGAGTTCGAGTCCTGTTCAAATGGTGAAATGAACAATTAGTTCCGTATAGATAGTAGTTTTGTAATGGCCTATGCGGTTACGTCCTTGACTGGTGAACGCTGGGCTTGGGTTCGAGTCCTGTTCAAATGGTGAAATAAACAATTAGTTTCGTATAGATTGTAGTTTTGTTGTGGCTGATGCGGTGACGTCCTTGACTGGTGAAAGCTAAGCTGGGGTTCGAGTCCTGTTCAAATGGTGATATGAACAATTAGTTTCGTATATATAGTAGTTTTGTGGTGGCTGATGCGGTGATGTCCTTGACTGGTGAACGCCGGGCTAGGGTTCGATTCCTGTTCAAATGGTGAAATGAACTATCAGTTTCGTATAGATAGTAGTTTTGTGGTGGCTGATGCTTTGACGTCCTTGACTGGTGAACGCCTGGCTGGGGTGCGAGTCCTGTTCATATGGTGAAATGAACAATTAGTTTCATATAGATAGTAGTTTTGTGGTGGCCAATGCGGTGACGTCCTTGACTGGTGAACGCCATGCTGGGGCTCGAGTCCTGTTCATATGGTGAAATGAACAATTAGTTTCGTATAGATAGTAGTTTTGTGGTGGCTGATGGGGTGACGTCCTTGACTGGTGAACGCTGGGCTGGGGTTCGAGTCCTGTTCAAATGGTGAAATGAACAATTAGTTTCGTATAGATAGTAGTTTTGTGGTGGTTGATGCGTTGACGTCCTTGACTGGTGAACGCCGGGCTGGGGTTCGAGTCCTGTTCAAATAGTGAAATGAACAATCAGTTTCGTATAGATAGTAGTTTTGTGGTGGCTGATGCGGTGACGTCCTTGACTGGTGAACGCCGGGCTGGGGTTCGAGTCCTGTTCAAATGGTGAAATGAACAATCAGTTTCGTATAGATAGTAGTTTGGGGTGGCTGATGCGGTGACATCCTTGACTGGTGAAAGCCGGGCTGGGGTTCGAGTCCTGTTCAAATGGTGAAATGAACAACTAGTTTCGTATAGATAGTAGTTTTTTGGTGGCTGATGCGGTGACATCCTTGACTGGTGAACACCGGGCTGGGGTTCGAGTCCTGTTTAAATGGTGAAATGAACAATTAGTTTCGTATAGATAGTAGTTTTTTGGTGGCCGATGTGGTGACGTCCTTGACTGGTGAACGCCAGGCTGGGGTTCGAATCCTGTTCATATGGTGAAATGAACAATTAGTTTCGTATAGATAGTAGTTTTGTGGTGGCTGATGCGGTGACGTCCTTGACTGGTGAGAGCAAGCTGTGGTTCGAGTCCTGTTCAAATGGTGAAATGAACAATTAGTTTCGTATAGATAGTAGTTTTGTGGTGGCTGATGCGGTGACGTCCTTGACTGGTGAACGCCAGGCTGGGGTTCGAGTCCTGTTCAAATGGTGAAATGAACAATTAGTTTCGTATAGATAGTAGTTTTGTGGTGGCTGATGCGGTGACGTCCTTGACTGGTGAAAGCAAGCTGGGGTTCGAGTCCTGTTCAAATGGTGAAATGAACAATTAATTTCGTATAGATAGTAGTTTTGTGGTGGCTGATGCGGTGACGTCCTTGACTGGTGAACGCCGGGCTGGGGTTCGAGTCCTGTTCAAATGGTGAAATGAACAATTAGTTTCGTATAGATAGTAGTTTTGTGGTGGCTGATGCGGTGACGTCCTTGACTGGTGAAAGCCAGGCTGGGGTTCGAGTCCTGTTCAAATGGTGAAATGAACAATTAGTTTCGTATAGATAGTAGTTTTGTGGTGGCTGATGTGGTGACGTCCTTGACTGGTGAAAGCCAGGCTGGGGTTCGAGTCCTGTTCAAATGGTGAAATGAACAATTAGTTTCACATAGATAGTAGTTTTGTGGTGGCTGATGCGGTGACGTCCTTGACTGGTGAACGCCGGGCTGGGGTTTGAGTCCTGTTCAAATGGTGAAATGAACTATTAGTTTCGTATAGATAGTAGTTTTTTGGTGGCCGATGCGGTTACGTCCTTGACTGGTGAACGCCGGGCCGGAGTTTGAGTCCTGTTCAAATGGTGAAAGGAACAATTAGTTCCGTATAGATAGTAGTTTTGTGGTGGCCGATGCGGTGACTTCCTTGACTGGTGAAAGCCAGGCTTGGGTTTGAGTCCTGTTCAAATGGTGAAATGAACAATTAGTTTCGTATAGATTGTAGTTTTGTTGTGGCTGATGCGGTGACGTCCTTGACTGGTGAAAGCTAAGCTGGGGTTCGAGTCCTGTTAAAATGGTGAAATGAACAATTAGTTTCGTATAGATAGTAGTTTTGTGGTGGCTGATGCGGTGACGTCCTTGACTGGTGAACGCCGGGCTGGGGTTGGAGTCCTGTTCAAATGGTGAAATGAACAATTAGTTTCGTATAGATAGTAGTTTTGTGGTGGCCGAAGCGGTGACGTCCTTGACTGGTGAAAGCCAGGCTGGGGATCGAGTCCTGTTCAAATGGTGAAATGAACAATTAGTTTCGTATAGTAGTTTTTTGCTGGCTCATGCGGTGACGTCCTTGACTGGTGAACGCCAGGCTGGGGTTCGAGTCCTGTTCAAATGGTGAAAGGATCAATTAGTTCCGTATAGATAGTAGTTTGGTGGTGGCCGATGCGGTGACGTCCTTGACTGGTGAAAGCCAGGCTTGGGTTCGAGTCCTGTTGAAATGTTGAAAGGAACAATCAGTTTCGTATAGATAGTAGTTTTTTGGTGGCTGATGCGGTGACGTCCTTGACTGGTGAACGCTGGGCTGGGGTTGGAGTCCTGTTCAAATGGTGAAATGAACAATTAGTTTCGTATAGATAGTAGTTTTGTGGTGGCCGATGCGGTGACGTCCTTGACTGGTGAACGCCATGCTGGGGCTCGAGTCCTGTTCATATGGTGAAATGAACAATTAATTTCGTATAGATAGTAGTTTTGTGGTGGCTGATGGGGTGACGTCCTTAACTGGTGAACGCTGGGCTGGGGTTCGAGTCCTGTTCAAATGGTGAAATGAACAATTAGTTTCGTATAGATAGTAGTTTTGTGGTGGTTGATGCGTTGACGTCCTTGACTGGTGAACGCCGGGCTGGGGTTCGAGTCCTGTTCAAATGGTGAAATGAACAATCAGTTTCGTATAGATAGTAGTTTTGTGGTGGCTGATGCTGTGACGTCCTTGACTGGTGAACGCCGGGCTGGGGTTCGAGTCCTCTTCAAATGGTGAAATGAACAATCAGTTTCGTATAGATAGTAGTTTGGGGTGGCTGATGCGGTGACATCCTTGACTTGTGAAAGCCGGGCTGGGGTTCGAGTCCTGTTCAAATGGTGAAATGAACAATTAGTTTCGTATAGATAGTAGTTTTGTGGTGGCTGATGCGGTGACGTTCTTAACTGGTGAACGCCGGGCTGGGGTTCGAGTCCTGTTCAAATGGTGAAATGAACAATTAGTTTCGTATAGATAGTAGTTTTTTGGTGGCTGATGCGGTGACATCCTTGACTGGTGAACACCGGGCTGGGGTTCGAGTCCTGTTTAAATGGTGAAATGAACAATTAGTTTCGTATAGATAGTAGTTTTTTGGTGGCCGATGTGGTGACGTCCTTGACTGGTGAACGCCGGGCTGGGGTTTGAGTCCTGTTCAAATCGTGAAATGAACAATTAGTTTCGTATAGTAGTTTTTTGGTGACTTCCTTGACTGGTGAAAGCCAGGCTGGGGTTCGAATCCTGTTCAAATGGTGAAATGAACAATTAGTTTCGTATAGATAGTAGTTTTGTGGTGGCTGATGCGGTGACGTCCTTGACTGGTGAACGCCAGGCTGGGGTTCGAGTCCTGTTCAAATGGTGAAATGAACAATTAGTTTCGTATAGATAGTAGTTTTGTGGTGGCTGATGCGGTGACGTCCTTGACTGGTGAACGCCAGGCTGGGGTTCAAGTCCTGTTCAAATGGTGAAATGAACAATTAGTTTCGTATAGATAGTAGTTTTGTGGTGGCTGATGCGGTGACGTCCTTGACTGGTGAACGCCAGGCTGGGGTTCGAGTCCTGTTCAAATGGTGAAATGAACAATTAGTTTCGTATAGATGGTAGTTTTGTGGTGGCTGATGCGGTGTCGTCCTTGACTGGTGAACGCCAGGCTGGGGTTCGAGTCCTGTTCAAATGGTGAAATGAACAATTAGTTTCGCATAGATGGTAGTTTTGTGGTGGCTGATGCGGTGACGTCCTTGACTGGTGAACGCCAGGCTTGGGTTCGAGTCCTGTTCAAATGGTGAAATGAACAATTAGTTTCGTATAGATGGTAGTTTTGTGGTGGCTGATGCGGTGACGTCTTTGACTGGTGAACGACAGGCTGGGGTTCAAGTCCTGTTCAAATGGTGAAATGAACAATCAGTTTCGTATAGATACTAGTTTTGTGGTGGCTGATGCGGTGACGTCCTTGACTGGTGAAAGCCAGGCTGAGGATCGAGTCCTGTTCAAATGGTGAAATGAACAATTAGTTTCTTATAGTAGTTTTTTGGTGGCTCATGCGGTGACGTCCTTGACTGGTGAACGCCAGGCTGGGGTTCGAGTCCTGTTCAAATGGTGAAATGAACAATTAGTTTCGTATAGATAGTAGTTTTTTGGTGGCTGATGCCGTGACGTCCTTGATTGGTGAACGACAGGCTGGGGTTCGAGTCCTGTTCAAATGGTGAAATGAACAATAAGTTTCGTATAGATAGTAGTTTTGTGGTTTCTGATGCGTTGACGTCCTTGACTGGTGAACGCCAAGCTGGGGTTCGAGTCCTGTTCAAATGGTGAAATGAACAATAAGTTTCGTATAGATAGTATTTTTGTGGTGGCTGATGCGGTGACGTCCTTGACTGGTGAACGCCAGGCTGGGGTTCGAGTCCTGTTCAAATGGTGAAATGAACAATTAGTTGCGTATAGATAATAGTTTTGTGGTGGCTGATGCGGTGACGTCTTTGACTGGTGAACGCCGGCCTGGGGTTCGAGTCCTGTTGAAATGGTGAAATGAACAATTAGTTTCGTATAGATAGTAGTTTTGTGGTGGCTGATGTGGTGACGTCCTTGACTGGTTAAAGCCGGGCTGGGGTTCGAGTCCTGTTCAAATGGTGAAATGAACAATCAGTTTTGTATAGATAGTAGTTTTGTGGTGGCTGATGCGGTGACGTCCTTGACTGGTGAACGCCGGTGTGGGGTTCGAGTCCTTTTCAAATGGTGAAATGAACAATCAGTTTCGTATAGATAGTAGTTTTGTGGTGGCTGATGCGGTGACGTCCTTGACTGGTGAAAGCCGGGCTGGGGTTCGAGTCCTCTTAAAATGGTGAAATGAACAATCAGTTTCGTATAGATAGTAGTATTGTGGTGGCTGATGCGGTGACGTCCTTGACTGGTGAACGCCTGGCTGGGGTTCGAGTCCTGTTTGAAAGGTAAAATGAACAATTAGTTTCGTATAGATAGTAGTTTTTTGGTGGCCAATGCAGTGACGTCCTTGACTGGTGAACGCCGTGTTGGGGTTTGAATCCTGTTCAAATGGTGAAATGAACAATTAGTTTCGTATAGATTGTAGTTTTGTGGTGGCCGATGCGGTGACATCTTTGACTGGTGAAAGCCAGGCTGGGGTTCGAGTTCTGTTCAAATGGTGAAATGAACAATTAGTTTCTTATAGATAGTATTTTTGTAGTGGCTTATGCAGTGACGTCTTTGTTTGGTGAACGCCAGGCTGGGGTTCGAGTCCTGTTCAAATGGTGAAATGAACAATTAGTTTCGTATAGATAGTAGTTTTGTGGTGGCTGATGCGATGAAGGCCTCGACTGGTGAACGCCAGGCTGGGGTTCGAGTCCTGTTCAAATGGTGAAATGAACGATTAGTTTCGTATAGATATTAGTTTTGTGGTGGCTGATGCGGTGACGTCCTTGACTGATGAACGCCAGGAAGGGGTTCGAGTCCTGTTCAAATGATAAAATGAACATATAGTTTCGTATAGATACTAGTTTTGTGGTGGCTGATGCGTTGACGTCCTTGAATGGTGAACGCCAGGCTGGGGTTTGTGTCCTGTTCAAATGGTGAAATGAACAATTAGTTTCGTATAGATAGTAGTTTTGTGGTGGCTGATGCGGGGATGTCCTTGACTGGTGAACGCCAGGCTGGGGTTCGAGTCCTGTTCAAATGGTGAAATGAACAATTAGTTTCGTATAGATAGTAGTTTTGTGGTGGCTGATGCGGTGACGTCCTTGACTGGTGAATGCCAGGCTGGGGCTCGAGTCCTGTTCAAATGGTGAAATGAACAATAAGTTTCGTAGGGATAGTAGTTTTGTGGTGGCTGATGCGGTGACGTCCTTGACTGGTGAACGCCAGGCTGGGGTTCGATTACTGTTCAAATGGTGAAATGAACAATAAGTTTCGTAGAGATAGTAGTTTTGTGGTGGCTGATGCGGTGACGTCCTTGACTGGTGAACGCCAGGCTGGGGTTCGAGTCCTGTTCAAATGGTGAAATGAATAATTAGTTTCGTATAGATAGTAGTTTTGTGGTGGCTAATGCGGTGACGTCCTTGACTGGTTAACGGCGGGCTGGGGTTCGAGTCCTGTTCAAATGGTGAAATGAACAATTAGTTGCGTATAGATAGTAGTTTTGTGGTGGCTGATGCGGTGACGTCCTTGACTGGTTAACGGCAGGCTGGGGTCCAAGTCCTGTTCAAATGGTGAAATGAACAATTAGTTGCGTATAGATAGTAGTTTTGTGGTTGCTGATGCGGTGACATTCTTGACTGGTGAACGCTGGGCTGGGGTTCGAGTCCTGTTCAAATGGTGAAATGAATAATTAGTTTCGTATAGATAGTAGGTTTGTGGTGGCTGATGCGGTGACGTTCGTGACTGGTGAAAGCCGGGCTGGGGTTCGAGTCCTGTTTAAATGGTGAAATGAACAATCAGTTTCGTATAGATAGTAGTTTTGTGGTGGCTGATGCGGTGACGTCCTTGACTGGTGAACGCCGGGCTGGGGTTCAAGTCCTGTTCAAATGGTGAAATGAACAATCAGTTTCGTATAGATAGTAGTTTGGGATGGCTGATGCGGTGACGTCCTTGACTGGTGAAAGCTTGGCTGGGGTTCGAGTCCTGTTCAAATGGTGAAATGAACAATCAGTTTCGTATAGATAGTAGTTTTGTGGTGACGTCCTTGACTGGTGAACGCCGGGCTGGGGTTCGAGTCCTGTTCAAATGGTGAAATGAACTATTAGTTTCGTATAGAGAGTAGTTTTGTGGTGGCTAATGGGTTGACGTCCTTAACTGGTGAACGCCGGGCTGGGGTTCGAGTCCTGTTCAAATGGTGAAATAAACAATAAGTTTCGTATAGATAGTAGTTTTTTGGTGGCTGATGAGGTGACATCCTTGACTGGTGAACACCGGGCTGGGGTTCGAGTCCTGTTTAAATGGTGAATTGAACAATTAGTTTCGTATAGATAGTAGTTTTTTGGTGGCCGATGCGGTGACGTCCTTGACTGGTGAACGCCGGGCTGGGGTTTGAGTCCTGTTCAAATCGTGAAATGAACAATTAGTTTCGTATAGTAGTTTTTTGATGGCTCATGCGGTGACGTCCTTGACTGGTGAACGCCAGGCTGGGGTTCGAGTCCTGTTCAAATGGTGAAATGAACAATTAGTTTCGTATAGATAGTAGTTTTGTGGTGGCTGATGTGGTGACGTCCTTGACTGGTGAACGCCAGGCTGTGGTTCGAGTCCTGTTCAAATGGTGAAATGAACAATTAGTTTCGTATAGATAGTAGTTTTGTGGTGGCTGATGCGGTGACGTTCTTGACTGGTGAACGCCAGGCTGAGGTTCGAGTCCTGTTCAAATGGTGAAATGAACAATTAATTTCGTATAGATAGTAGTTTTGTGGTGGCTGATGCGGTGACGTCCTTGACTGGTGAACGCCAGGCTGGGGTTCGAGTCCTGTTCAAATGGTGAAATGAACAATTAGTTTCGTATAGATAGTAGTTTTGTGGTGGCTGATGCGGTGACGTCCTTGACTGGTGAACGCCAGGCTGGGGTTCGAGTCCTGTTCAAATGGTGAAATGAACAATTAGTTTCGTATTGATAGTAGTTTTGTGGTGGCTGATGCGGTGTCGTCCTTGACTGGTGAACGCCAGGCTGGGGTTCGAGTCCTGTTCAAATGGTGAAATGAACAATTAGTTTCGTATAGATGGTAGTTTTGTGGTGGCTGATGCGGTGACGTCCTCGACTGGTGAACGCCAGGCTTGGGTTCGAGTCCTGTTCAAATGGTGAAATGAACAATTAGTTTCGTATAGATGGTAGTTTTGTGGTGGCTGATGCGGTGACGTCCTTGACTGGTGAACGACAGGCTGGGGTTCGAGTCCTGTTCAAATGGTGAAATGAACAATCAGTTTCGTATAGATACTAGTTTTGTGGTGGCTGATGCGGTGACGTCCTTGACTGGTGAACGCCAGGCTGGGGTTCGAGTACTGTTCAAATGGTGAAATGAACAATCAGTTTCGTATAGATAGTAGTTTTGTGGTGGCTGATGCGGTGACGTCCTTGACTGGTGAACGCCAGGCTGGGATTCGAGTCCTGTTTAAATGGTGAAATGAACAATAAGTTTCATATAGATAGTAGTTTTGTGGTGGCTGATGCGGTGACGTCCTTGACTGGTGAACGCCGGGCTGGGGTGCGAGTCCTGTTCATATGGTGAAATGAACAATTAGTTTCGTATAGATAGTAGTTTTGTGGTGTCTGATGCGGTGACGTCCTTGATTGGCGAACGACAGGCTGGGGTTCGAGTCCTGTTCAAATGGTGAAATGAACAATAAGTTTCGTATAGATAGTAGTTTTGTGGTGGCTGATGCGGTGACGTCCTTGACTAATGAACGCCAGGCTGGGGTTCGAGTACTGTTCAAATGGTGAAATGAACAATAAGTTTCGTATAGATAGTAGTTTTCTGGTTTCTGATGCGTTGACGTCCTTGACTGGTGAACGCCAAGCTGGGGTTCGAGTCCTGTTCAAATGGTGAAATGAACAATAAGTTTCGTATAGATAGTATTTTTGTGGTGGCTGATGCGGTGACGTCCTTGACTGGTGAACGCCAGGCTGGGGTTCGAGTCCTGTTCAAATGGTGAAATGAAATATTAGTTGCGTATAGATAATAGTTTTGTGGTGGCTGATGCGGTGACGTCTTTGACTGGTGAACGCCGGGCTGGGGTTCGAGTCCTGTTGAAATGGTGAAATGAACAATTAGTTTCGTATAGATAGTAGTTTTGTGGTGGCTGATGTGGTGACGTCCTTGACTGGTTAAAGCTAAGCTGGGGTTCGAGTCCTGTTCAAATGGTGAAATGAACAATCAGTTTTGTATAGATAGTAGTTTTGTGGTGGCTGATGCGGTGACGTCCTTGACTGGTGAACGCCGGTCTGGGGTTCGAGTCCTTTTCAAATGGTGAAATGAACAATCAGTTTCGTATAGATAGTAGTTTTGTGGTGGCTGATGCGGTGACGTCCTTGACTGGTGAAAGCTGGGCTGGGGTTCGAGTCCTCTTCAAATGATGAAATGAACAATCAGTTTCGTATAGATAGTAGTATTGTGGTGGCTGATGCGGTGACGTCCTTGACTGGTGAACGCCGGGCTGGGGTTCGAGTCCTGTTTGAAAGGTGAAATGAACAATTAGTTTCGTATAGATAGTAGTTTTTTGGTGGCCAATGCAGTGACGTCCTTGACTGGTGAACGCCGTGCTGGGGTTTGAATCCTGTTCAAATGGTGAAATGAACAATTAGTTTCGTATAGATTGTAGTTTTGTGGTGGCTGATGCGATGAAGTCCTCGACTGGTGAACGCCAGGCTGGGGTTCGAGTCCTGTTCAAATGGTGAAATGAACGATTAGTTTCGTATAGATATTAGTTTTGTGGTGGCTGATGCGGTGACGTCCTTCACTGGTGAACGCCAGGAAGGGGTTCGAGTCCTGTTCAAATGATAAAATGAACAATTAGTTTCGTATAGATAGTAGTTTTGTGGTGGCTGATGCGTTGACGTCCTTGACTGGTGAACGCCAGGTTGGGGTTTGTGTCCTGTTCAAATGGTGAAATGAAAAATTAGTTTCGTATAGATAGTAGTTTTGTGGTGGCTGATGCGGTGATGTCCTTGACTGGTGAACGCCAGGCTGGGGTTCGAGTCCTGTTCAAATGGTGAAATGAACAATTAGTTTCGTATAGATAGTAGTTTTGTGGTGGCTGATGCGGTGACGTCCTTGACTGGTGAATGCCAGGCTGGGGCTCGAGTTCTGTTCAAATGGTGAAATGAACAATAAGTTTCGTAGGGATAGTAGTTTTGTGGTGGCTGATGCGGTGACGTCCTTGACTGGTGAACTCCAGGCTGGGGTTCGATTACTGTTCAAATGGTGAAATGAACAATAAGTTTCGTATAGATAGTAGTTTTGTGGTGGCTGATGCGGTGACGTCCTTGACTGGTGAACGCCAGGCTGGGGTTCGAGTCCTGTTCAAATGGTGAAATGAATAATTAGTTTCGTATAGATAGTAGTTTTGTGGTGGCTAATGCGGTGACAACCTTGACTGGTTAACGGCGGGCTGGTGTTCGAGTCCTGTTCAAATGGTGAAATGAACAATTAGTTGCGTATAGATAGTAGTTTTGTGGTGGCTGATGCGGTGACGTCTTTGACTGGTTAACGGCAGGCTGGGGTCCAAGTCCTGTTCAAATGGTGAAATGAACAATTAGTTGCGTATAGATAGTAGTTTTGTGGTTGCTGATGCGGTGACATTCTTGACTGGTGAACGCCGGGCTGGGGTTCGAGTCCTGTTCAAATGGTGAAATGAACTATTAGTTTCGTATAGAGAGTAGTTTTGTGGTGGCTAATGGGTTGACGTCCTTAACTGGTGAACGCCGGGCTGGGGTTCGAGTCCTGTTCAAATGGTGAAATAAACAATAAGTTTCGTATAGATAGTAGTTTTTTGGTGGCTGATGCGGTGACATCCTTGACTGGTGAACACCGGGCTGGGGTTCGAGTCCTGTTTAAATGGTGAATTGAACAATTAGTTTCGTATAGATAGTAGTTTTTTGGTGGCCGATGCGGTGACGTCCTTGACTGGTGAACGCCGGGCTGGGGTTTGAGTCCTGTTGAAATCGTGAAATGAACAATTAGTTTCGTATAGTAGTTTTTTGATGGCTCATGCGGTGACGTCCTTGACTGGTGAACGCCAGGCTGGGGTTCGAGTCCTGTTCAAATGGTGAAATGAACAATTAGTTTCGTATAGATAGTAGTTTTGTGGTGGCTGATGTGGTGACGTCCTTGACTGGTGAACGCCAGGCTGGGGTTCGAGTCCTGTTCAAATGGTGAAATGAACAATTAGTTTCGTATAGATAGTAGTTTTGTGGTGGCTGATGCGGTGACGTCCTTGACTGGTGAACGCCAGGCTGAGGTTCGAGTCCTGTTCAAATGGTGAAATGAACAATTAATTTCGTATAGATAGTAGTTTTGTGGTGGCTGATGCGGTGACGTCCTTGACTGGTGAACGCCAGGCTGGGGTTCGAGTCCTGTTCAAATGGTGAAATGAACAATTAGTTTCGTATAGATAGTAGTTTTGTGGTGGCTGATGCGGTGACGTCCTTGACTGGTGAACGCCAGGCTGTGGTTCGAGTCCTGTTCAAATGGTGAAATGAACAATTAGTTTCGTATAGATAGTAGTTTTGTGGTGGCTGATGCGGTGTCGTCCTTGACTGGTGAACGCCAGGCTGGGGTTCGAGTCCTGTTCAAATGGTGAAATGAACAATTAGTTTCGTATAGATGGTAGTTTTGTGGTGGCTGATGCGGTGACGTCCTCGACTGGTGAACGCCAGGCTTGGGTTCGAGTTCTGTTCAAATGGTGAAATGAACAATTAGTTTCGTATAGATGGTAGTTTTGTGGTGGCTGATGCGGTGACGTCCTTGACTGGTGAACGACAGGCTGGGGTTCGAGTCCTGTTCAAATGGTGAAATGAACAATCAGTTTCGTATAGATACTAGTTTTGTGGTGGCTGATGCGGTGACGTCCTTGACTGGTGAACGCCAGGCTGGGGTTCGAGTACTGTTCAAATGGTGAAATGAACAATCAGTTTCGTATAGATAGTAGTTTTGTGGTGGCTGATGCGGTGACGTCCTTGACTGGTGAACGCCAGGCTGGGATTCGAGTCCTGTTTAAATGGTGAAATGAACAATAAGTTTCATATAGATAGTATTTTTGTGGTGGCTGATGCGGTGACGTCCTTGACTGGTGAACGCCGGGCTGGGGTGCGAGTCCTGTTCATATGGTGAAATGAACAATTAGTTTCGTATAGATAGTAGTTTTGTGGTGGCCGATGCGGTGACGTCCTTGACTGGTGAACGCCAGGCCGGGGCTCGAGTCCTGTTCATATGGTGAAATGAACAATTAGTTTCGTATAGATAGTAGTTTTGTGGTGTCTGATGCGGTGACGTCCTTGATTGGCGAACGACAGGCTGGGGTTCGAGTCCTGTTCAAATGGTGAAATGAACAATAAGTTTCGTATAGATAGTAGTTTTGTGGTGGCTGATGCGGTGACGTCCTTGACTAGTGAACGCCAGGCTGGGGTTCGAGTACTGTTCAAATGGTGAAATGAACAATAAGTTTCGTATAGATAGTAGTTTTCTGGTTTCTGATGCGTTGACGTCCTTGACTGGTGAACGCCAAGCTGGGGTTCGAGTCCTGTTCAAATGGTGAAATGAACAATAAGTTTCGTATAGATAGTATTTTTGTGGTGGCTGATGCGGTGACGTCCTTGACTGGTGAACGCCAGGCTGGGGTTCGAGTCCTGTTCAAATGGTGAAATGAAATATTAGTTGCGTATAGATAATAGTTTTGTGGTGGCTGATGCGGTGACGTCTTTGACTGGTGAACGCCGGGCTGGGGTTCGAGTCCTGTTGAAATGGTGAAATGAACAATTAGTTTCGTATAGATAGTAGTTTTGTGGTGGCTGATGTGGTGACGTCCTTGACTGGTTAAAGCCGGGCTGGGGTTCGAGTCCTGTTCAAATGGTGAAATTAACAATCAGTTTTGTATAGATAGTAGTTTTGTGGTGGCTGATGCGGTGACGTCCTTGACTGGTGAACGCCGGTCTGGGGTTCGAGTCCTTTTCAAATGGTGAAATGAACAATCAGTTTCGTATAGATAGTAGTTTTGTGGTGGCTGATGCGGTGACGTCCTTGACTGGTGAAAGCTGGGCTGGGGTTCGAGTCCTCTTCAAATGATGAAATGAACAATCAGTTTCGTATAGATAGTAGTATTGTGGTGTCTGATGCGGTGACGTCCTTGACTGGTGAACGCCGGGCTGGGGTTCGAGTCCTGTTTGAAAGGTGAAATGAACAATTAGTTTCGTATAGATAGTAGTTTTTTGGTGGCCAATGCAGTGACGTCCTTGACTGGTGAACGCCGTGCTGGGGTTTGAATCCTGTTCAAATGGTGAAATGAACAATTAGTTTCGTATAGATTGTAGTTTTGTGGTGGCTGATGCGATGAAGTCCTCGACTGGTGAACGCCAGGCTGGGGTTCGAGTCCTGTTCAAATGGTGAAATGAACGATTAGTTTCGTATAGATATTAGTTTTGTGGTGGCTGATGCGGTGACGTCCTTCACTGGTGAACGCCAGGAAGGGGTTCGAGTCCTGTTCAAATGATAAAATGAACAATTAGTTTCGTATAGATAGTAGTTTTGTGGTGGCTGATGCTTTGACGTCCTTGACTGGTGAACGCCAGGTTGGGGTTTGTGTCCTGTTCAAATGGTGAAATGAACAATTAGTTTTGTATAGATAGTAGTTTTGTGGTGGCTGATGCGGTGATGTCCTTGACTGGTGAACGCCAGGCTGGGGTTCGAGTCCTGTTCAAATGGTGAAATGAACAATTAGTTTCGTATAGATAGTAGTTTTGTGGTGGCTGATGCGGTGACGTCCTTGACTGGTGAATGCCAGGCTGGGGCTCGAGTTCTGTTCAAATGGTGAAATGAACAATAAGTTTCGTAGGGATAGTAGTTTTGTGGTGGCTGATGCGGTGACGTCCTTGACTGGTGAACTCCAGGCTGGGGTTCGATTACTGTTCAAATGGTGAAATGAACAATAAGTTTCGTATAGATAGTAGTTTTGTGGTGGCTGATGCGGTGACGTCCTTGACTGGTGAACGCCAGGCTGGGGTTCGAGTCCTGTTCAAATGGTGAAATGAATAATTAGTTTCGTATAGATAGTAGTTTTGTGGTGGCTAATGCGGTGACGTCCTTGACTGGTTAACGGCGGGCTGGGGTTCGAGTCCTGTTCAAATGGTGAAATGAACAATTAGTTGCGTATAGATAGTAGTTTTGTGGTGGCTGATGCGGTGACGTCTTTGACTGGTTAACGGCAGGCTGGGGTCCAAGTCCTGTTCAAATGGTGAAATGAACAATTAGTTGCGTATAGATAGTAGTTTTGTGGTTGCTGATGCGGTGACATTCTTGACTGGTGAACGCCGGGCTGGGGTTCGAGTCCTGTTCAAATGGTGAAATGAATAATTAGTTTCGTATAGATAGTAGGTTTGTGGTGGCTGATGCGGTGACGTCCTTGACTGGTGAACGCCGGGCTGGGGTTCAAGTCCTGTTCAAATGGTGAAATGAACAATCAGTTTCGTATAGATAGTAGTTTGGGATGGCTGATGCGGTGACGTCCTTGACTGGTGAAAGCTTGGCTGGGGTTCGAGTCCTGTTCAAATGGTGAAATGAACAATCAGTTTCGTATAGATAGTCGTTTTGTGGTGGCTGATGTGGTGACGTCCTTGACTGGTGAACGCCGGGCTGGGGTTCGAGTCCTGTTCAAATGGTGAAATGAACTATTAGTTTCGTATAGATAGTAGTTTTGTGGTGGCTGATGGGGTGACGTCCTTGTGGGATTTTGTACTTTGGTAGGAAGTTCTATTAACCATAATAATTACCTGGAACAGAGATGTATGATCATTAGTAATTATTTCTCAGCTGATCCCATCTCGTCGATATCAGCTTGATGGATAATAATACGTTGGTATTAATAAAATACGTCTTTAATGTATAAAAGACTACATTATGAACTTCACTTTGTGACAGCTGACTCTCAAGTGTATATGGAGCGTCTTACACAAATCTCACAAACCAAAACATTGCTAAACAAAAGAGCATCGCTCTGAAAAGACTTAAATCCTACTCCAGCATAAATCATAAAGAATCCTATCTTATCTGAGGTAACCAACAATTGTTTGAATCCTAATACCAAAACAAATCATTACTCTTACGATCAAAGCATAACATGTCTTATTCATGCAATATGATGCAATGTTGCGCAATACCTGAAACACTTGAAATAACATAGTACATTGTTACAATAATACATAACAGTCTCCTCCCCCTTAACTTGACATTGTAAAAATATTCATAAATCTAATCTCTCAGGGGGCTTTCCTCTGTTAATCCTATTAGGAAGCACTTTAACCTCATCTTGTACTGGTACATGAATTGGTTCTGAATCTACATTGGATGTTGGACCATCTTGGTTAATACTTGACTCATTTGATCTAACAACTTCTTTAAGTTTCTCATCTCTAACATTCACATGCTCTACTGTCTTTCTGTTTAACGGCTGTAATTGATCAACATGACGTTTTACAACATTATCACCAACACGAACATCATAATGTAAATTTCCTATCTCTCTTACAATCTCTCCTGGTACCCACTTCTCTGGAGTGTTGTACGATCTTACCATGACATCAGACAAAGGTAAAAAATGTCTTACATTAGGAAGCTTTGCTATTTGTTTATACCCTTTATCTTCTAAATCACTTTGCAAACTTGGATACAACAAATCTAACTTACACCTTATCCTCCTTCCCATTAACAAATTTGAGGGTGCCACGCCTGTTGTGCTGTGCGGCGTTGTTCTATAAGACAATAAAAATTTTGACACATGCAAAAATATATTACTTGAATTTGCTCTTCTACACTTCATATTGTGCTTAAATGTTTGGACAAATCTCTCAGCCTCTCCATTAGTGGATGGATGATATGTAGCTGAAAATGTATGCTTAATACCATTGACATTACAAAATTCTTTAAACTCTTGTGAAGTAAATTGTGGACCATTATCTGTAACAATTCTTTCTGGAATACCATGCGTTGAAAAAATTTGCATTAACTCTTTTATTGTGGCGTAAGACGTTGTCGTCTTCATTGGGATAATTTCTGGCCACTTACTGTAAGCATCTACTACTATCAAAAACAAATAATTCAAAAAAGACCTGCAAAATCTATATGCACTCTTTGCCATGGATACCTGGGCAACTCCCACGGGTGCATTCTAGCAAATTGAGGATTGTTTTGTTGCATAACACAATTCATACAATTCCTTATATAACATTCCACATCTTTATCTACACCTGGCCACCATACAAAAGTTCTTGCAATTGACTTTGATCTTACAATACCTTGGTGATCAGCATGTATTTCAGACAAAACCTTATTTCTCAGTGAATTAGGAATAACTACCCTGGAACCTCTCATCACTATTCCTTGTGTCACACTCAGTTCATACCATATATCCTTATACGGTTTACAATTTTCCTCCTTTCCACATAAGTCCCTACCTGTCATTAAACTCTCCAAAACCTTACTAAGTACTGGGTCTTGCTTGGTACTGTGTGCTACATCTTTTGCAGTTATTGGTACATTACATACTGAAATTAACAGAACACTGTCATCATACTCTTCTGGAGCTTTGTCTACGGGTAATCTGGATAAAGCATCTGCATTACCCATATTTGATGTTGGACGGTATTCTATATCATAGTGGTACGCTGCTAACGTAACTGCCCAACGTTGTAGTCTTGCAGCTACCAACGTAGGTAAACTTGCTTTTGGACCCAATATTGCTAATAAAGGTTTATGATCTGTAACAAGTGTGAACTTTTTCCTACCATAAAGATACATATGGAATTTTTTAACTCCATAAACTAATGCTAAACCTTCCTTTTCTATTTGAGAGTAATTTCTTTCTGCCTTGTTCAATACTCTAGAAGTGAATGCAATTGGTTTTTCTGTTCCATCTGGCATTACATGAGATAATACTGCACCTAGACCTATGTTTGATGCATCACAAACTAATTTAACTGGTAAATCCATTCGATAATGTACTAAGAATGTAGGTGATGTTATTTCCTGCTTGATTCTTTCAAAAGATTCCTGACACTCTTTTGTCCACTTCCATTCTACACCCTTATTCAACAGATTATACAATGGATGTGCAATTATAGACAAATTCTGAATGAAATTCCCATAAAATGTTACTAAACCTAGAAATGATTGTAATTCCTTAACATTTTCTGGCACTTTTGTTGATTGTACAGCTTTAATCTTCTCTTTAGTTTTGTGAATACCCTTGCCATTTATTACAAAACCTAAGTATTCCACTGAATCAACTTCTAAAATACATTTGTTCTTATTTACTCTAATATTATGTTCCTTCAACTTCTTCAGAACTGTTCGCAATCTCTCTCTATGTTCTCTTGTGTCTTTACCCGCAATTAAAATATCATCTATAAAAATGAATACTCCTTGCATTCCTGAAAAAATCTTATCCATAGTTTGTTGCCATATAGCTGGACTACTTGCAACTCCATAAGGTAATCTCTTTGGCCTAAACAAACCTAAGGATGTATTTACTGTACATAATTCTTGTGAAGTTTCATCCATGGGAAGCTGTTGAAATGCTTGTCTTAAATCTAATTTAGAAAAAACACTGCATCCTGACATAGTTGCAAACATGTCTTTCGGATTTGGTAAGGGATGTTGAGCTACTTGCAGTTGTGGATTTAACGTTACTTTGTAATCTCCACACAACCTAACCTGTCCACTTTCCTTCACAATAGGAACTAATGGTGTAGCCCAATCTGAATATGTGACCTTTTCCCAAGAACCTTCACTTTCTAATCTCTTGATTTCTGTTTCAACTGCACTTTTCAATGCATATGGTACTGGTCTCGGAGCAAAAAATCTAGGAGAACTGTCAGGTTTCAAAACTAAAATTGCCTTTGCGTTCTTTACTGTACCTATTTTATCTTCAAATACGTCTTGAAACTCTGATAGGATATCATTCATAGACATTTCATTTTTGTTTTCATCTTGTCTACCTGCAACCTTCAAAATACTAGGCCAATCTAACTTCAAATACTGTAGCCAATCTAAACCTAGCAAAGTTTGTCCATTACCTTTTACTACTGTTAATGGCATTCTCTCTAATTTCTGTTCTTTGTACTGTACTTCTACGTTCGAAACACCTATTACCTGAATATCAAAACCATTATAACTTTTCAAAACTCTATTTGTACCTTCTAATAACAAATTAGGAATGCCTTTAGCCATTTTCTCAGACATAATTGATACATCGGCTGCTGTGTCAACTTGCATCAAAATTGGTTTACCATTTATGATTACTTCTACCATGATATGTTTCTTTGCACCTTTATTGACTGAATTTATGTGAAACGCAAAATCAGTTTCTGAACTAACCTGATTATCATGAACATTTTCCTCATTATTCTCTTGACCCATAGTATCAACTGTAGCATTTATTTTCTTTGCGTACTGTTTAGGAAATCTACAAGCAGTTGCAAAATGACCTAGCTTTCTGCAATTCTGGCATGTCTGTCCAGTAGCAGGGCATTTCTTTGCTTCGTATGCAAGATGATCAGTTTTACCACACCTAAAACACTTGGGTTTTTCCTGTTGTTTCTGTGTATAAGCCTGATTCTGATATTTATGAACATTAGTGTTAGGCACTTTTCTATGACTAGGCTTTGTCATATTTCTTCTCTGATTCTCATTGGTTTTCCACTTAGAACCTATTGTATTAATTTTAGAATTTTCCATTCTATTGCTTGTAGAACTACCTATTATGTGACTTTGTCTATTTGATGTTTCTAAAGCTCTGCCTGTTATCAATACCTTTTCTAATGTTAAATCTTTATCTTGCAATAATTTCTTTCTTAGCTCTTCTGATGTGCAATGTGCAATTACTTGATCTATGATAACATTCTCTAACTCTAGAAATTCACATGAAACAGCTAAATTCTTTAGTCTAGTCACAAATGCATCTAAACTTTCATTTTCTTTCTGATAAGCTTGCGCTGAAAACTGGTATCTTTCAAAAAATTTATTGACTTGAGGAGCAAAATATGTGGTAAGAGCCTTAATTGCAGCTTCACTTGTGTCATCTGTAGGCTGCAAAGTCTTAAACACTTCCCGAACTTCCCTACCTGCTGTATGAAGTAATAATGCCTTCTTTTGTGCATCCTTCATGTTCCCTAATGCTTCTAAATAAATCTTAAATTCCTCACACCACTGTTGCCATCGTGTTGCAACAGAATTAGGCTCAGCAGTGACGCTGAAAGCTTGAGGTGCTTCGATGTTAAAAGGCATTTTGTTTGCTTACCTTGTGGTAGGTTAAGTTGCAGTCACAAGTATACTTCCTACCTACCCAACTTAAAATTTCACCCTTTTGTGTATTTGATGAAATTCCTATTCTGCTGCTGGTAAAATCTTCATTGGGCGATTTTACTCTTGATTTCTAATGTAAGAACGGAACTTCTCTTGTGCTGGCCGTCTTTGTACAAAGGCTCCAATGCTTCTCCCTGCTTGCTTCTCCCTGCTTGTCCGTCGTCCTTTACGTCGCCACTGTGGGTTTTTGTACTTTGGTAGGAAGTTCTATTAACCATAATAATTACCTGGAACAGAGATGTATGATCATTAGTAATTATTTCTCAGCTGATCCCATCTCGTCGATATCTGCTTGATGGATAATAATACGTTGGTATTAATAAAATACGTCTTTAATGTATAAAAGACTACATTATGAACTTCACTTTGTGACAGCTGACTCTCAAGTGTATATGGAGCGTCTTACACAAATCTCACAAACCAAAACATTGCTAAACAAAAGAGCATCGCTCTGAAAAGACTTAAATCCTACTCCAGCATAAATCATAAAGAATCCTATCTTATCTGAGGTATCCAACAATTGTTTGAATCCTAATACCAAAACAAATCATTACTCTTACGATCAAAGCATAACATGTCTTATTCATGCAATATGATGCAATGTTGCGCAATACCTGAAACACTTGAAATAACATAGTACATTGTTACAATAATACATAACAGTCCTTAACTGGTGAACGCCGGGCTGGGGTTCGAGTCCTGTTCAAATGGTGAAATGAACAATTAGTTTCGTATAGATAGTAGTTTTTTGGTGGCTGATGCGGTGACATCCTTGACTGGTGAACACCGGGCTGGGGTTCGAGTCCTGTTTAAATGGTGAATTGAACAATTAGTTTCGTATAGATAGTAGTTTTTTGGTGGCTGATGCGGTGACGTCCTTGACTGGTGAACGCCGGGCTGGGGTTTGAGTCCTGTTCAAATCGTGAAATGAACAATTAGTTTCGTATAGTAGTTTTTTGATGGCTCATGCGGTGACGTCCTTGACTGGTGAACGCCAGGCTGGGGTTCGTGTCCTGTTCAAATGGTGAAATGAACAATTACTTTCGTATAGATAGTAGTTTTGTGGTGGCTGATGCGGTGACGTCCTTGACTGGTGAACGCCAGGCTAGGGTTCGAGTCCTGTTCAAATGGTGAAATGAACAATTAGTTTCGTATAGATAGTAGTTTTGTGGTGGCTGATGCGGTGACGTCCTTGACTGGTGAACGCCAGGCTGGGGTTCGAGTCCTGTTCAAATGGTGAAATGAACAATTAATTTCGTATAGATAGTAGTTTTGTGGTGGCTGATGCGGTGTCGTCCTTGACTAGTGAACGCCAGGCTGGGGTTCAAGTCCTGTTCAAATGGTGAAATGAACAATCAGTTTCGTATAGATGGTAGTTTTGTGGTGGCTGATGCGGTGACTTCCTTGACTGGTGAACGCGAGGCTGGGGTTCGAGTCCTGTTCAAATGGTGAAATGAACAATTAGTTTCGTATAGATTGTAGTTTTGTGGTGGCTGATGCGGTGACGTCCTTGACTGGTGAACGACAGGCTGGGGTTCGAGTCCTGTTCAAATGGTGAAAAAAACAATCAGTTTCGTATAGATAGTAGTTTTGTGGTGGCTGATGCGGTGACGTCCTTGACTGGTGAACGCCAGGCTGGGGTTCAAGTACTGTTCAAATGGTGAAATGACCAATCAGTTTTGTATAGATAGTAGTTTTGTGGTGGCTGATGCGGTGAACTCCTTGACTGGTGAAAGCCAGGCTGGGGTTCGAGTCCTGTTCAAATGGTGAAATGAACAATAAGTTTCGTATAGATAGTAGTTTTGTGGTGGCTGATGCGGTGACCTCCTTGACTGGTGAACGCCAGGCTGGGGTTCGAGTCCTGTTCAAATGGTGAAATGAACAATTAGTTTCGTATAGATAGTAGTTTTGTGGTGGCTCATGCGGTGACGTCCTTGACTGGTTAACTCCAGGCTGGGGTTCGAGTCATGTTCAAATGGTGAATTGAACAATTAGTTCCGTATAGATAGTAGTTTTGTGGTGGCCGATGCGGTGACGTCCTTGACTAGTGAACGCCGGGCTGGGGTTCGAGTCCTGTTCAAATGGTGAAATGAACAATTATTTTCGTAAGATAGTAGTTTTGTGGTGGCTGATGCGGTGACGTCCTTGACTGGTGAACGCCAGGCTGGGGTTCGAGTCCTGTTCAAATGGTGAAATGAACAATAAGTTTCGTATAGATAGTAGTTTTGTGGTGGCTGATGCGGTGACGTCCTTGACTGGTGAACGCCAAGCTGTGGTTCGAGTCCTGTTCAAATGGTGAAATGAACAATAAGTTTCGTATAGATAGTAGTTTTGTGGTGGCTGATGCGTTGACGTCCTTGACTGGTGAACGCCAAGCTGGGGTTCGAGTCATGTTCAAATGGTGAAATGAACAATAAGTTTCGTAAGATAGTAGTTTTGTGGTGGCTGATGCGGTGACGTCCTTGACTGGTGAACGCCAGGCTGGGGTTCGAGTCCTGTTCAAATGGTGAAATGAACAATTAGTTTCGTATAGATAGTAGTTTTGTTGTGGCTGATGCGGTGACGTCCTTGACTGGTTAACGCCAGGCTGTGGTTCGAGTCATGTTCAAATGGTGAAATGAACAATTAGTTGCGTATAGATAGTAGTTTTGTGGTGGCTGATGCGGTGACGTCCTTGACTGGTGAACGCCGGGCTGGGGTTCGAGTCCTGTTCAAATGGTGAAATGAACAATTAGTTTCGTATAGATAGTAGTTTTGTGGTGGCTGATGTGGTGACGTCCTTGACTGGTGAAAGCCGGGCTGGGGTTCGAGTCCTGTTCAAATGGTGAAATGAACAATCAGTTTTGTATAGATAGTAGTTTTGTGGTGACTGATGCGGTGACATCCTTGACTGGTGAACGCCGGGCTGGGGTTCGAGTCCTTTTCAAATGGTGAAATGAACAATCAGTTTCGTAAAGATAGTAGTTTTGTGGTGGCTGATGCGGTGACGTCCTTGACTGGTGAAAGCCGGGCTGGGGTTCGAGTCCTCTTCAAATGGTGAAATGAACAATAAGTTTCGTATAGATAGTAGTTTTGTGGTGGCTGATGCGGTGACGTCCTTGACTGGTGAACGCCGGGCTGGGGTTCGAGTCCTGTTCAAATGGTGAAATGAACTATTAGTTTCGTATAGATAGTAGTTTTGTGGTGGCTGATGCGGTGACGTCCTTGACTGGTGAACGCCAGGCTGGGGTTTGAGTCCTGTTCAAATGGTGAAATGAACAATTAGTTTCGTATAGATAGTAGTTTTTTGGTGGCCGATGCGGTGATGTCCTTGACTGGTGAACGCCGGGCTGGGGTTCGAGTCCTGTTTGAATGGTGAAATGAACAATTAGTTTCGTATAGATAGTAGTTTTTTGGTGGCCAATGCAGTGACGCCCTTGACTGGTGAACGCCGTGCTGGGGTTTGAGTCCTGTTCAAATGGTGAAATGAACAATTAGTTTCGTATAGATAGTAGTTTTGTGGTGGCTTATGCAGTGACGTCCTTGTTTGGTGAACGCCAGGCTGGGGTTCGAGTCCTGTTCAAATGGTGAAATGAACAATTAGTTTCGTATAGATAGCAGTTTTGTGGTGGCTGATGCGATGACGTCCTTGACTGGTGAACGTCAGGCTGGGGTTCGAGTCCTGTTCAAATGGTGAAATGAACAATTAGTTCCGTATAGATAGTAGTTTTGTGGTGGCCGATGCGGTGACGTCCTTGACTAGTGAGCGCCGGGCTGGTGTTTGAGTCCTCTTCAAATAGTGAAATGAACAATTAGTTTCGTATAGATAGTAGTTTTGTGGTGGCTGATGCGGTGATGTCCTTGACTGGTGAACGCCAGGCTGGGGTTCGAGTCCTGTTCAAATGGTGAAATGAACAATTAGTTTCGTATAGATAGTAGTTTTGTGGTGGCTGATGCGGTGATGTCCTTGCCTGGTGAACGCCAGGCTGGGGCTCGAATCCTGTTCAAATGGTGAAATGAACAATTAGTTTCGTATAGATAGTAGTTTTCTGGTGGCTGATGCGGTGACGTCCTTGACTGGTGAACGCCAGGCTGGGGTTCGAGTCCTGTTCAAATGGTGAAATGAACAATTAGTTTCGTATAGATAGTAGTTTTGTGGTGGCTGATGCGGTGACGTCCTTGACTGGTGAACGCTAGGCTGGGGTTCGAGTCCTGTTCAGAATCGTTACTTCCTTTGATTGCTGCAACTTCACCATCCTTGTAAGCTGAGGAAAGGGGTTAGGGGAGCCTATAGTTCTATTTGCTGAGTCATCAGCAACCATTTTTTTGGCCCTTCTTCGTCCTAGGTAATGTCTCTGAATACAAATGCTAGTGAATAACTGAAAAGATACAGAGCAAAATATTAACTGGAAAGAAATTATTTTCACACACCAAGGCCCGCCTGAACAGACTTTTAGTGTCTGATGGAGTACGAGAAATAAACCCCTAAAAGTAAAAGTTAAAGTAAGTCTCTAGGGCATTGTATTGCTTGATAGGGCAATGTCACTGTCCCTTGCCTCGGCCACTCATGAGTTTTTTTGAAAACTTTAAATAAAAATTCAATAATTTATTGCAATGGCAATAATCTAATCAACATATATTCAATAAATTTTTGTGAAGCGCGTAAAGGGGTGATTATTTCTTTAAATTACTAATCTTTTAAGCGAAAATTACGTTAATTACCAGTGTTACACTATATCATAATGTTTAATAACAATGATTTAATCAAAATATCTTCAATTGATTGTTTTAAAACCTAAAATGTGATAATTATTTCTTAAAAATACTCGTTTATAAAGAAAAAAAATTTCATTACTAATGTTACATTATGTTATACTATTTCATAATTCATAAGTATACAGTATATTGTAGTGATTTATATTATACCTTATTATATGAACTATATTATATTACAGTAGAATATCAATACACACAGACAGCATTGTTAATAACATCATGATAAGAAAAATTCAAATTGACTATCTAGCTTTAATTACGTCTCATCATAACAATATTTTTTTTAATTATCTTTATGATATGTGGAGTTTCTTTTGTTACTAATTATTTTTTTTTCTGCGAGTTATAATGGAAAAGTATGACACTTCTCCAAAGCATCGGCAAGGCTATAGTATTGCAATATAGACACCTACTGTAATTCAAAATTATATAATTCATAGTTAAACATTATAAATAGAAACTTCTACCTCTCTCCCTGAATTACCGGAGGCCATTCAGAAAACTTTTACCTTAATTTACTTTACTTCAAGGGCTTCTCTTCTGATCCGATACAGCAGGGGAACCCTACTCTCTAGAGGACCTTCACAGTCATTTTATCATGTTCCTTCCAAAGCAATCAACATTCCACACTGCATATCGCTCGTTTATTGTCAAATCAACACTGTCGAATCTTTTGGAGAACAAGAAAGTCTTCAGTTTCCTCTTGAAAGCCTTAATATCTTCAGTCTCTGGGTTGTTTAGTGGGAGCTGTATTTTCCTTTCCGACAATTACTGTACATTAAGTAAAAGATTTTATTATAAATATTATATGAAAATGTTCATGGAATAGATACGTCCATATTCCATGATTTAATAATTCTCACTTACTATTTCTCTCTTCGTTTCGTAAAATATTAATTGCATTGGTAACAGTTCAGTCATTTTGAATTTATTCTTTCAAATGCCAATTTAGCAATAAATGATAGTATAAATACTGTAGATAGATAATCAAAGAAAGAAAACAATAGTGTTATCAGCATATTGGGAATCCAGAGGTACGAAATGAAAATATATAAAAACAAAAATTAAAACTAGAGTATATGAGATGAAACCGTGATTCATTGGAGCATGAGAAATAACTTTTTCAAAAAAGAACAGAAGCAATTAGAAGAAGAAGGAAGATGCAACTAAAGACTTGAGGTTTTTTTGTAACAGAGAGAGAGAGAGAGAGAGAGAGAGAGAGAGAGAGAGAGAGAGAGAGAGAGAGAGAGAGAGAGAGAGAGAGAGAGAGGGAGGAAGAGAGAGAGAGAGAGAGACGCTCCTTCTAAGATCAGGTTTCTCTGTTTTTGGAGAGGTGAAACACCAATCCAATTGTGACCTTGGCTTTCTTCATCCCATGGAAATGGTGACGCGACAATTGGATGGCAGAAAATGGCTGTAGATGTTGTTGATGGTGATGAGGTCACGCTTTAGGAATCAAAGAAGAAAGTAGATATAGAGGAAAGGCAGTTGAAAGTGGTCAGAGATGTTATTTCATTCCTTTGAGGAGTATCTTTTAGTCTCCAACAATTCATGTGCCATTTTATTAAGATTAAGGTATTTTTTTATGATCAACTCTCCACAGAAAGGAAGGATCCTTGAAGTCTCCGACAATTCAGGTGTCATTTTCTTTAAACCAAGATACTTTTTATGATCAACTTTACAAAAAGGAAGGATCCTTTAAGTCTCCAACAGTTCATGTCCCATTTTTATTTAAATCAAGGTACTTTTTATGATCAACTCTACAGAAAGGAAGGACTCTTCAAGTCCCAGACAATTTGTGTTATGGAGGTCACGAAAAAAAAAATCTTCAATACACTGTAATATCTTCCTCAATCAAAATTTCCATAAACTTGAAAGAGAAAAAAATGCAGTAGATTCGAGTTACAAAACTGTTATTAAAGACTTTTTCATCGTACAGTGCATAAAAAAAATCAATACTACGTGAAAATGTTTTCTCTTCAATAATGTCCATATCCTTTTTTTTATTGCACAGTGTGACCGGAAAAATGAATAATGCATTGAGATTTTTTCTTTTAATAATGTTCATAGTATTTTTATTGCACCGTGTACCAAAAAAATTAATACTACATTGACATTTCTTTTCTTTAATGTTCATATAGTTCCCAAGTACCTATATATAATAAAATCCCTTGTCAGCATTAGGTGATAATGAAATGGCACTAATGAATATAAGAAGGGGTAAACTTTTGATTTTATCAATATTTTTTATTGATTTGTTTCTACAAAAATATTTATATAAATAACAAATTTTAACACCCCAATCTTAAAAGTTTTGAAATAGTGAGTATTTGTTATCATTTATGCTATGTTGGGTATTTCTTTCAATTTGCTTCAACAATGTGCATCTATATAAGCTATATATCTTGAAACTAATCTGAGGCTCTAAGAAAATGTAGTTTAAGTAATTTTTATAAATATTTTATGGACAAAATGTAAATTAAGTATTTTTTTTTAAATATTATATGAACAAGATGTAGGTTACATAATTTTGATAAATATTTGAGGGACAAAATGTAAATTAGGTAATTTTTAAAAAATATTATATGAACAAGATGTAGGTTAGATAATTTTTATAAATATTTGAGGGACAAAATGTAGTTAAGGTAATTTTTTATAAATATTTTATGGACAAGATGTAGGTTAGGTAATTTTTAAAAATATTTTTATGGACTTTCCACTGAATTATTGAGAAGCTTAATGATAATAGGTATATCTTTACATTCATCACAGATACATCAATTAAAAGCCAATAAAAAGTTTATCAAGATTTTACAATAAACATGTACAGCAGTTCCCAAATTTATCAGCAATAAAATGCCTTGACCCACACACCTTGACGGAGGCAATTTAAATAGCATATTTGTTCATGCTTTCATTTTATTCCAGGGACTTACTTTCTCCCAACAATAATTCTCCTTTCCTTTTTTTTTTTATTATCAACTTCCAGGTCGGGCTTTTCCTTGCTGGGGGCCCCGGAGTCAGCGAGGCGGAACAGATTGAGCTGTTAAATTTTCTGGAGACGGGCCAGTTAGGGATATCTGATGGGTGTTTTAAATTGGTCTGTCGGCCCGTGCAAACATCCAGACATATCCAGCAAGACTGAGGAAGAAGAGCATGCATAGAGCGTGAGAGAAATATGAGAGGGCGAATAACCACTTGGGCCTTGCTTGTTGGGCTCTGGAGCTTCTTCGTTGCAGGCCTGCTTGGTCCTCTACTTATTGGTGTATACTACAAGCTGCTATTTTATATATACAATGTAGAAGTCTACAAGAATTTTACCTTGAGCTTGGGTGTCATAAAGTAAGCTTCATTCTCACTTGTCCTTTCCAAAGATGTTACAATTTGAATGACTGTGTCATAGCAGGCCTCTTCGGTCTTCTACTTATTGGTGTATACTA